>NC_047128.1:7335590-7670590 GCF_009829125.3 Periophthalmus magnuspinnatus | reverse complement strand
TTTTAATATCATTGTGGTACCAAAATCTGTACTGAATATTGAGCCTTTTCCTTAGTATCAATTAAAGTCAGTATTGTGAAACAAAAAAAACAACAAACAGTATTGTTATTTCTATATTCATCATCAGTTAACACATTTTTTCTGTATTGTTCAGTCCTATTTACAACCCTCCATTGTATTTTATTATTCAATATTATCAGTTATTTTCCACATTTGCATAAAAATCAAACAAAAACATTTAATATGCCTACTTGATCAGTATTTGTGTTTGTATTGAATGTCTTATGAAGCCTCTTAACCCCATGTTATTCATTAGGCAGTAATGGTATGTTTTATTGATGCGGTGGGGAAGGCTCAATAACGCTGCAGCAGGGAGCCATAATTTGCAGTTGCGTTCAATAAAATTAATCATCATGCAGTTGTAGACGCAGAAGCTCAAACATCTTACTTTTAGCTATTGATATTTGCCAGTTTGCATCAGTTTTGATCTTATTTTGTGTTTTGTTTTTGCCAACATCACAGAAATTTGTCTCAGCACAAACATGACTAACTGGATTATTTTGTCTACAGTGAGATAGACAAGAGTTTGGATCAGATGGCAAACATGCGGAAAGACAAGATCATTATGGAGGGGAAACTCAAGAAGTAAGTGTCCAACTCTTTGTTTGTGGTCTGTCTGGTTTTTTTTTTTTTAATTATGCAATAAAATCTGAACGATGGGACTGTACTTTGAAGCTACAGACATCCTGTTTTAGGAAACCTTCAGTAGACAATAGGGTACTTCAATACTTTTCTGAGTGTTTGGGAAAACCTCTTAAGAGCCTACATACCATAGTTATGATTTAGAATTGTTTTTTTAATACTGTGAGATTATAGTATAGTATGAAGGTTGCTATATTGACTTACGCATCTTCATTTATCTCTATCTATTTCTTTTATATTGGTATTATTTGTATGAACGTCCGGATAATTGAAAAGTAAATGAAAATCGACCCACCTGCAAAGCAATTTTAAGTATTCAGAAAATGACTTTAACTATCTATATTGAAGACTAAATTATAAAACCCAAACTGTAACAACAACAATATTAGTACAACAATAATAACTTGTTGTACTAATTGGTTCATTTCTTTATCCAGACTGCGGACAATCTATGCCAAACGCACTGGGAAGCGAGAGGCCAGTGTGGGTGTGGAGGAGACCCAGTCTGTCGGGACGCCATCCTCTGCCACAAAACGAAAGAGGAAAATGGCCGACAGTGACGATGACGACGATGAAGATGAGGACAGTGATGATCAGCCGGATGAGGAAGATGAAGAGGAGGAGGAAGAGATCAAGAAGGTCAAGAAGACTGAAGCCTATGATGAGGTGAGGTGTCTATATGTTGTATCATGTATATTTTCACATATAGAATAACTCAATGCTTCTCTATTACAAAATCAATCATGTTTATATAGCATGTCTTTTCTGTAAACGTAAAAGTTAAGATATGATGTTTTGATGTAAAGTGTAAACATATAATTTTTGTTTTGTTTTGTGTACATTCTCATTGCAAAATCTGTCAACATTTAATATCATATGCTATATTTCTTTCCTTCAGGATGAGGTTGACCAAGCTACTAGTATTGAAGAGCTAGAAAAGCAGATCGAAAAACTAGCCAAGGTTTGTACTATTTATTTTAATTCATATGCAAAACTGAATGCCTTAAGTGGCTGTATTTAAACAAAACACATTGATAAGAGGGTCTTTTGGGAATGCTAGTAAATTATAGAAACACATTATTTCCCATATTATTGCTTGTTGGATTAGTCTTGTAAGGCTTTAAGCTTACAGCTTAACAATACAGTTATGAGGAACAGTGAGATGGTTACACCACTTGAACCTTTAACACAGGGCTTAATTCAATTACATTATTTGAAAAACATGATGATTTGTAATAGCTTTGAAATGTTTTATTGCTCAATCTAAATTTATATCGGCCATGCGGTACATACATTAACACAGGCCTGTTTACTAAGGAAGGAATGAACTTGTTAAATAAATTACTTCATTAGCATTGCATGTGGTAATTAACTGTAATTATCATTGGATATTAAGCAATTTGTTGTTTTCCTGTGTTGAAACATGACAAGAATGTGGGTGTTTTTGCAGCAACATCACCAAATCAGACGAAAGCTGTACGAGATTTCTCACTCCCTCCGTGCCATGATGTACGGACAAGATCGGTACCGCCGCAGATACTGGGTCCTACCCCACTGCGGAGGCGTCTTCATTGAGGGCATGGAAAGCGGAGAAGGTATCCTACTGATTTATATATTATAGTTTAAATATTTATTTTAATTTGACTTGTAAGTACAAATTGGAAAAACTCTGCCAATTTTTATTTCTAACAATATACAATTCAATTTTCTGCTTGTATTGTGTTTATGTTGCAACTGTGTCAACACATTTTCTGTCTAGTACAGTAGCCCATAGTCCTTCTTTTGAATCACATGATTTTTACATCATTTAAGTGTTTAATAATAATAATAATAATAATAATAATAATAATAATAATAGTCTCTGGATCTGAAAATGAGTGTCTCTAGTCATATATTCTTCCTATGGCTTGTACATTGTAAATATGGCATACCAAGCATTTCTTTTATAGAGAAATATATCAGGTGACAAAATCACTAAAACACACTTAGTATTACAGGAATAAGAAGGTAGAAATATTGTAAATCATCACTTTTGTACAAACTAAAAATGCTTATCAAGCTATTCACGACAAAATAAAAATGCTGAGAATGTTTTCCTTTATTTTAATTCTGCGCATCACCCTAAAGGATCATTTAAGCCTACATCTGCAGTTGTCATCAGCACAACTTTGCTAGCTCTCCAAAATTATCCAGTTTTAAAGCGACGATTGAGTGATGATGATAAACTGTTTTCCTGCAGGTTCAGAGGAGCTGGAGGAGGAGAGGCAGAGGCGTAAACGAGTCACAGAGGAGGTCAAAGTTAAAGATGAACCACAAGAAATTGAACTGCAGAAGAACAAACTGACAGAGAATGACGCACAGAAAGAAGAAATGAGTGAAGACAAGACAGACTCTCTGTATTACCAGCAGTCAGGCGCTGTTGTCAAGGTGTGCTCACAGCGGGACAGTAATAACCACCCTGGGACTGAAGCTGTGAAGGAGGAGGACAAAGAGAGCCTTCACCAGAATGGCAGCCCAATGGGACACTCTACCACAGTAACACCTACATCACCCACACACAATACCTCTGAGCCCTCTGTAGCAGAAATCCCATCTATGACTACTAATGACACTACAAACTCTCCTCTTCCATCTTCCAATGCTGGGTCTATCCTGTGCGCACCTGCCTCGCGGGACACCTCGGAAAATCCCCATACCTCCTCCTCTCCCTCTCTTCAGATCCCATTTCAGACCAATGATCAGCTGCTGCGTGTGCTAACAGAGAGAAGTGGGCATTGGTTTAGTCTGCTGCCTCGCTCACCCTGTGACCTGTCCTCTCTCACCACGTTGCCCCCCGGAGCATCCCGAGTGTCTCCACAAGCGTTGTCCACTCCAGCTCGTCCCAAATCTCCATCACCCGCACTGCCCCTCACGCCATCGGCTGCATCTGCGTCTGCCAGCCCCCATCACCCAGCCACGCTTCTCAGCTACCCCCTGTCCGCACTACAGGTGAGGATTCATAATACATAAGTAGGTGTTGAATGAATGCTACCAAACTTTTCAGTGTTTGTAAAATACTCTTTGGTTAAGGGGTTATTGCAACCTATAAAACATGTAAATTTGGCAATAGCTTCATTGTTCCTAATAAGCTGTCCCAGTGAAATAGAGAGCAATAGGTTTCATAATTTAGTAATCCCAGTGACTCAGTAGTTTGCAAAATAAAAATTAACCCTATATATTGCATATGACATCATATTTATTTTTTTATTTATTTAAAGATATATTATGTAAGTGTAGAGTCTGCATGAACATCATATTGCTTTGCCTGGAATGTCCACAGTGTGGCATTATACTTGAAATCTGCATGTTGCGCCACCAGGCCACGTTACATGTCGGATCTGTGGAGAGGTACTTTTGGGTAAAAATACATAAAAATAGATATGTGTAATGTCATAAAGCAAAACTACATTTTTTGCTCATGTTTCATTGTGTGCTTTTACACTTGTAACAGTTGTTATTTTTCTCTTTCCAGTTGAAGCCGGGCTCTTCTCTTCTGGGCCTGCCTTTTGGGAGTTGGTCCAGTGGGGTGCTCAGTCCCAGCCTTCCCTTGAGCACCAGTCCAATGCCCTCTCACTGTCTGGAGAACAACATGGCCGCCAGTGTGTCCAGTAAGAGCGAGTCTCCTGTTCCCCGAATAGAAAAGCCCACCTCCATGCCCTCTCCTGCTCTGGAGCTGCCCAAGTCACCAGACCACCCCACACCGTGGCCTATCCCAGAAGGTTAGCTCAAGAACAATGATCGATATCCATAACCAAGCCTAGTTTAATTGAAAAGAGTGCACCTGCTGGAGAAGATTTCACTTGCCTGACTAATCCTAGATAATTGGATTAGGGATTGTTCTGCACTAGTGTACTCTATTTCATTGGGGTATATAGATGAATGGAGCTTAAACAGTGATCGCTCAGAGTTTCATGGTTGTTTTGGGGCTGTGTTGCAGAGATGCTGACGGGATGGTGGCGGGTGTCCGACATGGAGGATCTCAAAGCCCTGGTGGAGGCACTGCACAGTCGGGGCATCAGGGAGAAAGGGCTCCAGCGACAGATACAGAAATACATTGAGATCATCCCTCAGGTCTGCACCAAGCACAGAGATGGTGAGTTTTATTATAACACTAAAGTTGGATTTTTATAAGAAAGCCTACATTTAATTCAATTAGAATTTTGGGTCTGTTTATTTAGAAGATGACACGATATTGAAGCAGTGTTTTTTGTGAGTGTAGTTCCATTTATTTTTACAAGAAACCAATAGATACATTTAAGAAGCCAGTCACTTATAACAGTGAATTTGTAAGTCATAAGGTTGATTTGAACTGACCCAGCTTCAGTCTCTATATCTATGCAGATTCTCAATACCAACCAACACAACCAGTAGAGACTTTCCTTGAACATAAAACTATATTGTATACAGCATGTTATTTGTAACACAGTAAACATCAATGGATTTGTATTTGTATCTGTGTTGTCACCTGTCTCTATAAAAATATTTGTCCATAGTTATTTCAAGAGAGGTGGACTAACCACAGCCAAAAGCCACAGAAACCCACACCAGATTTCGATTCACCATTTGTTTAGCTTCCCTCCAGTGTTTAGACTGATTTAAAAGTTTTTTTGTGTTTGTCTTTCATCCAGCGGCCATGATAGAGCTGCGTGACCTGGAGGAGAGCCAGGTGAGCGAGGAGTCAGTGCGGGGCTGGTGTGTGGAGGAACAGGCTATGGAAATGGACATCGCGGTGCTGCAGCAGGTGGAGGAGCTGGAGAGGAAAGTCACTGCAGCCAGTCTACAGGTCAAGGTACATCGTGTGTAGATATTTTTTTCCATTTAAATTCTACTTCTTTTACTCTGTTTTCTATTGAGAGTTTAATCCCACAGTCACAGATAACTTTGTGGTCAACTTGTAGGTCACATTACAGAATAGAGCTAATATTATGTGATGTCTTCATGGGTTTCAGTCACATAACTCAACCAAATGTGACCAAACATAGACCATTTTGCTTTGAGTTTTTTTTGTCATTTGAAAATCATGAATAATTTAAAACTAAAGTTAAACTACGGTCTCACGCAAACCTACTTTCAAATAATTCATAGTTGAAGAGTTAATTTCTTGTTAGAAAAAGTTTGAAAGGTAATATCTTTATTTCAAAAACAAAAGATGAATGAGGGATTACATCATCTTGTAAATTTCAAGGTTATAAAAGGTTATTGTTGTATGCAGAAGCACTGTCAAAATAGTCCAAATACAAATTCCTGCTATTTATAATAAACTACAATGTTCAGAAAAGCAAGCATCTTGAGACCAATGTTATATATTTTTTCCAGGGTTGGACGTATCCTGACCCCCAATCGGAGCGTGAGGACCTGGTGTACTACGAACACAAACCTCTGACCAAACCCACAGCCACCTCAGGAAATGATAAGGAATCAAAGGACTCCAAAGACCCCAAGGACACGAAGGACTCGGGGAGGGACCACCCGGAGGAGCGCGGCGAGAAGGGCGGGGTGGTGCGTCACCCTGACAACCCTCTGGACATAGCAGTGACACGTCTGGCCGATTTGGAGCGCAACATCGAGAGAAGGTACCTGAGGAGCCCCTTAGGTACCACCATTCAGATCAGGCTGGATAATGTGGGTACGGTCACAGTCCCTGCCCCCGCCCCATCCACTAGTGCTGACAGGGAAGGGTAGGTCATCTCCAAAACCATAGCCTCCCCCCACTCTCCCACTAAGACCCTCTATCTCTGTGTGTGCTTTGTTTGTCTTCACCAGTGAGGGTCGCAGTTTGTGGTGGCTTGCATTTTTCTTCAGTTTTGCCTCATTTTTTGTTTTGTTTTTTTGGGTCTCCACTGCACTCTTTTCCCCTGAGTTGTTGACTTGCACTGTCTCTCTTCGCATGGTCTTGTGCAGCCTTGGTCATGGGTATTTTCATCGCTCTCACTCCCCCAGTAATCGCAGGTTTCGCTCTTTGTTTCTGCATGGATTATCTCGTTACATGACAGTACCAGTGTGTACCTCTTCCCCTGTGCCTTACACTCCCAAATTTTCATGCCTGTTCTTGCACAGTTGGAGCACTTTATGGTCTGCTGTCCTGTTGGCGGCTTTTTAAACTGATACCACTAAATGTCTCTCCTACATAAGTTATATATGTGTGTGTATTTTAGCTCATCATTGCCTCTTGTGTTGGTGTATAGTGGTGAGGAGGAGGTGGCGCATGGGATGAAGGTCTGGAGGAAGGCTCTCACTGAGGTCCGCAGTGCTGCACAGTTGGCCATGTGCATCCAGCAGCTGCAGAAGTCCATTGCCTGGGAGCGATCCATCATGAAAGTGGTAAGCAATAACAGTTCTTGTACAAAGGCGCTCGTATAAAGTGGATGTTTTCCTATTTCAGTATGCGTTCTATATCAGGAGTAGGCAAGCTTTATTTTGGTTTAATCTCAATCTAAAGGTAATGCACTGTAGCATTACCTAATTATCTTCTGGTTCGTGGGCAAATGCTTAACCCACTTTTTCAATATGTAATTGTAACTACGGATGGGACAGTAAACAATAATATCATTTATCGTGATAAAAAGGGTAGACAGGTAATTGTTTGTAGGACATTTTATATAATCATGATAATCTCCAACAAAGATAATCGGCATTATATCACCAGAATGTGCAGAAAAAAGTTACTTGTTCTCTGCTAGATGTAAATTGTTTTTATTGATAAAGTACAATTATATTAAAGTTGTTTAAACATGGAACTTATTCATAACATAAAAATTATAATTATTAAGATCTATATCAATATTGTCCTATGCCTACATAACAAAATGTCCTTATTGGTGGTTTAAAGCACAAACAGCAACACGATTGTAAAATAATTTTGAAGAAACTATTTCCTATTTGAGCGGGGGCATTAAACCTACCATGCTGTGTTAAACAAGGTCTACATTTGCATTGAAATTTATGTGGAAAGAAAATGGACTTGAATTATTCAGTTTATTAATAAGTGCTTTGTTTTGCAGTACTGTCAGATCTGTAAGAAGGGCGATAATGAGGACCTCTTGCTGCTGTGCGACGGCTGTGACAAGGGCTGCCACACCTACTGCACAAACCCAAAATCACCACTATCCCAGAAGGGGACTGGTACTGCCCCGCATGCATATCGAAGGTACATTTTTAATCATATTAGGTTTTCCTTTGTGTGTATTTTTTTTTTTTTTTTTTTTTACCATTAAAACACCTGAAATGTAATAAATACAAGACAGATATGTTTAATGCCATGCTGTGTAACTTTCCATGCAAAGCGCTTTTTGGGTCCAGAATGAATTAAATTAAATATTAACAACTAGGATTTGATTGTCATCTTTTTCAGGCAAGCAGTCCCACACCTAAAAACAAAAAGCCTCAAAGCAAACCTGTAGCATCCACTGGCGGTAACAAAAAGGCAGAAGCAAAAAGAACGGCAAGCAGACTGGGAATGGTGAGGTGTCCGAAGATGACACGACCAGCGCCAACAGTACTCCGAAAAAGGCAGCGAAAGACAACACCAGGAAGAGGAAGTCTGAGACAGAGAGCTCCCCTGTCCCGCCAGCAGCCAGTCAGGAGAGCCCTGCTAGTGTCAAACGGGCCAAGACTGCCAGGGACAACAACCGAGACCTGGGGCTGTGCAGGTAACTATAGTCTGATAAAAAACAAATCGGGGGAGCTTAAAACAAGTTAATTCTTTTTCGGAAGTGATGCCAGAACATGCAATACAGTATTTTATCTAGGGGTTTTGATGTCTGTCAATGTACTTATAATTGTCTCCCTAATAAAGTATTTTTTATCAGTGGCTACAATTTTAAGCCTTGTTACAGCGAGTAGCACAATGGTTAGCACTTATGCCTCTTAGAAATTCACTCCTGGGTTCGATTCTTTTGCCAAGTGGTGGCTTTCTGTGTAAAAAGAAAGATCTGGTTATCAAAAGTTGAACATAAATATTTTTCCTGCAAAATTTCTACTTGCTTTAGCTTAAAACTGTTTTTTTGCTACCCAAGAATAGCCACAATAAACTAGACTATCTTCATCAAACCTCATACATAGGTTATTATCTTGTAGTTCTTAAAATGGTTCATGTTTTTCACTCCATCAGGGTGCTTCTTGCAGAGTTGGAGAGGCATCAGGATGCGTGGCCCTTCCTCACTCCGGTCAACCTAAAATCAGTCCCTGGCTACAAGAAGGTCATCAAGAAACCCATGGACTTTTCTACAATAAGAGAAAAAGCTTGTTAGTAGCCAGTAAGTCACTACACATTTACTTCTTACTAGTATTGTCTCAACATTTTAGTAGATTGATGTCAAGCATACATTAGCCTTGAATGTTAATCTTGTATATGAATATGTTGCTAATTATATTTTATTTTTGCCATTTCAGATATCAGAACTTGGAGACTTTATCATTGACGTCAACCTGGTGTTTGATAACTGCGAAAAATTCAATGAAGACAATTCAGACATCGGTCGAGCTGGTCATAACATGAGGAAGTTTTTTGAGAAGCGTTGGACTGAGCTTCTCAAACAAACAAACTAAGACTTTATTAAAATAAATCCGGTTTTATGTTTCAAAATGGAGCACCAGGTTGTATGTTATTTCATTTGTGGAGCATGTGGCTTTGCAGGTCGGAAATAGTCAATTCCTTTGTAATAAGGAGCCGACGAGTGCTGAGAGAGAGATGTCACCTTGAAATAATAGTTGTTACAGGAGGTGCGCTAGATTATTACACAGGGATGAAAGCCCCAAAGAGTCCCAGAGAATTGGGGTATCCTAGTGCAATACCATTCCCTGTCTCCGAACACTGCACTGAACCAACCCTCACTCATTTCCACTACTTGTAAATAGTCTTTTGTTATTTAATCGTATTATAGTGAATGTATTTAATTTTGTAATTATTTATGAATCAAGGTCCACTTCATTTTCTATGAAAAGGAAGAATCATCTGAACTGAATTGAAAAGGAATGTGTCTCTGTGTTTTATTATTTTTTATTTTAGTTTTTTTTTTCTTCCCAAAAAAAGAAAACAAAACAAGCCCAAGGAAAAAAAACTGTTTAACACTGTCAGTGCTTTGGGGTGTCCGAAAAACTGTACTCATTTGCTCACAAACTGTAAAATTGCATTTATTTACAGGAACTGCAGAGGAACCAATAGACAATGGTGATTCATGTGTATATACTGTTTATTAATGTCAATATTATGTCTTGTTTGGAACAATGTGTACAAATTGTTTAAGAATATTAAGATATTGTTTATGCCTTAGAATGATTGTAGCATTCTATTTTAGTGACCGTGATGGAAGCATTATCATAAATATTGTTTGTACAGTATATACATATCCTCTGCAAACACTGTGGTATCCTTAATCTTGGTAGTGCCTACCCTTCCAACAGGGGCATGTAGGGGATGTTTTTGTTTTAGTTTTCATTCTTACGACCATTTTATTTTTGATATAATTTCAATCCAACAAGGCCTCCAAAGTTGGATGGTGACACAGAAATCATTCCTCACCATAGCAGAAAAAAGGAACAAGCGATAGGTTTGGCTTCCACTGCATCTCCTCATTGTCTGCCACAATACTGAGGACCTAAGGCCATTTGTAACCACTGTGTTGAACCTTGCTGTGTGTTGTGGCCTGATGGAGGCAGCTAGATTTTTTTGTACCCAAGTCAAAAGTACTTGAAGTTACTTTATTTAAGATATTGTGGAATAAAAGTATCATTCTTTTGTAGGAGCTTTATTTTTCACTAGTGTGTGGCACGGACCTATTAAAAGGATGTTTTTCAACGTAAATCTCTGAGTCTTGTTTTTATAAAAGCATTTCATACACAATATATAGGTCACTTCTTATAATTATTATAATTGCGTGCCATATTTTTTACACATCTGTTGATGCTTGATAATCTGATGTTGTTAAATCACAACCAGCTGGTCTGTTTGGAGTATGTTTCAACAAGCTTTATCAATGCCTTTTGTTTATGGTGATACTCTCAGATGAGAACAAAGATCAACTTTTGATATTTAAAACAAACATTGACAACATTAACGTTTGATCCACAAATGTTTGAAATTTGACTTTCAATAGCAACTAGGGCCCTTAAATGTGTATATTAACAAGTGATGGATTTTTTTAACCAGCTACTCATATCCATGAACCACTGACCATAGAGCATGTAGTGATGTAATATGAACCCTGCACATTCAATGCATCATTGTAGCATAATGGCAAAGCAAGGCAAGATTATTTGTATAGCACAATTCAGACACAAAGTAATTCAAAGTGCTTTATAGAATAAGAAAGACATTAAAATTACAATACAAACAACATCGAAACATAAATAATCATCATTTAATTAACATTAAAGAGAAGAGTGCAGAATAAAAACCTTTCAGTGATATGCCACAGCTAAACAGAACCATCTGTCTCACATCTTAAGGAAGCAGAGCTGTTTAAAGTTTATTCTCTGAGCCACAGGAAGCCATTGCAGAGGTCTGAACGCAGGACTTGTGTGCTCATACTTGGTTCTACTCAGGACCCTGGCAGCACCATTCTGGATGTATTGCAGCTGCACTTGCTTGGAGAAGCCATTGAGTGGGTTGTTACAGTAGTCTAACCTACTGGAGACAAATGCATGAATAAGTCTCTTCAAGTCTGCTTTAGACAGTATTTGCAATGTTTTAGATGGTAAAAACTGCAAATGTTATTGATTTGAGGTGGCAGTTAAAGTTCAAGTCAGAGTTCATTATGACCCTTAGATTTCTAACCTGATTTGAAGGTTTTAGAGAATGAAACTGAAAGTGACTGCTGAAATTTTCTCTTTGCTTCTGTGGGCCAAAGACTATTACTTCAGTCTTGACTGAGTTGAGCTGGAAAAAGTTGTTTTGCATCCACACACTGATTTGTTGGATGCAGTGGCAGAGTGGTCCACTGGGCCACTGGTCCATATACCCCTGCTGCCAATGAGACATAGATCTGAGAGTCATCTGCATAGTTGTGACAGGGCACATTATTGCTGTGTATTAACTGGCCTAACAGCGGCATGTGAGACACAGTTTCCAATTTTAACAAAGTACTCCCTGTCTTTTAGATAGGACATGAACCAGTTTAGTGCAGTACCAGAGATGCTCACCCAGCCCTCTAGTCTGTGTAAGAGGATCCATGATTGAACAGTGTCAAAGCAGCACTCACATCTAACAGGATCAAGGCTGAGATTTTGCCTACATCAGATTTCAGGTTGGTGTCATTGTTGCCATGATAAGAACTGTCTTGATGCTGTAGTGGCATCTAAAACCAGACTGGAAAACATCAAAGGAGTTGTTTATTTGGAGAAAATTAGTAAGCTGTCGGTAAACAGATTTTACAAGAACTTTGCCTACAAAAGGCAGATGTCGTAACGGTGGGTGTAGCGGACCAAAGAGTGCAGACTCGGGGCAGATTTACGGTGTTTATTTACAATTAGTGCACAAGACAGTTCAGGACAGTTCATTTATCACACACGGGACGTAGGTAGCGGGAGGCAGACCAGACGGGCGTAGGGCAGGGCAGGAGCAGGAACACCAGGACCGGAAGCGGGAGCGGAGACTGCCAAGACCGGGGCACGACGAGACCAGGGACAGGACCAGGGAAGACAGAGCAGGAGAGATCCAGAAAGCGGGAGCCAGAGCAGGAGGCGGGAAGCAAGCCGGAGGCCCAAGACAGGGCAGGAGGCGAGCAGAGGGTCGACTGTACCGGAGCTGGAGCCTAGAGGCAGGAGCGGGAAACGAGCAAGAGCAGGAATATTCACACGCAGACAGTCTGGCTAGGGATGGCGAAATGAAATGAGATCTTTGAGATTTGTATCCGAACAAAAGTGGGCGTTCCCAATGGAGACTCAAACTGAAGTGTGCATCGTGAACAAGGCGATCACGTGATGAGAATCTCATCCAGAGCAGGTGACGTCAGAGAGGTTCACACTCATCCAGCGCTTATAAGCAGTTTGAATTTGCAGCGCCACTCGTGGGTTGTTGTCGGCGTTTTATGGGAGTTAGTGAGTTAGCAAGTGTGTCAGTTAGTGAGTTTAGAAGGTCAAGTAGTGAGTTACTGTTACCGTCCTGTTGCTGTTTTTAGATGACATTTGGCATAAGCTTGACGAAATGTTAACAACAGTAAAAGAACAGAGCTTTGTAGCAAATGCAACCACTGAAGTAGACCGTTACCTTGCTGAAGTTCCAATACCGAGAAGCGAGGATCCATTAATGTACTGGACTAAATCAAAAGTGCAATACCCAACCCTGTATAATCTTTCAAAAAATTTCCTCTGCCTCCCCCGTGAGAGAAATTCTCAAAAGCTAGAGACATTCTTTCCAAAAAAAAAAAAAGAATCGTCTCAGTCCAAAAACCCTTGAAAAAATTGTATTTTTAAATAAAAATCAATGAAACAGAATTGTGTGACATGTTTTATTATTTTTTTATAATCTTTTTAATACGGGCCTTTACAAATATCCGAAGTGTTAATTTGCAATAACTAAGGCTAATACACAGCTCAAATGTTGTAATGTATGCAAAGTAACAGCAGATGGCAGCAATATGAGACCTCATTACTGTACCACATTTTGAATCATTGGCTTGTGAAATTCTCCTCATCTCATAAGATCTCATTTCCCCCATCACTAAGTCTGGCGAGACTCTGGTCCAAGACGGTCCTGGGGAAGACGAACAGACGACCTAGCCCCGAGTGTCTTCTGCCGAAGCCCTCATATACTCTGCAGCAGGTGTATGCGTCATTTTGGCTATCTTTAAGTTGCAACGCGTATACAGAATCGTTAGCGCGCAGTATCTAAAAGTGAGCGGTGAAAATGTGAAAGCAAAGCGCGCATGTGTCTGACCGCGCGCTGTTTACCCTCCAGCCCAGTTCTACACCATGAATTTGTATTATAAAGTATATATTTGTGCACTACACCAAGATTATTTTCTAAATTACATTAGTGTAATTATATTGATTTATACACAGGTCAGATTGTACTGTCTCGGCCTATTGCTTTTGTACATTGTACCTGCCGCATGCAGCTACACACATTAAAAGGCACAATTGTTTGATTTCATCACCAAATTCACCTTTCTGGAGTAGCCATCCACATTTACAAATATCACAATATTGTATCTAAAAAGTACATAATAAATGTTACTATATATAAAGTATTTTTTTATTTTTTTTATTTTTTTATTTTTTTTTTATAAATGTAGAGAATATCAGATTAAAAAACACACGACTTTGGTTTAAAAATCACACTTATGTATCACAGCTGCTCTGAGGCAGATATAAAAATACCTGATAAAAAAAAAAAAGAAGTAACTGCAGCTTACAGTATTTAGGTGCTTGTGTGTAGGTGGGTGTGCGTATGTGTATGTGTGTGAAGGTGCTTGTGTGTAGGTGGGTGTGTGTAGGTGCTTGTGTGTAGGTGGGTGTGTGTAGGTGCTTGTGTGTAGGTGCTTGTGTGTAGGGGGGTGGGTGCTTTATAAGTGCTTTTATAAATAAAGTTTGATTATTAGATTGATAAAATCAGTAGATTAGTATGTTAGTATTCAGTGTACTCTATCATTGCTGTAGAAGTGGTGCACATATGTTATGCGTATGAGTAGTGCAAGCTATGTATAATGTCCACAGTTTTCTCTAGGTAAAGTATTTTGCAAACCTTATTAGTTTGTGATTTGTATCAATGTGCACCAGTGACAAAGGCCCCCAGACAACAGCAACAACAGCAGCAACTTTGCTGTCCAGTTCTTCATCAGACATTGACAAGTATGCTGTTTTGGTTGAAATGCCCTCTTCTTTCATCCTTCTGAAAATGGTAATCTCACCTCATCTCAAACACCTAAAAGACTGGCCACACACACGTTACAGGCTAGAAAGATATTTCAAGGAGATTTTGAAAGAAGTCAGATGCCCCTTGCTCCAAACTAAAGTAAGTGGGACGTTGCTCATCTTCAATGGCAGACTGAACAAGTCGACCTAAATGCTCCAGACCCTCAATAATGGCTTTAGGAACGTAGAATGTGCGGGAAGCTGCATCAATCAGGATGCATTCTTGATTGCACGTATTCTCCAGATAATCCAGATCCACAGTGGGCTGATGCAGGGCCCACTGAAGTCTGATCTTTAGCCGCTCCAGTATTCCATTAAGTATTTCCTACAAAATACAAAGTTCATGCTTTACAACACATAGGTCTACATCTTTGTTGCAATAATCCTTTCTCAAATACACATATGACATATTGCATAATTCATGCCAGCATCAGTATCATAGCCTATCTCAACGCGCAAAAGTGGATAGATCCTCTACTTTAGATCCTCGTTTTAAATATCACATGATATCATGATCATTTTGTATCTTTTTTTTTTTTTTTAAACATGAAACTATCACGTATTTCGTGAAACCATCATGTGATTTTGAGATAGTATTATGTCTAAAGTACTACAGATGTTTTTTTGTTTTTTTTAAGTTCAGATTTGGCAGTTATATGCTGATATTAAATTGTACAGACTGTAAAATTACAAATTCTGCGATAAAGAATAAACTTAGGTTTGGGTTGTCCATGACTTCTCGATATCAACTCAACGTCTCACTTCTGAGTCTGACGCTGACGATAACTCTGTGATTGTCTGTTCAAGTCTTGTTCTGATGACGTATTTCTGTTGCAGAAAAAATAACCAAAGCGGGCGCTCGCTAAAGAAAATAAAAACCGTAGCGCGCACAGGAATAAAGAGAGCGGGCGCTGGAGGGTAAACAGCGCGCGGTCAGACTCATGCGCGCTTTGCTTTCACATTTTCACCGCTCACTTTTAGATACTGCGCGCTACGATTTCTGTATACGCGTTGCAACTTAAAGATAGTCAAATGACGCCATACAGGTGCAGGTAATTGCGCTGATGCGCTCCAGGTGCGTGCGGGAGGAGTCAGGAACTCCGCCCAGCTCCAGGCTCAGACAGGAGAGGGAGGGGAAGAGCAGGACAGGAGGAAAACTAGGAGCGGACGACGCGGATCATGACAGCAGATTTGAAATGGGTTGGTAATTGTTCATTATTATGGCATCAAGACTGCTCTTCTTTAGGAGAGGCTTGATAGTTGTTATATGTAGTTTTCAAAGCTATTGGGAATGTTCCAGATTGAAGTGACATGTTGACTATGCAAGCAAGTGGTGATAGCAAACTGTTAAGCACATACTTTAGAAATCTAGTGGGTAACACATTGAGGCAGCATGTAGATAAACTCAGACTGGTGACAATCTCTTGGACAGTTTTGTCAGTTACAGGTGCAAAGTGACTTAGTGTCTAGGTGGCTGCAGGGTTGTTATTTGCTTTGTGGAATTGATGGCATTTTAATGACCCTGAACCTTGTCATTAAAAAATATTTCAAACTCTTTGCACTTAGATGTGGAATGAGTTTTAACTTTATTATTATTATTATTATTATTATTATTATTTAATAGCAAAAGTTCAAATCTGTCAAATTGTCAAAACTGGGCAAATTGTTGTAGGAGTGAAAACGTTTCGCTGCTCATCCAAGCCACTTCTTCATTTCTGGTCAGAATGCTGGTGGCCACTGCCTTATGTCTATCTGAGGGGAGGGGCTAACCACACTGAAACTATAAACAGCTATTGTTTCCAGTTTCAGCTGAGACTACCCTATACAGCCCTTAACGACCCTGCTATTGTTCTCATTGCTCTGGGTCTGAGGATGGAGTTATAGATGGGGGAGAGATTATGTCTCAGGCCCCCATTCCTGTTTAAGGAAGGATTCTCTTTCCTAACAAAAATAGCTTCTTTATTAAAATGGTTTGAGAGGGGAGTTAAAGAAGCTCTTTTTGTTAGGTCACTCCTATAACAATTTGTCCAGTTGACAGATTTGAACTTCGTCTTTTGCTATGAATCAGACCTGGACGACTGAGGGTCTACACAGACATACACGCAGACATTTTATTTATTTATTTATTTATTTATTTATTTATTTATTTATTTATTTATTTATTTATTTATTTATTTATTTATTTATTTATTTATTTATTTATTTATTTATTTATTTTTATTTTTTTTTTTTTAAATGAGCTCTGTTCCTGACGTGTCCTGATTCTGGCATTGCGTATTTTTGTCATGCACTTCCAATCTATTATGAAATAACAACCACATACAATCACACTTTATGTGGAACACGGGTGTCCAAACCTTTCTTATCTGTCTGTGACATTAATTTCAAAATAATGTTACATGTGCAGCGGGGCTTCCTCGTGTCTCCATGGAAACCACGTGGTCATAACCATTACGTAATACGTTATACGTTCTAGTTAGCTGCTGAATCAGGAAGTAAATAACGAACAGGGTAACGAAGAACGGTACCGTTTTAATCTCGTTTTTATATATTTTCACAGGTTTGATCATTTATACTAGTCGACAACTATTAGCGTTTTTGACATTTTTTATAGCCTATTTGTCCTTTTGCTTTTAAACGTTGAAGTCGTCACCGAAAACAAACAGTGTGGTACGAAACTGTTGTCGTACCCCATGGATGCGTTGTTCTAGTGAGACTTTCAAAGACCAGTGTTTCCCCAAATACGTGATAAAGTAGGCCTTTTACACGGTTATACGTCTTTTGAACATTACTTATTGCTTACATAAAAGTACATCTTTTATACCCAAAATGTGTATTAAATAAAGGATTGTAGATAATGATCACGTCCTATGCCTTAAACGATTACTGTGGAAAAAAGCTGTCATATCATTGTACTAGATCTGAATAACAAATGAGGTCCTGACTTGTTTTATGGAAGAATGCGATGAATTTACACTAGTTATTTTCTACAGTCCATTACTTTCTGCTTGTCCTGTGTTCTAGGTCCACCTTCACAAATGGTTTCTTTGATTTGCACTTTACAAGATCACCGTGATGATGTCAACTGGTGCGCGTTTTCAGCCACTCTGTTAGCCACCTGCTCTGGGGACAAAACCCTGAGAATCTACAACACTAAGGACTTCTCCGAGCTGCCCTTCTCCCCACTCACAGGTAGGGATGTCACAGTATCAAATCTAAGAGCTACAATTATTGGGAAATGAAATATTTAGCAACAGTGTAATCCATGGTGTTCTTTCATTCCTGTTGAGTAATACATTACCATTATATTGTAGTGTGATTAGCTGTGTAATGTGTAACTTGAAAATGATGTTAATGTCACATAGCCACACATCTATATCAAAAAGTACTCAAGTGTGTGTACTAGTTCTGATTATAGATTGAATTAGAAAAGATAAGAGAACCTTTATTTGTTTGATAATCAGGAAATTCCAGTGTTGCGATGTAACTGTAACTGTACTGTTCAAGAACAACAGGAGAACCCAAATATGCACTCAAATATCAAGATAAATAAATAAAACAGCAGAGAGTTCAAACAGGATGCACATCAAACAGGACACGAACCAGTTCCCTCACCAGAAGTGGATTCCGGTTTCCAACTGTAATAATAATTGCAGCTGTTGATTAATTAAATAATCTTGACTTTCTTACTCACAGGACATGGCTATGGTGTGCACTGCTGTTGCTTTAGCAACTGTGGTCAGTTCCTCGCCTCGTGTTCAACTGATGCCACCGTGATGATCTGGTCCATGGTTTCTGGTGAGATTGAGGCGGTTTTGGAGCATCCTGGGTGCAGGCCAGTGCGAGTCTGTACCCTGTCACCAGACTCCGCTCACCTGGTCTCTGGAGCCTCAGATGGGTCTTTGGCTCTGTGGGACTTTCCATCCAGACAATGTTGCAGGTAGAGTAATGTGGAGATAAATGTCTGTGTGTTTGTGTATTCATCTAAGGCAGGGATGAGCAAACCTTTTGACACACCGGCCAGCGATCTAAAAGCTGACAGGGGGGCCGGGCCAGGATATATGAATATGTATATATTACATTACAGATTTGGTCTGTAACATGTTGCATATGCAAGGCTCATTGTATAAATTGTTTTCCAAATGCATTAATTAAATTAATAATTCAATTATTAAATCTCAGTTAAATAAACACAGCAGAAAAACGTTGATAATGATTTAGCCTTACCTATCTTAAAATGTTAAAATAATTTGGTCACATTTGGCAGTCCGGGCCGTAGTCTCCCCATGTCTGATCTAAGGGCTTAGGAGAGAAGTTCAGCTCAGGTCTATTGTATGTTATGGCACAATACAAGTACATCCTTTGTACTTGTATTTCATTTCATTTGTATATATATATATATGTGTATATATATATATATATATATATATGTGTATATATATATATATATATATATGTGTGTGTATATATATATATATATATATATATATGTGTGTGTGTGTGTATATATATATATATATATATATATATATATATATATATGTGTGTGTGTATATATATAT
Source organism: Periophthalmus magnuspinnatus (assembly GCF_009829125.3). Classification (NCBI taxonomy): domain Eukaryota; kingdom Metazoa; phylum Chordata; class Actinopteri; order Gobiiformes; family Gobiidae; genus Periophthalmus; species Periophthalmus magnuspinnatus. The sequence continues at coordinate 7,651,436 of NC_047128.1, read as the reverse complement.
ATATATGTGTATATATAATGTATAAAAATATTATAAAATTATTACCACATGCAAACCAGTTCACATGCAGACAACCACTGAACATGTTTTTTCCGCTCCAAACTTTTAATACTGTTTTGCTTCGCTTTTATCAGTTTTCTTCTGTCCTCTGTTAATTACTCCACAAATCAAGTTCTTAACAAACACACTTACAATTCTAATACTGTTCACTTTACAGCACACTAATGTTTACTATTTGTTTTCCTTGTTGTAGGACCGGAGCAGTGCCAGACATGTCGATGGTGGCTTGCTCGTTCAGCCCCTGCAGTCAGCTCTTTGTGACAGGGTCGACCTATGGAGACTTGCGCCTCTGGGACCTGAACATGAACCAACTCCACGCTGAGAAAAATGCACACGACCTGGGAGTCAGCTGCTGCACCTTTTCCCCGGACATCCACAGTGGTGAGAGCGATAATCAAGGCTTAATATGATTCATAAATCATTTGTATAATGCTCTGCTTACTTGTATATATTAGATAAGTGTAGTAATTATTGTGTACAATTAGAAAGATAATGGGGCTGTACTGTGATATTGCAATATGAAAAGTTTCAAAATATTATAATAGACCAATTATAAACTGAATTGTATACTTCTGAGTAAACAACAGCAATGCTTCCACATTTTCTTTCTTTTTATGTATTTTTTAACATCATTGTTACTTTGTTGTTTGCTCACTGTAGGGGGTCAGGTGGTGCAGTTTCGCCTGGCATCTTGTGGTCAGGACAGTCTTCTGAAGATCTGGGCTATTAACAAGCACAATGGTGGAGGTAAAGATTTGCCCCCATTATACTTTCTTTGTATAATAGGGGGCAAATCTTCCTTATCTATGAAGGAAGTGACTGTGGCTAACTAGGCTAGGTAAAGGTTGTTCTGCTTATACAAACACAAGATCAAGCAAGATAGTATTTCATTTTCATTTCATTTATCTTTATTTATAAATGGAGAGCTCAATGAGAGTACCAGACCCTCTTTTTCATGAGCACCCTGTTAAAATACAGAACAATACAACAAAAACAGAATAAAACAAATAGCACAGGTCCATTTACAAAATTAAAAACAGCTGCAGGTGTGATTATAAGTTCTTCAGTGGCACCAATGTATCCAGTTTTGCATGTTCTTGAAATATATCCCATTTTGTAAAGTAAAATAACCAAAAGATTTTTTTCCCCATTTCAGTTCTAAAGCAGACAGTTTCTAGATGTACAATCATGGGATCTTGTATTAAAAGTTCCCGTATCAAATTTCAACAAACAAGTGAGATATTCAGGCAGTCTATCAAGTAGTCCCTTTTAAATACATTTTATACAGTGCTGTTCTCTTCTGACAAATAGCGTTGGCTTTTCATAGTATACAGTGATGGGTTTTAAATTCATCACCTCTTATGAAACAAAGCATTTCTTCTCCATAAGACAATGTTCAGACCCAAAACTAATGCAATTTATGTTATATTATTGTGTATATAGTTTTGCATTAGATGTTCTCATGCCTAAAATGTATTCTATAATAATTCTAAATTACTATAAAAAATGTTTTCTGAACTTTAGTAACCAATAACAATCTACAAACAATGAACACACAAAATGTATATAGCACATTTCCAAATTTACACTTTACACTTGATAGGACTAAGAAACTTTTTATGTTTATTTATTTCAAACCAGTAATTGTAGATTTTATGTGGATGTGGCTTTAATATGTTTTATTTGCTTGTTCCCTTTGTAGTCTACAAAATGCAGTTGCTTAATTCTCTGACTGGTCAGTCGGCTCCAGTGCTTTCTTGTGCATACTCTGCTGATGGACAGCTGCTTGTGTCAGGGTAAGATTGAATTAAATTAACATAATTACTCAACACATCTGAACTGAAATGTTTTTCCAAGTGAACCACCAGAGGGAGACAGAGATTGCTTAATTGTATACAGTGAACATTTTTTAATACATTTTCAATCATATTTCTCTATTTTCTGCAGATCTGTTGACAAAACGGTAACAGTCTATGATGCTGTGAGTATCTCTATAAAATGTTTGAATTCTTATATACACTTTGTGGTCTATAACAGCTCTATAACATAATTTTACTTTTACAGGCAAATGCCACTTTACTTTACACCTTGAGTCAACATGACAGGTAAAAACATAGCCCTTTTTGTCACTTTTTACTGTTTACTTTGAATTTATTTAGAAAACCTAAGGATTTTCATCAACCATTTGACCAAAATACAAGTTCTATTCACTGTGAGTTCTCCCCACTGTGAGTTAAATTTGCATCTTGATAATGCACAATTATTTAATTATTGTTTTAATCACCCACCTCTGTCGATAAGTGCTCCAGTTAATTTCCTCTCAGCCAACAGCAAGAAATGGATGTGCAAGTCTTCGGTTTACAATACTGCAAAATTTTCACAGAGCACAAAGCTATTTCTCTTTATGTCCTTTTATTTAAGATCCCATCTAAACATAGCCATTTTTAGGCTACTATTTGGAAAAAAAAAGATTATGTCGAATAATCTTTTGGTGGATTGCATCATTGGGAAACATTGAAAATTCCTATATTACGGTACACAAAATTGACTCTTGTGAGGGTTTAGTTATAACACTGTTACCTCCTCAAAAACATAAATGTTTGTTTCATTCACACATGTTTAGGTAATCCTTTATTATGAGTCTGTTTACATATCCAACACTCAAAATGCTCTGTTTCACCTTGTGATGTCATGAAGCAGTAGTTTTCAAATTAAGAGCTACCTTTTACCTTTAGTTCAATAGAGGTGGGCAATTCCAGGGCTGAAATGATCCAAATTATTCTACTGAAGGTTTATAGAGTTTAAAAACACAGTTCTTGTATTACCACTGGATACAGTATTATAACATAGATAAAAACAAAAAAGTGTAATATGGGCTCTTTAAATAGATTCAGTTAAATAGTAAGGGATACCACCTTAACACTATTTTGGGTAAAGAATACCAAGCAGATTCCTCTCAGTTTAATTATATTTCCGTTATATGTTGGCATATGTCAGTGCTATATTTAGACAATACCGTAGAATCATTTTAAATTATTCAGGTTTTCAAGCACAACTTTAAACTCAATTTCTGCTATTGATGATTTGTATGCGACAACAAGTATCAGTTATTGCAAAGGAAGAAACTCAAAGAGACTGTTCCCTCAATAGATTGTGATGCAGTGTGGGCACAAAGCATGTATTTACCATTTTTATAAGAGGTAGGGCTGCTGCCGCCATAGCCACTTCCCCTACATATTCAGAGATATTTAGCCCAGCTCAATGATCACTCTTACAGACTATTTATACCTCCTTCAAGCCACCTGTGTCTTCAACAAAGCTCGCAATCTCAACTCTTTCAGCAGAGCCATTTCAAAGTAATTTTGGAGAAACTAAAGCTGGAGGAAACTTGTGGGAAAAAAAATCAAGGGAAAAATAAATGCCACAAAAAGCCTTCAGGAAATTATTTGACTTTAAAAGCTGATTATTCAACAGTGAGAGGAGAGGGGGAAGAGAGGGAGAGAGCAAGAGAGGAACAGAGGCAGGAGGGGGGAGGGAGAGAAGGAGGAGGAGACAAGGAAGAGGGAAGAGAGGAAGGAAGGGGAGAAGGGGAGAGAGAGGGAGGAGGACAGTGGAAGAAGGGGAGAGGGAGGGTTTATACACTATGGTTTTGTGGCTCAACATTTCTGAGCAATCAGCTCAGGTTTTGTCCCCATTAATGCAACCTTTGACTTTTTTGAATCTAATGGAAATTTTCAGCTTATCCCTGGTTTGATCTTAATACACGCTTTCACTGCTTAAGCTGCCCTCTGAGGTGTACAAACTGCCCCAAGTATTTAATAGTTTTCACTCTGATTATGTGAACCTTCTAACACTATATCAGTGAACTATTATGAAAACTGGAAACATCCTTACATTAGAATCAAATTATTTGGCTGTTTATACTATAGCGAGAACAATTGAGGCTTTGAGCTAGCAGATGGGACGCTATTGGATCTAATACAATTTTAAAGTTTATAAACCAGTGTTATTTGAACCTGCATTTATTGTTTCTACAGATATGTTACTGCATGTTCCTTCTCACCTACTTCTCCTATCATTGCCACTGGATCTATGGATAAAACTGTAAACATCTGGAGGGTGGAAGATGGATGCAATGGGCAAGGTCAGCTGAAAACACTACCACTACCACCACCGCTACTACTGCTACTACTGCCATTGCTACTGCTATTCATGTTACTACTACTTCAACTACTAGTAAACTACTATTACTCTTGTGGCAACTACTACAACCACTACTTCTACTGCTACAGATACTATTACCACAACAAACCCTGCTATTAGTACAGTGCTTCTCAATTATTTTCTATCATGCCCCCCCTATAAAGAAGAAAAATGTTCACGCCCCCCCCCCCAAAAAAAAATTAAATAAATGAAATGATATAATGAAATTTAATTAAATATCAAATAAAAAATAAAATGAAATAAACATCAAATGACTAAATTAAAATGAAATAAATATCAAAATAATACATTAAAATTAAATAAATATCAAATTAAAACAAGTAATTTAGCAATTTGGTACACCACCTTACATGATGCTCAGTGCTTGCTGCTTTAAGTGACATTTACAAAGCGGGATTGTTGGCAATATTTGGCACGTTTACGCTGAAAAAACTCCAGCGTCTTATCAGCGTGACTGAGGTGTAATGAGGTGGTGCTTTAACTTATTTGGCTTCATACTGTCCGCTGACACTTTCAGACACAGCAGACACCGGTCTGTCCTCGTGTCCCACCGGAGTCACGGTGAAGCCAAGTGCTAAATACGCTTCATCAGACTTCCTCGTCTTATTTTTCGGGTGACTTTACCTCCGTCTATATCCGCCTTTCTTTTCAAAATGTTTTCCATAGTATCTCTTTAGCAAAAGTGTTTCTTGTTCACTGCCCTGTGTCACGATCTGTTCGCTCTCTCCTGCCCTTTGCTGGCACTGTACGCGCTGCGTATGCGCTGCGTACAGCGCGTACAGTACTACAGTGTGCGCCCCACTATTTGAGAACCACTGTATTAGTACAACTTTTCCTACTGCTATTACTATTACATTACTACTAACCCTAAACCTATCCCTACTTCTAGTACTTCTACTACTAGCACTACTGCCAGGCTCATCAACAGAAATTTGGGGTCCCAGAACAAGAAGCCTCACATGGGCCCCCCTCCATTATAAATTGATAGGCTGATGGACAAATTCTGGGCACCTAAGACCCTGGGGCCCAGGACAACAGCTCCCTGTGTCCCCCCAATATCAACTCCCTTAACTACTGCTATTACTTCTGCAACTATTGATACTACTGAACTCTCTTGCTTCTATGCAGCATTTTCACCTTATAGCTGAACCAGCATTAATGTAATTTGCCATTTGAGCTACAATTGTTCAATATCTCTGTTTAATATGATTTCTCTTTTCTCTCTCTGTTTTGATGCCTTCGCACCATGCAGAAGGAAAGTTGTTAAATGGTACGTTTCGGTTGCCTTTTTCCCTAAATGTCAGTAAATAAAGCTGTTTCAATTGAAAACAATATTTAAAAAATATTTGTTGGGGTTCAAGTATTTAAAATGGAAATAAATGATAAAATTAACAACAAAATGCAGAAATATCATCTTTCACCATAACAAAAACTTTAACTAACCAACTATTAATATATTTGTTTTCCATCCACTTAAAACGAATAGCCATAATTCAGTGCTCATTGTTAACATATCCTCAGGCAAGACACTGTATATTACCATGTCAGTTATTGTGAAATAGTGAACAGACACTTTACCTCATATGAACCCTTAATCCATCTGCGCAAATTACATGTCCTATTTACACATACGAATCTGTATCACTCCTGCGTTTTCCTATGTCTTATTGGTATTGCCTCTATGAATCAACCACAGCGATTTACACCAGATTCCCTTCCTGACCCAGCTTTCGCTTTTAGTCTGTGCTTGGGGCTGGACTACACAATGCATTCTCTTGTACCCCAGATTACAAAGGGCACAATAACATACTTGGAGTTGTGTTTGGTTCATTCACACAAGTTTTAGTAATGCTTTAGTCTGTCTACATATCCAATGCTCAAAGTGCTCTGTTCCACCTTGTGATGTCATGAAGCGGTAGTTTTCAAGTTAACGGCTACCTTTTACATTTATTTCAGTAAAGCTTGGCAATTGCAGGCCTGAACTCGTCCAAATGATTCTAGTGATGTGTATGGAGTTTAAAAACACAGTGGAGCAGTCCCTGTATTACCACATGGCATAATAAGGTGGAATAAAGTGTTTTCTATTTGAGAGAAGAAGTCAGCCTAAATATGCAGGGTTTGTCTGTTAAACGGGTGAATGAAACAAAACACAACTCCAGGTATGTTTTTGACGAGGAAATTACATTATAACTTTAATATCACTGTATTTTAACATGTTTTATGAATATTTTCTTTTTATTTCAACAGAGACAACTGTTGTATCAAAACATGGTATGTGCATTTGTATTACACTTAAACTGGCTGTGCTGTATTGGTTTGTCTAGAATGTGTTCTGTTGAAAAAGACAATTAATTATCATTTAAAATAGTCAATTGAAACTTCCTGACCTTTCCTTGTTCGATGAAAGAAGCAGCTCCTGATCAATACTCACTCAGCAGGTCTTCACTCAACCCCTCTCTCAGACACTTCAACGTGAGCTCTCCTGATTTTTTTCCTTTATCTCTGCTTTTATTGACATCACTGCCTCTTTTGTTATTTTCTTTTACAAATAAATCAGTAAGTACTGTACAGTGGGGCAAAAAAGTATTTAGTCAACCTCCAACTGTGCAAGTTCTCCCACTTAAAAAGATGTGAAAGGCCTGTAATTTTCATCATAGGTATAACTATACGAGACAAAATGAGAAAAATCCAGAAAATCACATTGTCTGATTTTTAAATAATTTATTTGCGAATTATGGTGGAAAATAAGTATTTATTTGTCAATAACAAAAGTTAATTTCAATACTTTGTTATATACCCATTGTTGGCAATGACAGAGGTCAAACATTTTCTGTAAGTCTCCACAAGGTTTTCACACACTGTTGCTGGTAGTTTGGCCCATTCCTCCATGAAGATCTCCTCTAGAGCAGTGATGTTTTTGGGGCTGTCGCTGGGCAACACGGACTTATAACTCCCTCCAAAGATCTTCTATGGGGTTAAGATCTGGATACTGGCTAGGCCATTCTAGGACCTTGAAATGCTTCTTATGAAGCCACTCCTTTGCCCAGGCAGTGTGTTCGGGATCATTGTCATACTGAAAGACCCAGCCACTTTTCATCTTCAATGCTCTTGCTGATGGAAGTAGGTTTTCACTCAAACTCTCACAATACATGGCCCCATTCATACTTTCCTTTTCACGGATCAGTCGTCCTGGTCCCTTTGCAGAAAAACAGCCCCAAAGCATGATGTTTCCACCCGCATGCTTCACAGTATTTTATGGTGTACTTTGGATGCAACTCATCATTCTTTCTCCTCCAAACAGTTGAGGTTTTACCAGAAAGTTCTATTTTGGTTCTGACCATATGACAGTAGCCCCCAACCTTTTTTGCACCACAGACTGGAATAATGTAGGTTTTATTTTCACGGAATGGCCTTCTACGCGTGGCAGAAAAATATGGCAAAAATAAGTTAAGTGCATATAAAATACAACTCACTTGCACTTGTTTCTTCTTTCCTTCTTGCTCACGTTTGTTTCTTTCAAAAAACTCTAAATCTTATCTTTTAATCCCAGGTGTTTAGTCTCCATGTGCCAAAGCAGTTTTGAAGGTTTCATTGCCTCATTTGCTTTTCCCGCATATTACGAAGAGCGGACTCTGTGTGTGAGAGTCACCTGTAGCGACAAACCCATATTTTAAGTAGGACTTTTTTTTTTGTGTGTGTGTAGGCAGCACAGTGGCTGAGTGGCAACACTCATGCCTCACAGCAAGAAGGTTTGGTTCGATCCCCGGGTCGCCCAGGCCTTTCTGTGTGGAGTTTTGCATGTTTCTCCCAGTGTCTGGATGGGTTTCCTCCGGGTACTCCGGTTTCCCCCATCAACCAAAACATGAACACCCTTTGAGACAACTGTTGTTGTGATTTTGGGCGTTACAAAAATAAAATTGAATTGAATTGACTCCTGGTATTGTCTGTCAAATTTAGCTTTCTTTTTCTTGGAGGTCGTAGTCTCCTCTTCTGGCTTCTCAGTTGGCCTTTTCCCCTTTGTTAAAAAGCTCTCCAAAGACTTTTGTTTTGGCTCATTTTCACTCGTTTGTGGCTCTACTTTTGGGCGAAGTGTCTGATGTGTTAAACGTGATACGTCATCGCGGAGGACAAGAGCATATAATATACTTGCCACCAATGTTCCCTCTAATTTTTCACGAGTCTGAGCAAACACACAAACTCCCTGAGCGGTCCCATGGGCCACTGTGAGCAACATCAGACGTGCACACTTTGGTCATGTTGGCATCGCATCCATCCAAGTTAAATGGTTTATTAAAAGAATCAAATTAGCGCATTTACATTTCTGTTATAAGACTTTTAATTTAGTGCTTTAGCCCACTTATACAATGAAAATGACCATGCTCATGACCTGTGTAGTATGTTAATGCTATTGGAATTATAAATATTTTATTTTAACTATGGCAAAACATGAGCTTCCAACCAAACCAAGCTAACTGTAAACTCCAATGCCTCTAAACACACTTAACATTTTTATGATAAAGCTCTTGTATTATGAGTATAAGCCATTGTGTGAAGCTTTTGCTGTGCACTGAGTGAGATTGTCCTACTGTGGTCTGGGAGACAGTCAGTTAACTCTTGTTCAATATATGACACGATCATTTGGTTTTTACAACTCATAAACTAGTGACAGTATTCAATGACCAATACACACTAAGAGGAATCTGTATCTGCACACCCAGCTGCTCTATTACTGTACATTTACATATCATATCAAAAGACAATATATAATGTGTATTTGTATATAAAATATATTAAAAACAAGTGGTATGGGTCAAAATAAATATATATTTACAAACCACACGCTGCAAAATTAACAGAACAGCATCCTGTCCATCAAAACATAAGATCCTCTACTCCTGACTCCACCATGAGATCTACACTCGGTTCCACGAACTGCTCCAGGTCCGAGATGTTAGTTTAACTTGTACAAACATCCACAGTGTCCTCGGTCGCGTACGTCCTTTGTTTTGTCGTTTCCTCATGTTTAAAACGCAAAACTGCTGCAAAACAGTGCGTGAAATTACGCAATTACGCGTCCGTAATTTTACGAGCGGATCTTTTGCCCGAGGGCGGGCCGTCGGAACATTAAGGGGTCACTTAGCATCATTAGCGACTTTTCAGTCCACGGCCGTGTCTCAATTCGCCAAATGCACCTTTTGAAGGGACCCATCGAGGTACTCCTCAAAGTGTGGTTTCAAGCTTCCGGTCGAGAGTGTGTCCTCCTCAGTGTAGCCGCCATCTTGCTGAAGTGGGACAGGCCTAAACCAGGGACCGCACTTCCACCGCTGTCTTTGAACGTACGATACGTACATTACGTACGTTGTTTTTTAATGATTTATTATTTAATAGAAGAAAAGTCAAGATGCTGTCGTCACAGCCGTTTCTTTTTGTTTAGATTGAATATCAATAGGCAAATATAAGTTTCAAGGTGATTTTTTTCTCAATTGTAGCTACTTCATAACTTTAACAAAATATACCTTGTGAAAACGTAATAACAGAGACAGAGGTAACAATATAATTTTTACATTCATTGTCTATAAACCAGAGAACACTGATTAGTTGTACATATAGTGGGATATTGCAGTTTAACGTTCAGTATTTTGGCCAGTTGCTACACCACTTTAATAACAGTAGAGGGCACTGTTTCCCTTCTATGCCGTGCCAGTTCTTTTCATATTATTATTGTAAAGTATTTTCTAGCAGTGCAACGCTAAAACAAACTAGTATCTTGACTCACTAACACCAAGGCAGTGCTTCTCAATTATTTTTTATCATGCCCCCCTATAAAGAAGAAAAAATGTCGCGCCAAAATAATACATTAAAATTAAATTAATATAAAATCAAAACAAGTAATTTAGCAATTTGGTACGCCACCTTATATGATGCTCAGTGCTTGCTGCTTTAAGTGACATTTACAAAGCGGGATGATTGTTGTTAATATTTGGCACGTTTATGCTGAAAAAAACTCCAGCGTCTTATCGGCGTGACTGAGGTGTAATGAGGTGGCGCTTTAACTTAATTGGCTTCATACCACTGCCACAGCAGACACCGGTCTGTCCACGTGTCCCACCGGAGTCACGGTGAAGCCAAGTGCTAAATACACTTCATCAGACTTCCTCGGCTTACTTTTCGTGTGACTTTACCTCCGTCTATCTCCGCCTTTCTTTTCTTGTTAAAATGTTTTCCATAGTGTCTCTTTAGCAAAAGTGTTTCTTGTTCACTGCCCTGTGTCACGATCTATTCGCTCTCTCCTGCTCTTTGCTGTGTGCGCGCTGCGTACAGTACTACAGTGTCCCCCCCCGGTATCTCACCGGGGGGGGGGGGGGGGGGGGACACAAGGAATCTACCAATTAATTCATAAAAAAATCTTACAATGTGATTTCCTGAATAAGTCTAAGATCTGAACTGTAATGTCGTGTAATGCTACAACCTGCTTGTCTCCCTTGTAATAGATAGGTTCAATATATACTGTGGAAAATTTTGCACAAATCAATAACATTTCCATGGAGACAAGTAGGTGGCGAAATGTTATGCAGTGTACCTCTAAGCAAGTCAGTTTTTAATTTTATTTTAAGTTTAACAAAAACAAGTAACTAGTGACACCAAGGCTAATATCAACTGAGCTATAGCCCAATAATAATCAGGTTTAGGTATATGACATTTTCAAGCCATTATTTAAAATGCATTTCACACAGGGCCACAACTTAATAACTATTCTGAATGCAATGACATCCGCTCTTCTTTAGTTAGTTTAATTCACCCTCATCCTCCTTCCTCTCTTCTCTCTTTCCATCACTTGCATCACCAGTGAAGCACTTTGTTCAATCTGTTTTTTTTACTTGTTTTTATTTATATATTTTAGGGAGGGTGTCCTCGGGCCCATCCAAGCTGATGGTCAGTGATTGGTCAGAGGAAGATGTGTCTCTGTGGTTGGGGGAGGAGGGCCTGGAGGGATTGGTGGAAACCTTTAAGTCCAATAACATCGACGGCACAGAGCTTCTGAGCCTCACCAAGGAAACACTGGTGTCAGAGCTGCACATAGGTGAAAGCACACATTGCGCTTCTCTCTGGGGAACTTTGTACAGCAAGGACAGGATCAACATTGATGTGGAGAAATCAGATTAAACGAGGTCTAGAGCATGGCCAAACCAGGTCTAAACCAGGACAAAACCTGAATTAAACAAGAACCTTCACAGTTTTAAAGAAAATGCACTAAACCAGGGCCAAATCAGGTCTAAACCAAGACTAAACCAGGATCATTGCAGTTTTAAATTAAAGGGATTAAATCAGTGCTAAATCAGGACTAAATCAAAACTAAACCGAACCATAGTAGTTTTAGAGAAAAGGGACTGAACCTGGTGTAGACCCAGACTAAACCAGGATAAAAGCAGGGCCATCATGCCATAAGGGAAAAAGCCAGGTCTAAAATAGATCCAAACAGAAGTAAACCAGGACTTCAAGAAAATGGACTAAACCAGGTCTATACCAGGACTGTCGCAGCTTTAGACTAAACCAGGTCTAAAAGAGAGAAAATGGAAAAACAGACTCAAAAATGGCTTAAATAGAAGCTAAACCAAAACTACAGTACATTCTGTCTAAACAGGGACAAAACATGATCTAAACCAAATTAAAGTTAGGTTCAAACAAGGTCTAAACCAGGTCTAAACCAAAGGTCTGTTCCACAAAAGAGCGTAGCTGCATAAACCAGGCTTATGTGTATAGGGTTGTGTTACTTTGCTGCCATTTTGATTCTAGATCCATGAAGCTAAAATGACAATAAATAAAATTTAATAACTGGCTTGCTTAAGACTAATCATTCAGTCCCCAATTAGTTCTTATTTATTATTTTTTCTCAATTACCTTGCCCACACTCGAGGACAGCCATGCCATCATTTTCATATTAAATATTTAAATTTTAGCTCTTCTACATTTGAATAAAGTGTACATCCAAATATAACCATACCCGGTGGATTTTTGTAAGGTCCTGTCATCACAGGACCTTACAAAAATGGGGAGTATTTGTGGACTCTTTTACACTTGAAGCGCCATCGCAGGGCTAAATTGGGAGTGTTATGTTGTCAGTGTCAGTCAAGAAGCAGCCAGTGCATATTTGTCATGTACTGTAGTTGTCAGCAAATGACTGCTGCGTTGCCATGCCGTCATTTTCATCCCACAGACTCTGTCAATCTCTGCAGAGTTTACACAGCCCCACAGCCGCGACAGGCTTCACATTGTTCTTTGTTTTTGTAACAGCAGGCAGCAGCCCACCTTTTCAGCACGATTTAGACAGCACGCAAACTAGAAGCATTTATGAACACATCATGATGAATCCAGCACTCATGCGCTGGGTGCAGACATTTTTGGCATTATGAAATAAAAAATAGATTATAAGTAATTAAACCAAAAGAAAACACCTTGTAATTAATTAGCTAAGGGCATTTTTTTAGCTACCTTGTACCAGTAACGCTGCAGTTCTCAAACTTGTTAAACCATATTTTGTGTTGTACCTCATCAATCTCAAGTTGTGAGATTTGTAAGCTTGGACTGCTCATCCTGTTCATGTAACCCCTCGGTTCACTGGAGTAGTAGCATTCCAACAGAGCCTTGTTCTCGCATCTCGCCCATTTCCGTCTTGTTCCAATTGAGCTAACCAGTGAGTTATATCTCTGTATCTATATCTATATATTTATATATCTAGATATCTCTCTCTATATATATCCCACGGTACACACCATGGCCCTACTAAAGACCTAATGCTGTGACATGTTGGTGCTAGTAAACTTTGGTTTGGACAGTCTGCACTTTATGTTCCCATCACTCTCCCACGCTCACACCGGCCCTCACAGTGCAAAACGCTCAAACACTACAATAATGTCCTGCATATTAGCCCAGCCTGTTACACTGCTTCAGACCACAGAAACTGCTGATTATTAAGACAAGTCCTGTCTCAATACCCATAATATTGACTGTCCTTCAATATAAGCAAGAGAATAACATTTGGGCAACACTGATGTGGGGAAATGAGATTAGACCAGGTCTTGAGCATGACTACACCAAGTCTAAACTAGAATCAAACCCTAATTAAACAAGGATATTCACAATTTTAAAGAAAATGGACTAAACCAGTGCCAAACCAGGTCTACATTAGGCCTAAACCTGGACCATAGTAAGTTTAGAGAAAAGGGACTAAACCCAGTCTAGACCCTAAACCAGGACAAAAGCAGGGCTATCACGGCATAAGGGAATAAACCAGGTCTAGACTAGATCCAAACCCAAAGTAAACTAGGACCAGCTTTAAGAAAAGGGACTAAACCAGATCTAAACCAAGACTGAAGCTTTAGACTAAACAGGGTTTAAAAGAGAGAAAATGGAAAACCAGGCTCAAAAATGACTTTTAGTATGTCAATATTTGTATGGGGTGGAGTACTTTACGAATCTATGACTCATTTTAAATACTAGGTAATGGGGCTGGGCAATGTGGCAAAAAACAAATGAGAGTATTTTATTCTTATATCGAATTAAAATTGAGTTTCAGTATAGATTTTATACTGTACATGTACTTTTAATGACACAGGATTGGTCGTAGATTTCATGTTTATAAAGACCATAGACTGTGTATAAATGGACATAGCTAACATGCTAGCAGCCTTGTTCCAAATAGGAAGTGATCATGGGCGCACTTCTGCTCTGGATTGGCTCTTTGGTTGCTATGATACTCGCGGTCAGAATTCTTCTGAAACTCAACTCCCTCCAAATTTGCCCCTATAACTGCTAGCCTCGATGAGCTTCATTTGACTGAAGCCGAACGCTATGGGTGACAACACACTCATAAACTTCTTTCTACAGTCTATGATAACGACCCAAACTCATCATTGACAAACCAATTTATTCATTATGCGCTTGTTTTATTTACAGTACCTGCATTATCAGGCTTTAGCATTAGTGTTATAAAATGGCCTATTAATTTTTATCATCAAATTTTAAGTGGTAATAAATCACAAATGTGTTTTTGTGCGTACTTTTTACCACATTTTTATTTATATTTTATGACAGAATCGGTGGGGCTGCGGGGTAAACTGATGAGGAAAATAGAGGAGTTGAAGAATGCGAGTGTTTGCACAGGAGTCCCTGATGAGTTTCTGTGTCCAATCACACGAGAGCTCATGAAGGACCCAGTCATCGCTGCTGGTAAGACTAAAACCACTCAAAATAAAAACTGTATTGCATTCACGTTGATTTATTGATGCTGTAGTCGTAGATGAAGGGCAGTTGTCTATTTAACTTTTTCAGTGATTTACTGCTTTTGAAAGAAATATAAAATCCACACATTGATTGGCTCGACAAACGTGCCATATTCATTTTCACTAAAGCCTGTAAACTTTACTAAAACACTTAACTCTTAAAATTTGGACACTTCCCTATCTAAAGTATTATTTATGAAGTTCTAATCTAGTTGATGTAAACCAAGCTGCATTACAATTTCCATGTTTTTGTACAACAATATTTCCAAACCAGGGGTATGGGGACTAGCAGTATGCTAGTATGCATTTACCAGGGTGCACTTGGAATGATTTTAGGTTTAGAAAGAAGGTGAAATGAAATAGTATTTGAATAGCTGAGTAATTTAGACATATATATAATCAATGGTGGTACATAATGAAGTAAAAGTAGTTAAGTATACATTTTAGGTATCTGTACTTCACTTAGGTAAATTTTAAAATGATACTTTTTACTTTTACTCCACTCCATTTTTGAACTGGACTGTAAAGTAAAAAAAATGAAAAAAAAAAAAAAAAAATCATCATTGTTTGAGACCTACTGAGGGGTTTATTTTGAACACATCTGTAGCTTGAGCAAACAAAAATGTTCAAATAAAAACAGCTAGGGAAAAAAAACTATTCAGGTCAATTAAATGATTTTTGTTGAACAAAATTCAGCACAAATCTGTATCAAAATCACTATGTGTGAAGCTTTATAAGACCTAAAAATCTGTGCAAAATACTTTTTTTTTTTTTTTTTTGCCTTTTTACTCTTTAAGCACATTTTGAACAGGTACTTTAATACTTTTACTTAAGTCGATTTTTTCATGTGATATTTATTTTTACTTGAGTATTTCTTTGCTCCAGTATCTGTACTTTTGCTTAAGTAACAAAAAGGAGTACTTCTTCCACCACTGGATATGATTAAAACAAATATATACTCATACTTGCCAAGGAATCGCCTTTACACAAATTAGGGGGTACTAGAGAGTGTGAGAAAAAGCTTAGGCGGTACTGAAGACAAAAGAGGTTGGGAGCCACTGAGTCGAATGGGCTACTTTTAGTGGTATACAACTGATGCATACCTATACATATCATCCATGTGTGTCTTTGTTTTGTTGACTGAATTGTGTGGCTGGTATGTTTTTTTACAGATGGATACTCATATGAAAGAGAGGCCATTGAGAGCTGGATCGATATTAAGAATCGTTCAAGCCCCATGACCAACCTTCCCTTACTGACCACTCTGCTCACCCCGAACCACACACTCAAGATGGCCATTGGACGCTGGAAAATGACACACTAACTGCTAAAGGGAAGAGAAGAGTTCATTTGCAAAAACATATACTGTATTTTCTGGACTATACAGCGCTCCAGAGTATAAGTCGCACCAGCGAAAATATGCATAATATTGAAGAAGAAAAACACATATAAGTCACACTGGACTATAAGTCGCCTTTTTTGTGGAAATTATTTGACAAAATCTGAGGCCAAGATCAGACATTTTATCTTTAAAGGCAAGTTATAATAACAACAACAAAATAGAGAACAATAGGCTGAATAGCAGTACAGCACGCTATCATAACACATAGACAACAAACTGAATACGTGTTTGGTAAGTTTACGTAAGATATTAACAGTTAATCAGATAACTACGCTAATGTAACATATGCTTGTCCACAAACACAAGAGACACAAGAGTTCTTTTCACTGAGCTCTGGCTCATATTACATATACACACAAAATTGCATACGAACGCATGGGAAATACACATACCATTTTGGCCTGCTAGTAACCGGTGAACCGAAAACTTTATATTTTACTTTTCAATTGTTTCTTAAACAGTGCTCTGTCGGGTAAAGACTTCACATTAACGTAAAAACATTTTGAAAACAGGAAGTAGTCTTTGCGACCTTAAACTAGACTTAAGATAAACTAAACATTTACAGTATTGGTCCAAATGAAAAATGATTACCCTTATGGTCTTATAAATGAAGGGGAAATGATCAAGGGGAAATTAAATATGAGAGGTATAAGGTAAACAAGTCAAGTCAATTTTCTTACATGTATTACAAACACACCAGCACCATCTATAGATCAAACAAGTGAACTGTATAATCAACCGTTACATAATACATATTAATTCAGCTACATGAAGCATAGACAACAAACTGAATAAGTGTCTGGTATGTTAACGTACGATATTAAAAGTTAATCAGATAACTAAAGCATAAAAAATAAGATAAAAAGTTTACTCTTGATCTCACTCCAAATCACTAAATCCATTGAATTCTTCATCCTCGGTGTCACTTTTGAATGACTCCATCTGCTCCAGAAGTACATGAAGCGTTGCTTCCGCTTTCGCTTGGCTGCCATACTGGTACACAAGCCTAGAGTGCCCTTGCGTAGTTGTCAGTGTGACAATAACAAAGATGTGAAATTATGTATTTAATAATTTCACATATAAGTCGCATCTGAGTATAAGTCGCACCCCCGGCCAAACTATGAAAAAAAATTGCAGACTTATAGTCCGGAAAATATGGTATCTCTGTCTTGAAAATCTGTCTGATTTCTTTCATTTTTTTTCTTTTTATGTTACCATTTTGTTACCATCTTCTATACATATTAAAAATGACAATACAGTTGAGTGAATTTGCGCAAGGGATAGAATATTTTTATTGTACTAATATTAATTTGACCTTTGAAAACCCTGCTAGAAAAATTAACACAAGGCACAAGGTTTACACAAGGCACTTTTCCATTTTTGCAAATGAACTCTATATTGCAATGCTTCAGGGCTATTTCATTTCAAGACTTAATTTAAAATCTTCCTAAAAGTCAATATTTAGTTTTATATAAATCTGCATGCACTGTTCACTTACTGTTCACCAATGGCAGTTCAGTTCATTAGCATATTTCTTATATGATTTATATGGGTCATTTTTAATTATTTGTTATAATTCAGACCCAGTGCACCTAAGCTACAGTGAAAGCATCCCATTGTTATTTTCAAAATATTCAGATATGTTTTATTAATAAAGGTGCAGAATGTAATTTTTCTTCTGGTTTATTTGAGATGTTATTGGTTTAGAATGTGTTTTTATTGTAGATTTCAATAAAAACACCTGTAATTGAGTAAATGCAAGTTTAAATAGTTAATTGCTACAATCTGGAGCATTTTGGCAATGCAATATCCTCTATAAGGGGGTAATGCGCTGGCAGACCCTCCACCAGAAAAGTCACATAGTGCAACTTTATTATTATTTTATTTTTAAAAAGACCAAGTGGAAATACAACATGAATGGTGCCATTTAATTCATTGTATCAGAATTAGCCTTATTCCTGCCATAGCTCTTAATAATGTTAAGCTTGTTGAAGTCTTTAAATGTAATATTATTGTAACTCAAAAGGGATTGTTTCATTTTGGCTTAATATGCAATTCAGTAAGCCATACCTGCAATTGCTTTGTGTCAATAAATTACATTGTTCCACATATAGGCATTGTTCACTTTTAAATGTAAACATTATATATCAGGCTGTTTCATTCATTCACATTACATTACTTGTTTTCATATGTTAATGTGAAAACTGTGACAAAAACACAACCACGTGTGTTCCTACATTTGTCTTTTATTTGACCACAATAATATCTGTGGTACATTCTATAACCCATAGCAGACTCTGGAGAGGGTTTATGAAGTTCAGTGTCTTTAAGGATTTTCAGTTCATGTCCCTCCTATAAATGTTCAGATAAAACAATAAACACTCCATATACAGTAATATGTGCTTTGCTATGAAAAATAAATATAATGTCAATACTGAAGCAGTCATTTTAAGCATTCCCATTTTATCAAATGTACCAAGAAATTTAAGTACACACACGTATTTTTTCATAATGCTAATATATAACCACTTACAGGGAAATATATCTATAACTTTGTATAGAATCTGTAAATATTGTGTTTATGTACAAATATAAATGTATTTAAAAGACACTCGACACTACAGTAGAAATGGCAACTCACTGCAACTATTGGCATGAGGTTTTGAATCCGTGCACAAAGCTTTCTTTTTATTTCTACATTGGATAATGTTTCATAGAATATACTATTTTCTTTAAAACCACTACTTTCTTTGATATATGTATTTTATAATGGACATAAAAGCAAAGCATAACAGCCTGAGTTCACTGTATCTAAATTGTCAATGCATTTGAGCAGCATAACTACAGACAGGCTTAGGGAAGAGCCAAACACCAGTCCCTTGCTACCTTATGTGGGTCATTGTCTGTATCTGAAATGGCACTTAATACTCTTATGGATTGAACTGCTAATACTACCTAGTTTACAGAAGTACAACACACGCTAGATTCACAGTAGATCATTTCAGCTGACTGCCTCTTAAAGGGCCCACATTTTAACATCTGAGGACTGCAATCTTTAGGAAGTATATCTTTGTTTAGCCAGCAGCCATTTCGAACACAGAAGCTGAAGACAGTACAAGTTAATGGACTGAGAGAAAGTAAACTTGTTCATACAAAGTCAAACACAAAACAATATAAAAAGATAAAAATGTCAAACCTGATCTTTACATCATGGTATACTACTTATTATGTTTTTTAATAGTGACTTCTAACCTTAGACTGTATAAAGAAGTGGACTAAGGGGGTATGACATCCTATTTGGAACGTGGCAGCTAGCAGGATAGCCATGTCCATTTATATATACAGTCTATGCTTTTAACAAAAGTAAAACGGTACATGTATACATAGGAGTGCAAAATGACAACATGAAATAGTGATTTGACTAGAGATAGACCAATATGGGTTTTTCCGTAGCTGATACAGATTTTTTAAATAATCCAGCTCGACCAATGGGCCATAAACTCAGTATTGTGAGGTTGAAATATATTGGTCTATGCTTTAAAGTGCCCATATTATGGCATTTTCTGATCTATGTTATAATGTTTCATTAACAAAAACATACCTGGAGTTGTGTTCTGTTACATTCACACATTGTTAACACACAAACTCATGTATATTTAGGCCGAGTTCTTCTCTCAAACCTTGTCCACCTTGTCCATCCAACTTGTGATGTCATGAGGTAATGCAGAAAATGCTCTCCGAACTCCAAACTCCATACACCTTGACTAGAATCATTTGGTTAATTACAGCCCTGGAACTGCCAATCTCCACTGAACAAAAAATAAAGGTAGCTGTTAACTTGAAGACTACCACTTCATGACATCAAAGGTGGAACAGAGCATTTTAAGTTTTGGAAGATAGACTATTATTAAAGCATTACTCATGTGTGAATGAAACAAAACACAACACTTCAAATATGTTTTGAGGAGGGTACAACATTGTAACATGATTTAAAGCACACAAGAGTAAATGCGTAAATTTGCGTAATGTAGGACCTTTAAGACTGATAAATAATATAAAGGAAATAATATTTTCAGCCCAATTCCTCTCTTCCCATTGGTTAGCCTTCATGATGCTATGAATGAGTGACAAGTGGATTTAACCAATCACAGTGAAGTGTATACTCTTAGAAGATAACTTTCATTATTTCTCAGGGCCACTTAAAGCTAATAAATGCATACATTGCAATAAAATGCTAGGTTCTAAGAAAAATTGTGACAGGAATTTTGCATTATTATCCATCCCTACTTATACTGGTACAACTTTAAAAGGTTTTGAAAGAGTGACTTCAAAACAAGCAGAAAGTTGGAAATACGTCCCACTGGGTAATTGCCTTTTACATAGAATAATAAGACTTGATTAGCTAATTTCTGTGCAAACATTTAACAAAACAAAATATAAAAATGTAAAATAATAACATTAACTTGATATTTTGGAGCTATCTTTTAGCTTCACATGCATACATGGTCTCTGGTTCTATTAATTTGTACCGTCTATGGTAGCACAGCCCAAAACTGTGCTTTGTTCAACTATTTTCAGACATTGGACTCTATAAAGGAGCGCTTGGGTTTGATGGGCGCCATGTGGAGGGCGGGGTTATCTCGGGTCAGGCTTGGGGGTCCGTGTCGTCCATCTGGGAACCGGAGTTGGGACTGCGAGGTTCTGGCTTCCCGCTGTTGACCGCTGCTCCCGCAAATCTGGTCCTGGAACGAAGCGCGTCTATAGTCACTGTGCCCCTGAAACTCCATAACAGACATACCAAAAGTGTCTGCCCCCCCCCCTCGCTCAGGACGGCTCAGACTGGTGCTCTGCTGGCCCTGCACCCTCACTGATTTGTCAATAACCCCCATAAATGGACGCGGTTTTATATCCTTGGTTTTGAAGCTACCACTGCTCTTGATTGGACATGGCGCTTCCTTATCAGATAGATTCCCACTTGAGGCTTGACTTGAGCTGGACCCCCTCGAACCAGCTGTGCCCACCTCTCTGCGCACCTCCATCCCAGAACCTAGAGCCAGCACCAGGTTGTCTGGCGTGGAGGCGTGGGTAGAGAGTCTGTCTGCTGCCCTGGAGAAGCTAGAGGAGCGGGGTTGGTACATGTGAATTGGTGCGGGAGGTGATGAATTGTTAGGAGACAAAGGGTGAAAGCACTCCGTGGGGCTGAGTCCTGGGTGGTCCGTTGACGATACCGGCCCGATATCGATACCAAGCAAAGGGGCTGGTCTTAAAGATGTAGACATGTGCCTGCCTGGGAGAGGACTGGATGGCCCGCACAGAGATAGAGGTCGGCCCCCCACCCGTCCTGATTGTAAGGGGTAGCTTTGTAGGTGTGTCCGATTGCCTTGTCTGTTCAGGGAGGGCACAGGTTTGGGTAAGTCCCCAAACAGCGGGTGTTCATCCGAAGAGAAGCAGGGAGAAGGGTCGGACAGGCCGAAGCTTCCTGGTAGAGTCCTGTTGGGAGCGTAAGGATTCAGAGGCCAAAACTCAGAGCTTTTTCCACAAGGCAGAATCAGCTCATCGCAGTCATCTTTATCATCGTCACGCTCCAGGTCACTATGGTCCACCTGTCACAGAAACATATGAATGAACTGTACAGCAGACCATATGTTCCAACAGACCATATGTTCCAAATAATTATGATTAACGAAGAAGTTCAGTTTTAGCATTTTAGGTACCTGATATTATGTTAAGCATATCAAACCAGTTTTGTATCTAAATTCTACTTTCAAATGATAAGCAATTTATGTGAAATTTTAGTAACATTATTGTGACACAGCTAATGACTTTCATTTACATAGAAGAGCAGATTATATTACAGGACTAAAAGGTCCTATATTACACAAAATTGACTCTTGTGAACTTTATGTCATGTTAGAATCTTGTTTTCTCATAAAAACATAGCTGGAGTTGTGTTTTGCTTCATTCACATGTTTGAGTAAGTCTTTGTTATTAGTCTCTCTACATCTGTATCCAAATCTCAAAATGCTCTGTTCCACTTTGTGATGTCATGTAGTGAAAGTTTTCAAGTTAACAGCTGCTTTTTACTCTTTGTTCAGCAGAAAGAGGCAGTTCCAGGGCTTCCTTAGTGAAAGGGTAAGGGGTTTAAAAACAAAAATCACAAGATGGAACAGAGTGTTTTCCACTTGAGACAAGAAATCAGCCTAAATGTACAGGATGTGTGAATGAAACAAACAGAATCCCATACATGTTTTGATGAGGACACAACATTATAACATAGATCAGAAAATAGCATAAAATGGGCCCTTTAAAATATATTTATATATTTTTTCTTTTTTTGCTGGATGATATAAAAACAAATATTGCAGCAACTACAATTCTTACTAAAGGTTTATATTGTAACAAATGTGTGTCATAAAATAAATCTATGGACCTATGAACACGCCTAGAAATATGTAGTGCATGTTTTTCTTATATTGAACCATTGGTTGTTAAAAAGGCTGAATATGTTGTGATAGCTCTCTGAAGGGGGAGTGACTAAGCATGGTGACCAAGGGGAGACTCAGAGCATCAAAAGCCAAACAAACATTTTACTTTACTTTTTCAAAACAATAAAAGGTAACATGGTGATCTAAATATGTTATAAATTAGCAATGAATACCCCCTACAAGTGTAATATCCCCTATACTTACAGGAATGGGCCTCTCAAGACTGCACTGGGAGAAGACATCATGATCCTCATCTCCGGTCTGTAGATGGTGGCTGTACGTGTCCCGGCTCAGGCTCTGGACAGCAGTGCCGCTTTGAGCTTTCTGATGATGTTTACATTCGTCTTCAACTCGAGCTAAAAGCCGGCAGATCTCCCGGTTGGATGGGCTCAGTCGTGCAGCTTCATGGAGGTCAGCTAGAGCAGCAGCAAACTGTCTGTGGAGCAAAAACATGAGCCAAAATACATATGAAGTTAAAAAGTGCAAAGTATGTCAGAGTGAAAGAACTTAAATATGTAAAGAACATTCCACTTTTAAATTATTGAATACAGTTAAGAAGATTAAACCATTTTGAAACCGGATTAAAACAAACCAGGACCAATGTACCAAAGAAAGATTAGGACTTCATTTGAATCATGATAAAGTCTGGCTTCCTGTTGCTCGGAGAATAGAGTTTAAAGCAGCTCTGCTTGTGTACAAGTCTGTCCATGGCCAACACCAAAGTACATCTCAGACATGTTAGTGCCATATGAACCATCTCGCACTCTGAGGACTTCAGGGACCGGCCTCCTGCTGGTTCCCAGAGTCAGGGCTAAACATGGGGAATCAGCGTTTCAGTTTTATGCAGCTAAAACCTAGAACAGTCTTCCAAAAGATGTGAGACAGGCCACTACTTTGACAATGTTTAAATCCAGGCTCAAAATGGTTCCGTTTAGCTGTGACTGAAAGGCCTTTATTCTGCACTGTTCTCTTTTAATGTTAATATTATGATGATTATTTATGATTATTTATGTTTTGATTTGTTGTATTGTAATTTTAATGTGTTTCTTATTCTGTAAAGCACTTTGAATTACTTTGTGTACAAATTGTGCTATACGAATAAACTTGCCTTGCCTCGTCTTGAAACTCAAATAAATTAGGGGTAGGGTTATGGGTTAGGATTAGGGTTACAGTTGGTATATTGCCCACCCCTAATTGTAAGACCTGAAATAAACCAAAACAATAGCAGGACAGAACCCGGTCTATGTACATGTGAAGAGTGAATCATAACTAAACATTGAACCAGGTCTTGACCAGGACTAATCTAAGGCTAAACTATAATCTAGCTGTTGGAAGATAAAAATCACTTCCAGTTCTCAACTTGGATGAACAACAAGTTTGTAAAGTTGACTATTACAAAGAGGACTACTGTAAAAGTTTTAGGTTTAGATAGCTTATTGAATGATTAAACACATAGGTCCAACACAATGTTTACCTGCTACTCCTCTTGGCACGCGCTCTGGCATAAAAGGCTTCATACGATCTAGGCTTCAACTCAAGAGCTTTGGTGGCGAAATCCTCTGCAAGTCCAAAGTCCTGTGTTTGCAGAAAGACACAATTAGTTCCAAGCCAAAATAGACTATGCAAAAGTTTGACATGTTCTATCTAAGGTATTTTATTATGCATTTATCAACATATTTACATAAGCAAATCATTGTTCATTTCAAGGCACAAACTGGGACCGAAGCTGTTTCTTAATTTAAAAATCAAAACTAAACTGTTAGCTTTTAAAGGTCCTATATTATGCAAAATTGACTCCTGTGAGCTTTAAGTGATGTTTTAATGTTGTTACGACATTAAAATCATACCTGGAGTTGTCTTTTATTTCATTCACATGTTTGAGTAACCCTTTATTATTTGTCTGTCTACATCTCCAAAACTCATAATGCACTTTGATGTGACCTTGTGATGTCATGAAGCTGTAGTTTTCAAATTAACAGCTACCTTTTACCTTTAGTTCAGTAGAGATGGGAAATTCCAGGTCTGAAATCATCCAAATGATTCTAGCAAAGGTGTATAGAGCCTAAAAAATAGAGTTGAGCACCTGTATTATCACATGACATCACAAGGTGGAACAGAGTGTTTTCTGTTTGAGAGAGGAACTCGGCCTAAATTTAGAGGGTTTGTGTGTTAAACGTGTGTGAATGAAACAAAATACAACTCCAGGTATGTTTTTGACAAGGAAATAACATTGTAACATAGATCAGAAAATAGTGTAATATGGGCTCTTTAAATGATGTATATGGTGCATTTAAATGTTTAACAACTAAAAAATGTATTGTCCATTTCTATAATAGTGAGTTTGCATCCTCATTAAACCCCAGACCAACTCCTATGTAATGGCACTGAAGACAGGGCAATTATTTTTATGGCCAACTGGCGGAAATAGCGGTGATAAAACAGACAGAAAGGAGGTGGGTTTTCTGTGATTTTTTTAGTTTCCTCATTATCATTACTCTCAGGTGAAATTTTAATGATGTCTTTGTTGGTGTGTCCTTGAAAGCGAGGATAAAGCTTCAGCCAGATAAGAGTGAGACAGTGAATGCTAATAAATAGGACTATCAGATAGTTCAGTGATTTGAGGGGAAAAACCCCCCACTAAGTTTACAAATCAAAAACGGTTTATTTTTCAAAGTACTATTCTTAGTTGGCAAAATTAACAAGACTAAATAAGGGGAAAGTAAAAGTGCATTAATTTAGGATCAAGGTGTCACCAAATTCAAGGCTTAACAAAGAAGAACTTAAATCTGACTCAGTACTAGTGCAAACCCAACTTCCAATGAAGTTGGGACCTTGTGTAAAACTTAAAAGAAAACAAAATACAATGATTCACAAATCCTTTTCAACCTATGCTGAACTGAATAAACTACAAAGACATGACATTTAATGTTCAAACTGATAAACTTTAGTGTTTTTATGCAAATATTCAGTCATTTTCAATTTGATGCCTGCAACACATTCCAATAAAGCTGGGACAGGGGCGACAAAAGAATGGGAAAGTTGAGGAATGCTTAAAATAGACCTGTTTGGAACATTCCACAGGTGAACAGGTTAATTGGAAACAGGTGAGTGTCATGATTGGGTATAGAAGGAGCATCCCTGAAGGGTTCAGTCATTCACAAGCAAGGATGGAGCGAGACTCACCACTTTGTGAACAACTGCCTGATCAAATAGTCTAGAACAACATTTCTCAATGTGAATCTAAGAACAACATTTCTCAATGTGCAATTGCAAGGAATTTAGGGATTTGATCATCTACTATCCATAATTTCATCAAAAGATTCAGAGAATCTGGAGAAATCTTTGCATGTAAGCGGCAAGGTCGAAAACCAACATTGAATGCCCATGACCTTCGATCTCTCAGGCGGTACTGTTTTAAAAACAGATATGAATGTGTAAAGGATATTACCACATGGGCTCAGGAACACTTCAGGAAACCATTGTCAGTTAACACAGGTCATTGCTACATCTCCAAGTGCAAGTTAAAACTGTACCATGCAAAACGAAAGCCATATATCACAACATCCAGAAACGCCAACGGCTTTTCTTGGCCCGAGCTCACCTGAGATGGAATGACACAAAGTGGAAAAGTGTGCTGTGGTCTGACGAGTCCACATTTCAGTTTGTTTTTGGAAACCATGGACATCGTGTCCCGCGGTCCAAAGAGGAAAAGGACCATGCGGATTGTTATCAGTGTAAAGTTCAAAAGCCAGCCTCTGTGACTGTATGGGGGTGTGTTAGTGCCCATGGCATGGGTAACTTCCACATCTATGAAGGCACCATTAATGCTGAAAGGTACATACAAGTTTTGGAGCAACATATGCTGCCATCCAAGCAAGTCTTTTTCAGAGACGTCCCTGCTTATTTCAGCAAGACAATGCCAAGCCACATTCTGCATGCGTTACAACAGTGTGGCTTAGTAGTAAAAGAGTGCGGGTACGAGACTGGCCTGCCTGCAGTCCAGACCTGTCTCCCACTGAAAATGTGTGGCATATTGTGAAGCGCAAAATACGACAATGGAGGCACCGGACTGCTGAGCAACTTAAGTTGTACATTCAGCAAGAGTGGGAAAGGATTTCTCCTGCATAGCTTCAACAATTAGTGTCTTCAGTTCCCAAACACTGATTGATTGCTGTTAAAAGGAAAGGTGATGTAACATAGTGGTAAACATGCCCTGTCCCAGCTTGATTAGAACGTGTTGCAGACATCAATTTGAAAATGAGTGCATATTTGCTTAAAAACAATAATGTTAATCAGTTTGAACATTAAATATCATGTCTTTGTAGTTTCTTCAGTTCAATATAGGTTGAAAAGAATTTACAAATCATTGTATTCTGTTTTTTTTTTTTTTTTTTAGTCTTACAGTGTCCCAACTTCATTGGAATTGTGGTTGTAAGTACTCTACTTAAGCACAAATTTTAGGCATCTGTACTTTATGTGAGTATGATGTCTGTGTAAACCCTCAGTCGTCCAGGTCTGATCCATTGCAAAAGACGTTTAAATTAAAATAAAGTTTAAATCTGTCAACTGGAGAAATCGTTGTAAGAGTGAAGACATTTCGCTGCTCATCCAAGCCACCTCTTCAGTTGTGGTCAGATTACTGGTGGCCACTACCTTATATCTATCCGTGGGGAGGGGCTAACCACACTGGAACTGTAAACATCTATAGTCTCCAGTTTCAGCTGAAACTACCCTATTCAGCCCTTAACAACCCTGCCATTGTTCTCATTGTTCCGGGTCTGAGGATGGAGTTATAGATGGGGCAGAGATTGCCCCCATTCCTGTTTAAGGAAGGATTCTCTTTTCTAACAAATATAGCCTATTTAACTCCCCTCTCAAACATTTTTTTTTCTTTGGCTAAGATCTGAACTTCACTATCTTCAAAGGAGTGGCTAGTGGCTTTGAGATGGAGATGTACGGCGGACTCGGGTCCAGAGGAACTCTCATGCTGGCGTTGGTACGTCCTCTTATAGAGTAGCTGTTTAGTTTCTCCAATGTAACGCTCATAGCACTCTTCACTACACTGAATGGAGTAGACTACATTACTTTGTTTATGGCTTGGGGTTTTGTCCTTAGGGTGAACCAGTTTTTGTCTTAAAAGTGTTTGTGGGTTTGAAAAAGACAGGAATCTCATACTGTCTGAAAATTCTTTGAAGTTTTTCAGACACACCCACTGTGTAAGGAATGGTAACACCTTTCCTTCTGGGTTCAGATTCCCTGTTGCCCTGTTTTTTTTGTTGTTTTTTTTTAGCTCTCTTAGATCTATTGAAGGCCCACTTTGGATATCCACCAGCAGAGAGGGCTTTCTCCATGTGTTGCTCCTCCTTCACTTTTCCCGCTGTGTTTATGGGCACCACTTGAGCTCAAACAGCAGGTATTGGTCAGTGTGTGCGGGCTTCCTGCAGACTTCTACCTGGAGTCGCAGGTCCTCTCTTATCGTTACTGCACAATCTAAGAAGGCCAGTTTGTTCTCCTTGACTACCACATTAATATGCGCAATAAAGGGCTCCAGAGTTTGAATTTTGATTTTAGTCCAGTTGTCATCTACATATCAATACCAATGTGTGGGTGGAGTGGTGGAAATGGGGCCAATGCCTCCTGTTCAAATTCAAACGTTAGCCATAATAGGAAAGACCGATGGCCCATGGCACAGCCGGGGATTTGCCTGTAGAAGATTTCTCCATCCATCCATTTTCTTCCGCTTCATCCGGGGCCGGATGCGGAGACAGCAGTTTCAGCAGAGAGGCCCAGACTTCCCTCTCCACACACACTTCCTCCAGCTCTTCCGGGGGAATCCCGAGGTGTTCCCAGGCCAGCCGAAAGACAAAGTCCCTTCAGCGTGTCCGGGGTCTTCCCCGAGGCCTCCTCCCGGTGGGACGTACCCAGAACACCTCCCTAGGGAGACGTCCAGGAGGCATCCGGAATAGATGCCCGAGCCACCTCAACTGGCTTCTCTCGACGTGGAGGAGCAGTGGCTCTACTCCGAGCTCCTCCCGTGTGATTGAGCTCCTCACCCTATCTCTAAGGGAGCGCCCAGCCACTCTGCGGAGGAAACTCATTTTGGTCGCTTGTATCCGCAACCTTGTCCTTTTGGTCATACCCAGAGGTCATGATCATAGGTGAGGGTAGGAACGTAGATTGACCGGTAAATCGAGAGCTTTGCCTTCCGGCTCAGCTCCTTCTTTACCACAACAGATCGATACAGCGACCGCATCACTGCAGACGATGCACTGATCCGCCTGTCAATCTCACGCTCCATCCGTCCCTCACTCGTGAACTAGAGCCCGAGATACTTGAACTCCTGATGGCCTCGGACTTGGAGGTGCTGATTTTCATCTCAGTTGCTTCACACTCGGCTGCAAACCGCCCCAGTGCTTGCTGCAGGTCCTGGTTCGATGAAGCCATCAGGACAAAATCATCTGCAAATAGCAGAGGTGAGATCCTGTGGTTTCCGAACCAGACCCCCTCCAGCCCCTGGCTGCACCTAGAAATTCTGTCCATAAATATAATGAATAGAACCAGTGACAAAGGGCAGCCCTGGCGGAGTCCAACATGCATTGGGAACAGGTCTGATTTACTGCCGGCAATGCGAACACAGCTCCTGCTCCGGTCATACAGGGACCGGACAGCCCTTAGCAAAGGGCCCCGGACCCCATACTCCCGAAGCACCCCCCAAAGAACACCACGAGGGACACAGTCGAATTCCTTCTCCAGATCCACAAAACACATGTGGACTGGTTGGGCAAACTCCCATGAACCCTCGAGGACCCAATGGAGAGTATAGAGCTGGTCCAGTGTTCGGCGACTGGGACGAAAACCACACTACTCCTCCTGAATCCGAGGTTCGACTATCGGTTGGATTCTCCTCTCCAGTACCCTGGAATAGACCTTACCGGGAAAGCTGAGGAGTGTGATTCCCCTGTAGATGGAACACACCCTCCAGTCCCCCTTCTTAAACAGAGGGACCACCACCCCAGTCTGCCATTCCAAAGGTACTGTCCCTGACTGCCACGCGATGTTGCAAAGGTGTGTCAACCAAGACAGCCCCACAACATCCAGAGATTTAAGATACTCAGGATGGATCTCATTCACCCCCGGAGCCTTGCCACCAAGGAGCTTACCAACCACCTCAGTGACCTCAGCCAGGGTGATGGACGAGTCCACCCTTGAGTCCTCAAACTCTGCTTCCTCCTCGGAAGACGTGACAGTGGGATTGAGGAGATCCTCAAAGTATTCTTTCCACCACTCAACTACGTCCCCAGTTGAGGTCAGCAGCTCTCTGCCCACACTGTAAACAGTGTCGGTGAAGCACTGTTTCCCCCTCCTGAGGCGTCGAACGGTTTGCCAGAATTTCTTCGAGGCCGACCGATAGTCCTCCTCCATGGCCTCCGCGACCTCCTCCCAGCCCCGAGTTTTTGCCTCTGTTAGGCTTGGCCAGACGGTACCTGTTGGCTGCTTCAGGAGTCCCACAAGCCAGCAGGGCCTGATAGGACTCCTTCTTCAGCATGATGGCATCCCTTACTTCCGGCGTCCACCACTGGGTTTGGGGATTGCCACCGCGACAAGCACCAGAGACCACAGCTACGTGCAGCCGCATTGACAATGGAGGTGGAGAACATGGCCCACACGGAGTCCATGTCTCCAACCTCCCCCAGGATATAGAAGAAGCTCTCCCGGAGGCGTGAGTTGAAGATCCTGCTGACAGAGGGTTCCACCAGACGTTCCCAACAGACCCTCACAATACGCTTTGATCTTTCATGTCTGTCCGGCTTTCTCTTCTGCCAGCGGATCCAACTCACAATCAGGTGGTGATCGGTTGATAGCTCTGCCCCTCTCTTCACCGGAGTTTCCAAGACACATGGCCGAAGGTCCGATGACACGACGACAAAGTCGATCATTGACCTCCGACCTAGGGTGTCCTGGTGCCATGTGCACTTATGGACACCCTTGTGTTCGAACATGGTGTTTGTTATGGACAAACTGTGACTAGCACAGAAGTCCAATAACAAAACACCGCTCGGGTTCAGATCAGGGAGGCCGTTCTTCCCGATCACGCCCCTCCAGGTGTCACTGGCGTTGCCCACGTGGGCGTTGAAGTCCCCCAGCAAGTGCACTGTCTAGTACCCCTCCCAGGGACTCCAAGAAGGCCGGGTACTCTGCACTGCTGTTCGGCCCATAGGCCAATACAACAATGACAGACCTGTCCCTGACCTGAAGGCGCAGGGACGCCACCCTCTCGTTCACCAGGGTCAACTCCAACACGTGACGGCTGAGCTGTGGGGCAATAAGCAAGCCCACACCAGCTCCCCGCCTCTCTCCATGGGCAATGCCAGAGAAGTGGAGGGTCCAACCCCTCTCCAGGAGTTGGGTACCAGAGCCCAAGCTGTGCGTGGAGGTGAGCCCGACTATATCTATCCGGTACCTCTCAACCTCCTCCACGAGCTCAGGCTCCTTCCCCCCAGCGAGGTGACATTCCACGTCACTACCCAAGATTTCTCTAAACTGGAAATATGTAGTATAAAGTCTCTCCATGGCCTCGTACATCTCTGAAATGTTAGTGCCATATGAACCATCTTGCACTTTGAGGACTTCAGGGATAGGCCTCCTGCTGGTGTCTAGAGTCAGGACTAAACATGGGCAATCAGTGTTTCAGTTTTTTTGTGCTAAAACCTGGAACAGTCTTCCTGAAGATGTGAGACAGGTCTCTACTTTGACAGGCTCAGAACAGTTCTGTTTTGTTGTGCATGTGACTGAAAGGTGTTTATAAAGGTTTTTATTCTGCACACTTCTGTTTTAGTGTTAATTTTTATGATGATTATTTGTGATTATTTATGTTTTGATTTGTGTGATTTTAATGTCCTTCTTATTCTGTAAAGCACTTTGAATTACTTTGTGTACACACTGTGCTATACAAATACAAATAAACTTGCCTTGCCTTGCCTAAAGACAAACTTCCAGCAGTTTGCAGATTTGGTCATGACATCACAAGGTGTAACAGATGATTTTGAGCCTTGGAGATGTAGACAGACTAATAATAAAGGATTACTCAAACATGTGCGAATGAAACAACTCCAGCAATGTTAGAATGGTAACACCATTCTAACATCGCTTAAAGCTCACAAGAATATAAATTAAATTTAACACAATACTGTACAATATAATTCTTTTGTGAACTTTTTTTTTTTTATAACAGTGTTCCATCAAAATAAATAAATAGCCAACAATAAAAAAATAAAAATTAAAAAAATAAAAAGAATGAAAATCCACTGCTTTCTAAGATGAAATACCACTATGAAGAGGTAGGGCCAGCAGTTTTGAAGAGTATGAGAGCTAAAATATCTTTCAGCTTTAAATAATGTATTGCTTTAGTCCATTATATCGTCTACTGTAATACAGACTCTAACAAAGCATAGAATGGCCACCGAATAACCTTATCACATCACATTATTATCTGATTCATCGGCCACACGCACCCTAAGGATAACATTTTAACACATTCCGTTCGGACAGCTGTCGTCGGGGGGTGCTCCAAACCTCACCCCGGGACAAAAGCATCTATCTCAACAACAGCAGCCTATCCTGATGTCAGCACCTGCTCCACTAGGTCTGACACATAACGGACACACAAAGACAAAGTCCAGTTTGGCTTGAACAATGACGCATGGTGCAATTTGACACTAATGTTCCTTGAGCTTGAAGTTCACCTTTAATCTCTTTAGAGGTTTTTCTGGGCTCTTTTGTTACCATTTGTATTATCCGTGTCTTTGATTTGTCATCTATTTTCCTCCTGCAGCCAGGTCCAGGGAGGTTGGCTACAGTCCCATGGATCTTAAATTTCTGGATAATATGTGCAACTGTAGTCACAGGAACATCAAGCTGCTTGGAGAAGGTCTTATAGCCTTTATCTTTAACATGCTTGTCTATAATTTTCTATCTAATCTCCTGAGACAACTCTTTGCTTCCTCTGGTCCATACACTCTGGTCCATGTTGAGTGTGGTGCATACCATGTCACCAAACAGCACAGTTACTACCTGTAGACCGATATATAGGTCCACTGACTGATTACAAGATTGTAGACAACTGTCATGCTAATTAGTGGACACACCTTGGATTAACATGTCCCTTTGGTCACATTATTTTCAGTCTTTTCTAGGGGTACCATCATTTTTGTCCAGGCCTGTTTCATGACTTGTTTCATGAAGTAATTCTGTTGAAGCATGGTTGAAAAGCAACGTCTGACTTTCATTGGTTAAATTTCAAATAATTTTTATTTATCGTTAGTTTTGTCAGATTCAAGTTATTTCTGTGACTATTGTGAGTTTTTCTTTCATTAACCAAAGAGTACCACCAATTGTGTCCACGTGTGTATATATGTTTTTTTTTTTCTTCATTATTATGCATTTTTTCACTGGTGTGATACTCCGGCGCGGCATATAGTCCAGAAAATAAAGTAATCACAGTTTGTCATTTAATAAAGGGGGTAGTTACTTTTTCACACAGGGTCATGTAGGTTTGGATAGTATTCTTCTCTTAACAAGTAAAATCATCACAGAAAATCTGCATTTATGTTTACTTTGGTTATCTTTGTTTACTGGTAATATTTAAATTTGTTTGATGATCTGAAACAGTGTGACACACGTGGAAAAATAAGAAATCTGGAAGGGTGCAAATACTTTTTCACAGCATTGTACAGCCAAAAGTTGTACAAAATTAAAAATGATTTCCCTTATTTAGTTGCAGTAACCAACTCAAATACAAAGTAATATAAATATATTCAAGGTAGAATAATCTCTGTCCTGGATATAGAAATGCTTTTTACACCACACTGGCTGTGCAATGTTTATCCAGATGAATTATGGATCTGAAGGACTCTGCTGCCTTCCCGGGGTAGGCTGTCCTCTTGTGGTCCCCTTGGCGCCTCATAAACCTGATGGTGCTAAATAGTGCATGAGCGGTTTGATACAGCACTGGAACTTACGTTGGTTTTCCTCCGGCAGCGCGAGAGGTTGAGATACAGAGAAACCCGCAGATCCCGAAGCCCCTTCAGCTCCTCTCCTTGTCCCTCACGTGGCAGCTTCTTCAGGGCATACTGGTATCTCTGCCCAGCCTCCTTCATACGCCCTTTCTACACAAACACAAGGCAGAAGAATATATAGATCATTATGGGGAAGATAGACACGCAAAAGCTCAGAGATACTGTGAGGTAGGTGTCGCTGAATTATTTAACAAAGCTGAAAACATATCTTTCCACTTTATTCCCGAAATACATTGAGTTGCTGCAGAAGCTTTTCACAGTGGTATAATAAGGAAGCCAGCAAATAAAAGCTGTCATATTTCAATTTTTGTTTTAAAGGTGCATTGTGTAACTGTACAGCCACTTGCTTGACACCAAGGTGTTATTTAATTACATGTTTTTTTATTTCTCATAAAAACCTTCAAAAACGTGAACTCTAACTGTGAGTGGGTTTTCTTGACCTGTAACTTGGCCTTGTAGGGCTATCTAGTTGTTTCCATGGAGATAGAGTTGAATGCCATACTGTGAAATGTAGACAAGCATGTGGAGGACCACACAGCGGAAAAGTTACATAGTGCACCTGTAATAATGCATGAGGAAGACAATTTAGAGATACAAAATCAGACAAAATCAGTGTGGCTCATTATTGACAGCTTAATCAATGCTAAGGAGATGACATTTTTGTATAATAACTCATATGTCACTCATGTCAATAAATTACAATTAACATAAGCATACAAATACACATTTGACCCATAGAAATGCAGACTGAAATAGAGAAATGATAATCCTACAATTTTATGCTAAACATATGTAGAACTTTTACACATATAACCTTCATGATATTGGTACCTAGCAGCTACAGTCGAACAAAAATCTTTCTATAATATGTTAGTAAGCAATTAAGTAAAAAGAAACTATTGGGTAATGTTTTCTACCCTCATAATGAGTGCATATGCACACAGTGTGTTTATCACTTTGCAACAATCACA
The DNA here is from genome assembly GCF_009829125.3 of Periophthalmus magnuspinnatus. Lineage (NCBI taxonomy): Eukaryota > Metazoa > Chordata > Actinopteri > Gobiiformes > Gobiidae > Periophthalmus > Periophthalmus magnuspinnatus. Next base: position 7,616,939 of record NC_047128.1, on the reverse strand, counting down.
TGTAATTTGGTGTAATAATGGTAGTCAGTATTTTTGTTTTTATTATTGCAACATGAATTATCACAATTAACCCAATAATCTTGACTTTCCTATAAATAGCAGATCCTAACTATTATGTGTTACCTTGTAGAGCATGTTTCCCTCCTCCATGAGCTTCTGTAGCAGAATGAGGAGAATATCAGGTTTGGATGAAGCCATGGCCCAGGTAGCATGACCTGTAAAAGTAACACAGTAAACATAGTGCTGCTTAATTATGGAAAAAAATAAATAAATATTTACCTCCTTATTGAAATTACGATTATTTTAAAATTACTTCTATACTGTTGAAATTAGAAAGTATGGATTTTATTATTTATTAGTAATGTTTTGTAACACTGTTGTTTAAAGTAGATTAGAAAAGTGTATTTGCTCTGGGTTTTAAGGCAGAACAAGGAGCTATATTATTTTGAATGGTTTTCAAACATTTTTTGTAATTGACTAGACTAGAGCAATAATTGAAATCATAATTATAAATTAGATTTATTGCATGGCCCTAAGCATTTGTCTTTCTCTTCACAACTCAACCTGTCATATCACTGTGAGAAGGTGCCATAAATCTCATACCTGATCGATCATGAGGAGCTGTTCTGTAGCCTTTTAAGGGATGAGCGGAAAAGCCCGAAGGATACATAGAGAGAGGGAGAGGATAGTTAGAGCTAATGATAAAAGTTATGGATAAACCAGGACTGAACCAGACCTATGCCAGAACTAAACCAGGTCTAAGGACTAAAGCAGGGTGAACAGAGATTAAAAGGAACTGTCTCATCCAGGACTCAGCAAGGACGGATATGCAAATCAAGCCCAAAATACAAAAAAGCAAACAAAAAGATTTTTTTTTTTTTAAATAAAAAAATGAATAAATATGATTGGTGCACCAGTTAGATCTGGGAATCTAGGAGTAAATCTAGGAGTAAACTGTAAAAAAAAAATAAAATTAGAACTATAACTATACTACATATAACTTGGGGCGACCTAATATAGGTGGTGGTCGGAGGGGCCGATGGCGCAGATTGGCAGCCTCACTTCCGTCAGTCTGCCCCAGGGCAGCTGTGGCTTACCATCAGCAAGTGTGGAAATGAATGAATAGTGACAATAGTGTAGCTCTTTGAGAGGCTTTGACAAGCCTGTAAAGTGCATTACAAGTGTAAGCCATTATTATTATTATTAACTTTTACTGTAGCTTTATATGTATATATGTATGAATGTTTTAGGACCTGAGGGCGCTCTGTAAACTCCAGAGTCTTGGTCGTCTCTGAGCGGCAGGAGACGCATCTGGACTGAACTGGATTTAAACTAAATTAACTTATTTATTAGAACACTACAGCAGTTTAAAATTACTGGAAGCACTTTAGCCACATACGCACTTTTTAAATAGGCACTTTAGACCATATGAAGTGTGAATTTTTGTGATCTGTGGAGTTGTTTGATTGTTGTTTGTGTTGTCCTGTCTCTTGTCTCGTTTTAGATGTTGAGGGACAGCGAATGAAAATTAGCTGTGCAGCTAACTTCAGCACATTTACACATGTATTTTTACTGGTGTTTATTAATGTGCATTGTCCCTTTTAAATAAATAAATAAATAAAAAAATACTAACAATATAAACCATATAAACCATATCTCACATAGAACTAAGCTAGGAAAATTTTTGCTCATTCAGAATAGGAAAAAAATAGGACAAATTACTTGCCTGGCCGAAAAAAAATCACTGTGACATTGTTTTGATAAGCTTCTGCAATGTCACAAGATTTATTTCCAGTGCTGCATTAATTTTTCACCAAGATCTTGTATTGATGATGGTAGAGTCTGACCGCTGCGCAAAGGCTTCTCCAGCACATCCCATAGATTCTCAATGGGGTTAAGGTCTGGACTCTGTGGTGGCCAATCCATGTGTGAAAATGATGTCTCATGCTCCCTGAACCACTCTTTCTCAATTTGAGCCTGATGAATCCTGGCATTGTCATTTTGGAATATGCCTGTGCCATCAGAGAAGAAAAAATCCATTGATGGAATAACCTGGTCATTCAGTATATTCAGGTAGTCCGCTGACCTCACTGTTTGAGCCCATACTGGTGCTGAACCTAGGCCTGACCAACTGGAGTACCTATTTGCTTAATTAAATCCAGGTGACGACGTTTTTTTTGGCCAGGCAGTGTATCTTAACCACAGTTTAACTAGTAGGTTTAACTGGATCTAAACCAGTATTAATATGGGACTAAACTAAGACTCTAATCAAGGAATAAAGCTTGTCACACACTAGAGGATTTTTCAGTCTTAAATCATTTTTAAACATGCGACAAAAAGTCATACCTCCCTGAAGTCGAGTAGAACCAAATCTGGTCCTAAATAGGGCAAAATGTCCTTTAGTGTGTGTTGGGCTTAAGGACATTATAAGCAGCAAGCACAAAAAACTCTAGTATAACACAATTCACAAGAGTTAACATAGAAAAACAGATGTATCTTCCTTTATGAGAAACCAAAATCGAACTAAAGTTTATTACCTCCGACCTGCAGCAGATATTGATTCTACTTTATGCTTATGTACTTCATTGTATTGTTATTTGTTTTCTTTTAAAGGGCCAGTACCTGATTTCAAACCATTAGTAAGTCAACATGTTAGTTTGAACCGCTGAGCTCACTTAGTCCCTTCTGACATTTGGATATTGTACCATGACACAGAAACAACTGTCTGGGATAGTCCAATCCAATCTGTTTACTGTAATTTTTTTTTACTCTGCTGATAATGTACAATTACTGGGAATAGTCTGGGATAGTGTTTAATGAGAAGCAGGCCCTTAGCAACACTGTCAATCAAGCCTGTTGCTAACGCTAAAGGCAGTGACCGTAGGAAATAAAGATGCCTGATTCTGTTTGTTATTATGTTCATATCTTGATTTACAGACACAATAGCAAAATAAAAACCAGGATCATGTAGAGCGGATTAATACAACAATTTTAAGATCAAAATCACATCAATGGAGCAGGAACCATGCTCACTTCCTAATTGGAACACAACGGCTAGTAGGTTAGTTTTGTCCATTTATATTCAGTCTATAATGATACATGATGTAAAGAGCATCAACTTGACTAAGATAAGTCAAAATCTGGTATAGGCCCTTTAAAAGGATCCCTTGCAGTGTTTTTGTTTTGTGATATTACCCATTTTGGACCCTTTTTTGAGGAGAGAGGCGACCAGGGTGGGGTTCTGGCATCCACCTGAACGCTCAGAGCTCCGAGTCCCATTGTGTTCAGCACGCTCTAACACAGCACCATGATCCACCAAACAGTGCACCTGCCAGCCAAAAGGAGGACATATTAAAGACGTTTTTCTCATAAAAAATGCATCAAATTTAGGTACAAAAGGTATAAGGTGCTCTTGAAAAATTATTGTTTGAAAACTTGGAAATTGTGAAGTTTATGCAAACACCTTGTAATAGCTCTTTATAACATCTGTGTAAACCCTCAGTCGTCCAGGTCTGATCCATAGCAAAAGACGTAAAGTAAAGACGTTTCGCTGCTCATCCAAGCCGCTTCTCCAGTTCAGAACTGGATGAGCAGTGAAACGTCTTCACTCCTACAACAATTTGTCCAGTTGACAGATTTGAACTTCGTCATTTGCTAAAACTCTTTATAACCTTTTGCCAGTGCCTGGGACCAGTTTGTAGAATAAATGTCCCATTTTCCCTCGGGATTTTCCCTAAAAAATATGTTACAAGTTCAAAAAATCTTGCTGGGAGATATTTAACTAATTTGTAACTGATGACTACAGGACTTTATTCCAAATTTTATTCCAAAATATGTTTCTGAAAATTCATTCTGAAGATATTAAAACATTTTTTTTTTTTGACTTAAACAACTGTGTTACGAACCTTAGTTATAAAAGGTTAGGCTCAGTTGTGCCTTTAAACTCTTAATAATTACATTTTTTCTGAAAGTGAATGTGAAATTTACTTTAGCTTTGACTGTTGAGCTCCATTGGACAGAACAGCTGAAGTGTGAAATGGAGAGAGAAAACCCAACCTCAAAACACCAACATAGTAACAACCACGTATGTGCCTTAAAGTATTTTTGACATTGTTAAAATTATTATACAAATCACCATGCCTCACTGTTACTACATAACACACAGTAGCTAAAATAATGCAACTGTATCCCAAAAGTGGTGAGACAATTTGTGCTTTTTATTTGGTTATGTTCAATGTAATTCAATGCAATTATATTGAAAAAATAATATAATTGCAATTCAATTGCATTAATTTCAATGCAATTCAATTTATTTTTGTAAAGCCCACAATCACAACAGCAGTTGCCTCTTAGGTCTTAACTGGATCATTGATTTAACCAATAGAAAGTGAGAAGACCCAACAGTGAAACAGACATTGGCCAATAACAGACAGCTTATCCAACATTCATAGAAAACACAGGAATAACTGTCCCAGGACATCCCCTGTCCTTAGACACTCCTTCTTGGCAAGAAAAACTCAAAAAACCCAGTGGGAGAGAAAGAGAAAATTGGAGGAGAACCACAGTGAAGGAGAGATCCACTCTCATGGACAGACAGACTACAGATGTGTCCAGGATTAAACCAGGACTAAACCAGGACTAAACCAGCACTAAACCAGGACTAAACCAGGACTAAACCAGGACTAAACCAGGACTAAACCAGGACTAAACCAGAATGGGTAGGCTGCAGATGGGTCCAGGACTAACGCTCACTCAAGTCTGAGGGGCAGGATAGGGTAGGGGTCATCCATCCCAGTGAGGGAAAGGGAGTTTTGCTACAACCACTCCATATTAAATCATGTGCATGATATTCTCAAGTGTATGGCCACTTTAATCACTTCATCCTTCTCTGACCACCATCAATAATTTAAAATTAAAGCTATATGTGGAAATATGTCCCTATTTGAAGAAGGGCTGAATAAAGACTGCAGCATGAGATACTGTACAGCTATGGCTTATGATATAGATTTTAGCAGCACTATTTGACAAGTCTCAGCAACTGTCAAGGCTGCAAAGGCTTAAACAATATGTAGTGAATCAACTGTTAAAAAAAAAGATTTCAATTCACAGCCTCCTGATGTTATTGCAAATTTAAAGAGGGGATATTTTACGTCAATGAGGTATTAACTGCTAACACATAATATATTTAGATCACCATGTTACATTTCATTGTTTTGAAAATGCTATATTTGTCGAAAATAATGTGTACAGATCATTGGACAGAATCTTACAACTAATCGTAGGGTTCGAAGCGGTACCGGGAAAGATTGCTCAATTACTAAGATATCGATGACATCTAAAACCCAAGCTTGTTTTTGATGAGGGAACAACATTATAACATGGTAGAAAGCAAAAAAAAAAAAAAAAAGATTTTGCATAATACCGCCTCCTTAAGGTCTCTTGTCAAATATGTATAATTGACTGATGTCTTTACAAAACCTGTGCGAGGCAAGCTGGTTGGCTATGCTTTATGAATTTTAAAACTCTGTAAAAAGTATATGTAGCCATTAATAATACTAACATCATATTAATAGTCAGTTATTAGTTCAAGTCACTTAATATGGTTCAATACTTAAAATGTCAAGCTAATACAAATGTGGAAGTTTTAAAATAGTCCAGTAGACTGTGGAGCTCAACAGTCCCACCCACCTCTCGCATTCTGTAAAAGTCCCCTTGATTTCTCACACATAGAATTTAAACAAAAAAGAAACAATTTAAAAATAATTGCTTTATAGAGGATAATCAACAATGATCAGAAGTTTAGTGGTTTGAATCCCGCTCCCACAGAATGCTGTTGTAGTGTCCTTGGGCAAGATTCTTAACCCATCTTGCCCCCAATGTCTGTGTACACTGGTATACAAATGTGTGTATGAATGGATAAGCGTCTCCTTAGCCAAAAGCGCTACATAAAAATGTGACCATGACTATGTGGTAATTACTTAGCTGTAGCTGAGACTGTATAAACTGCAATGTTAAAAGGAAATGCAAATTAAAGCCGCAAGCGGCATCGAACGGCCCTCGCGGGCCGTGCTTTGCACTCGGCCGACCCGGCACTCCCTGTGGGTGGCGCTAACACGCCACTTGTCCCTTCTTTATTGCAGCTTTGGGCTGCACTTGTCACCAAACAAGTCAAAACACATTGAAGTGCTGATGCACAAAATGCAAAAAACATGGGTTTTCCAGGCATCGCCATGGCAACACCGTGCAAAATACAAACTTGGCCCCTTGGACTTTTTTTTCGGGGGCGACCTGAAGAATCACTGTGCCAAATTTTATGTTCGTCGTTGACGGGAATAAGTCGTTATAAGACTTTGAAATGTACGAAAATTTGGAAATTTCCCCATTAGGATAACATGGGCGCTTTCGCGCATCGCCATGGCAACCCAGTGAAAAATATGACATGAGTCTGATTGACTTTTTTGATCAGGATGACATGAAGAGTCATTTTGCCAAATTTCACATTATTCCATGAAACTAATATTTTTCCCATGAATGGGAAAAATTGAGAGGTTTCCCATTAGGATAACATTGGCAGTTTGGCGCATCGCCATGGCAACACAGTGCAAAAGACGACATAGGTCTGATTGACTTTATTGATTGGGATGACCCAATGGAATTTTGTGTCAAATTTGGTAACATTTGGGAAAACTAAATTTTCGGCCTTCCATACAAATTTATTAGATGTTCTGTAGGGGGCGCTATCGCGCCAATTTAGTTTCTATCATAATGAGTAGCTTTAGACCCAAAAGTTTTACAACTGATTCGAATTTGAGCCAAATCGGACTTTGCTTGCGCAAACGGGAGCAAATTTTGAAATTTGAAAATTGCAAAAATTCCGATGGAATTTTGCGGCTTCGCCGCACGGAAACCGTAAAAGGGATCATCATGAATTGGATAACTTTTGATGCCCCACTTGTCTAGATGATGTACAGTGATTTTCAGCCCAGCCGGTGAAGCGCCTTCAGAGGAGTTGACGAAAATGCGAGGTCAGCGAAAACGCTGAGTCGGCATTTTGGAATTTTCAATTCAAGATGGCCGACTTCCGGTGTGTCAGAGGGCGTGGTCATAATAATATTTTTTGTTTGGCATCACTTGAAGAATGCATGTACCGAATGTCGTGGCTGTATGAAAAAGTTGAAGTCGACGTCTCCCATTGACGTAAAAAATTTGACTTTTGCAGGGGGCGCTGTCGCGCCATTTTTTTATGTCCAATGATGCACCACATAAAAAAATAAATTTTTCGCCAGACCTGAATTATGGGCAAAATTTGGTGAGTTTTTGAATATGTTCAGGGGGTCAAATTCCTGCTCAAAAAGCAGAAGAACCAAGAAAAAAAAAAAAAATTAAAGCCGCAAGCGGCATCGAACGGCCCTCGCGGGCCGTGCTTCGCACTCGGCCGACCCGGCACTCCCTGTGGGTGGCGCTTACGCGCCACTTGTCCCTTTTTTATTGCGGCTTTGGGCTGCACTTGTCACCAAACAAGTCAAAACACATGGGAAGTGCTGATGCACAAAATGCAAAAACATGGGTTTTGCAGGCATCGCTATGGCAACACCGTGCAAAATACAAACTTGGCCCCTGGACTTTTTTGTCGGGGACGACCTGAAGAATCACTGTGCCAAATTTTATGTCCGTCGTTGACGGTAATAAGTCGTTATAAGACTTTGAAATGTACGAAAATTTGGAAATTTTCCCATTAGGATAACATGGGCGCTTTCGCGCATCGCCATGGCAACCCAGTTAAAAATATGACAAGGGTCTGATTGACTTTTTTGATCAGGATGACATGAGGAGTCATGGTGCCAAATTTCACATTATTCCATGAAACTAATATTTTTCCCATGAATGGGAAAAATTGAGAGGTTTCCCATTAGGATAACATTGGCAGTTTGGCGCATCGCCATGGCAACACAGTGCAAAAGACGACATAGGTCTGATTGACTTTATTGATTGGGATGACCCAATGGAATTTTGTGTCAAATTTGGTAACATTTGGGAAAACTAAATTTTTGGCCTTCCATACAAATTTATTAGATGTTCTGTAGGGGGCGCTATCGCGCCAATTTAGTTTCTGTCATAATGAGTAGCTTTAGGCCCATAAGTTTTACAACTGATTTGAATTTGAGCCAAATCGGACTTTGCATGCGCAAACGGGAGCAAATTTTGACTTTTGAAAATTGCAAAAATTCCGATGGAATTTTGCGGCTTCGCCGCACGGAAACCGTAAAAGGGATCATCATGAATTGGATAACTTTTGATGCCCCACTTGTCTAGATGATGTACAGTGATTTTCAGCCCTGCAGGTGAAGCGCCTTCAGAGGAGTTGACGAAAATGCGACGTAAGCGAAAACGCTGACTTGGCATTTTGGAATTTTCAATCCAAGATGGCCGACTTCCGGTGCATCAGAGGGCGTGGCCATAATCATATTTTTTGTTTGGCATCACTTGAAGAACGTGTGTACCGAATTTCGGGGCTCTACAGCAAAGTTGACGTCGGGACGTCTCCCATTGACGCAATGTATTTTGACTTTTGCCGGGGGCGCTGTCGCGCCATTTTTTTATGCCCAATGATGCACCACATAAAAAAATAAATTTTTCAGCAGACCTGAATTTTGGGCAAAATTTGGTGAGTTTTTAAATTCGTTTAGGGGGTCAAAATCCTGCTCATTGACTCGATGTTGACACTGACATGCTAGCAACAACAAATATGAAAACCCATGCCTACAGCATGGGTTGCTAGGACACAGGAGTCTGTGCAAGGTCGCGGTGCTTCGCGCGCAACTTCGTGAAGACAGTCTGCAACGATGAGTGCTTCGCACTCATCGTTGCGGAAGCAATAGGCCCTACGCCCTGTAAGCAATAGGCCCTACGCCCTGTAGGGGCTCGGGCCTAATAAGAATAATATTTTTAGCAAAAACAATATATCCGATAACATTACAATGACATATTATACGTTTTTTGAAAGCTCTCGACTTTCCCCACGTCACCGTGACGTCGGGGTCCGCCATTGACCTCCCATTGACTTCCATTCATTTTAGCAGTAACAAGTATGGCCCATGCCTGCGGCATGGGGGCTTGGATAGGGCTCGATGCCAGGAGTGTGTTTGGGGACATGAGCGCTTCGCGCTGCGTCAGCGTCAACATTGAGTCAATGGGCGAAGACATGCTAGCAAGAACAAATATGCATGTCCCATGCCTACGGCATGGGTTGCTAGGTCACAGGAGTCTGTGCAGGGGGCGATGGTGGACGACTCCTCCTATTGACTCCTGTTAACGCATGTCAGCGTCAACATCGAGTCAATGGGCTTCGCGCGCAACTTCGTGAAGACAGTCTGCAACGATGAGTGCTTCGCACTCATCGTTGCGGAAGCAATAGGCCCTACGCCCTGTAGGGGCTCGGGCCTAATTAAGGTTAATTAAAGAGTCAATACAAATTTACTTGACAATCCTGATGGGCTTCAAGGTGGGCACAACTGTTGAGCTTGATAACAGATTTGCATAAGTTTAATTCTAGTCAAAAGAAACCCACTGTCTCTGCGTCTCCATTGAGGGCTGCGAGATCCAGAGGTGTGCGCCCCTGTCGGTCGGGCTGGTTCAGGTCGGCTCCAGCCTCCACCAGGTGTTGAACCGCTGTTTTCTGCCCCTTTATACAGGCCCAGCTGAGAGCAGTCAGACCCTCCTGATCTACAGAGGACAGGGACACACCTACGGGTAACAATAGAAAAGTTTCAAACAGAATAGGGATAACAATTGTACAGATAATTGATTCTGAATTACAAAAACATTTGACACAATGGTCAAGTTTTTTTTAGTTTATTTTATGTTTTGGTTCTCAAGACAATTATTCCGAATCTGATGAATATTAGAAAGTAGATAGAGCCTCAATGAGTCTCTCATTTGGGTTGCCAGTTCCAATGACTAAATCTAGTTGGAAATAAACCTAAAAGGACACTCTCTCATCTGAAGTCACACCTAAACCTGAGTAACAGTAGACAATCATCAGTCAGTGCTAGACCCTAACTTTCACATGAGAGCCTGTCCATATATTGAGATAGACTTGTATGCATCTTCTATTTGTAGGTTACACTGGTAATCCAGCTTCAGTTGTGACTGTATTTTCTTTTTAAACCAGTAAAAACACAGGCAAGAAACCCAGCCTTTAATATGTAAAAGATGTTATTTTTATAACTGTATTTTGTGATACCTTTTACCATTAGGAGGTCCAGGGTGCTTGTGTGACCCTCTGAAGCTGCCAGTATAAGCGCATTACGGCCCTGTTTGTCTGTTACGTTGATGTCGGCACCTTGTTTAAGCAGCATCTCAGCAATCTGGAAAACACACACATAAAAAAAATGTAGACCAGTGGTGGAATGTAACAAAGTAAAAGTAGTAAAGTACAATAATGAAGTACAAATTTTAGGTATCTGTAATTTACTTAAGTAAATTTTAAAGTGGCTCCTTTTTACTTTTACTTCACTACATTTGAGAGCAGGTATCTGTACTTTCTACTGCACTACATTTGTGAACTGGACTGAAAAGTAAAGTATTTTTTTATTATTGTTTGAGACCTACTGAAAAGGCAGAGGGGTTTATTTTTTAACACATTCGTACTTTGAGCAAACAAAAACATACACACACATCTTTATCAAAATCAGTACATTTGACCTCAAAATTTGTGCAAAATACTTTTTACTTTTTAAGTACATTTTTAAAGGGGGACTTTAATACTTTTCCTTAAGTAGATTTTTCACGTGATACTTTTACTTGAGTATGTTTTGCTCTGGTATCTGTACTTTCACTTAAGTAACAGATTTGAGTACTTCTTCCACCACTGATTTAGACCTTGGCCAGACTTGACCCATCCACATAATCTTACTACAATTACACATAGTCCATTTATGTGTAAATCCATCTTTATACTATTGGAGCTGTACATATAAACACACGTGTAAGCACTACTGATTAAGGCCTTTGGTAATATCTAATTGTGACTTTTTTTGGGACAAATATTACTATTACAATAAAATATGAGATTTGAGTTTTTCATAGAAAGTTATAGAGTGCATTTTAAACCCATATTGGATCATTAGCATTTGAGAGAAACCTTAAATATGAACTCTTAAACTAATAAAAGAATCCTATGCATTTAAGAGATGCTTGCCCCCCTCCCTCCTCCTCGCCTGGTTGATTTTTCTTGTTTTGTCTGATTTTCCTATTGTTTGATTTTGTGTGTAGGCAGCACGGTGGCTGAGTGGCAACACTCATGCCTCACAGCAAGAAGGTTTGGTTCGATCCCGGGTCGCCCAGGCCTTCCCCCATCAACCAAAACATGAACGCCCTTCGAGACAACTGTTGTTGTGATTTTGGGCGTTACAAAAATAAAATGAATTGAATTGAATTGCTTCTACAGGTCTAAAAAAACAACCTAAGCAAGTTTTAAACATAAGATAGCATAATTAGTAATTTCTTTCAGATAAAATTATGCTAATGAAATTATTATAGTGATAGTATTTTGCTAATTGCAACCAGTCAAATCATGTTTTTCTCGTTTTGTTTATATGCTTTCGCAGAAACACATGTAAAGCAGCAAATCTATTAGGGAAGTTAAAATACCCTTTTGCAGACTAGCACAGAAATGTGTATTAAAATTCAATGTCCTGTAAATAAATGAATAAATAAAACACTGTAAAGCTTGCTCTTCTACCATTATCATTCAGCTTTAAGACGACAAACACATTCCATTAGGCTGCATCACAAAATATTGACTCCATTGTTTATTGCAGCAGCTTAAATCCTAATTGACAAGTACTTCACAAAATCTATAGAATGTTCTCGATTAGATTTTCAGGCATTCACAACGAGGACATAACATAACTTTTTTTTTTGCAGACGAATAAATAGGCAGATGCAGCATACAGAAAGGGCCGTCTTAGGGGAAATACAAAAATAAATAAATAAATCAAGAAATAAGAAGGGCAGTTAAGAGGTCTAAAGTAGTACATAGTATTAATTTAGTAATTTTAGTCATTCATTGCAAATCATATTATGTTGCTTGAAGGGGACATTAGATTACTTAAAGTGCACAATATAACTTTTCTTTCTTTTATTTTCTTATATTTGATTAGTCCATTTGTCACCATGAGAATGTCCCACAGTATGGCATTAAACTTCTCTACTATCTCCACAGTGCCAGGTAAGGCAATACATATTCCATGGAAACAAGCAGGTAGCTAACCCTGCCCCAGAATACAGTCCAACAAAAAGCACAACTGGATACATCACAATTTAATAATGTGGTAAAGAAATTTTATACACACACCTGCACCTTTTTTAATGTTTTATATGGACTTGTATACTTGTATGTTTTGTTTATTTTTCTGTTTTTTATTGTATTTCAAACAGGGAGCCCATGAAAAGAAGAGCCCAAGTGCTTTCATTGGGTTACCCTGTATAAAGAAAGAAAGAAAGAAGAAATAAATAAAAGTTACATAATGTACCTTTAACAGATCACAGCCTTTGTGATATGCATATTGTGACTATTAATTTTTTTTAGATTTGAATTTATCTTACAACAAATTATTTTCTTCTTATTTTATGTATAAATAAACTTCCATATTACCTGAGCGTGCCCATGTTTTGATGCACTCAGCAGTGGGACCATTCCTCTGCGATTGGTCACTTCAAGCCCCGCCCCTCGGTCCAACAGTAACGTGGATATCTCCATCCTCCCTCTGCCTGCTGCCGCGCTCAAACCTGTCAGAAATCAGAAAAAAGATTAAACAAAAACTGCCAGGCATGGATTTGTAATTGACACATTTAATGCAGAAGAGGGTGAGAGCGGTGAGAAGGCAGCTGTGTGGCTGATTTGCATTTTGTATTTGATTTAAATTCAGGCGCTCCTGCAACTCATCAGATCATATCCTGAAGAAATCTATTCAGCAACGAGGTAGCAAAGATCAGTTTTGATAAAATCTGATAAATTCAAGAGATTAAAAACTTCCACAGGCAAAGATCTGCGACACAGGAAAAATAATTCATCAGACTTCAGTAAAAGAAAAATTCTAATCTGTCAACTGGACAAAATGTTGTGGGAATGAAGATCTTTCACTGCTCATCCAAGCCTGTATTGTATATCTGTCTCTAGCTCCTCCCTTCAGACTGATATACTACCTGGCCAAAAAAAAAGTTGCCACCAAAAAAAAAGGTCACATACTATTATTTCGTTGGACCGCCTTTCATTTTTATTATGGCATGCATTCGCTGTGGCATTTTTTCGATAAGCTTCTGCAATGTCACAAGATTTATTTCCATCCAGTGTTGCATTAATTTTTCACCAAGATCTTGCATTGATGATGGTAGAGTCTGACCGCTGCGCAAAGGCTTCTCCAGCACATCCCATAGATTCTCAATGGGGTTAAGGTCTGGACTCTGTGGTGGCCAATCCATGTGTGAAAATGATGTCTCATGCTCCCTGAACCACTCTTTCTCAATTTGAGCCCGATAAATCCTGGCATTGCCATCTTGTAATATGGCCGTGCCATCAGGAAAGAAAAAATCTATTGAAGGAATAACCTGGTCATTCAGTATATTCAGGTAGTCGGCTGGCCTCATTCTTTGAGCACATACTGTTGCTGAACCTAGGCTTGACCAACTGCAGCAACCCCATCCTATTTGCTTAGTTAAATCCAGGTGGCAAGGCAGTGTATTTTGTTATGCTATGGCAACAGTCCTAAATTTGCATAGTGTTTTTTTGTTGATGCGGTCCCTCATACTAGATCCAGGAATGTCCATGGTAACTACCTTTGAAACTGTTTTGGACCCTAAAAAATACTTTAGATTATCTATTAATACAATTCTCTAAACTTGGTGGTTGTGATGAGCTACTACCATACCCAGGAATGCCCTGGGGCGGACTGACCGAGATGTGGCTGCCAAATTTAAGCTAAGGGTCAATTATATGATATCATTCAAATACCACATTCAAATTTAATATTCATCTGACCATGTGGTAGTTTATTTAAAAGGTACAGCTGCTACTACTGCTACTACTACTACCATAACTCTTACAACAACTACTACTACTTCTGCTTCTGCTTAAAATCAACTACTACTACTAGTACTACTACTATTATTACACCTATTACTTCTACTTATATTACTAATGAAAGTATTCCAGCAGCATAACTTTTTAGTTGAGGTGAATAGTTCAAGTGACACTTTTTGTAAACAGCTCGAATCTGCCTGGTAGCACAAGAATTCGCTCAAGGACATTTTATGGGCAAACTGTGGCTCAAAGTTAGCGCTCCACCTCCTGCTCCTAAAGCACATTGTTTGTCACAATGACAAACAACACATTACAGCACATAATAACTATTGATGCTTGTAACTCACACTGATAAACAGATCATGTGACCTCAACGAACCAATCAATGCATTTATCGTGTCTTTAAAGGATATCATAAAACATAACACGGACATTTTCATAACATAAATCGGGTTGGTGTTCTCTGCTCAAAGTAAATGCAGTAAATAGTAACAAGGTTAGAGGGTTGAAAGACAGTGCAACACACTGATTAAAGTGGGTGGAGGTCATTTATACTCATTTAAAAGCAGTGGTCTATAAATGGAACGGACTCATGGAAATCTTGTAGCTACTCCCACTCCAAAAACACAGAAACAAATTAAATAAATTATTATGTGTGTTAGTTAATTTGCTCCATCTGTAAAGTGTTACAAAACATCATGATCTATGAAGAAGGGACTTGCTCACTGGCCCAAAAATGTATAAAAATTACTATATTTGACATCTGGTAAAATGGCTGTTGACAATAAGAGTTACTAAAATATGAATCTACCAGCATTTGGGTAGACTCCAGGTTTTTATTAGCCCTTTTTCATCGTTGACTCCCCTGATGATTATTCCCATACTGTGGAATATTCAAGGTAAGGCGAGGCAATAACATCCATGGAGACAAGCAGGTGTCCACCAAAAAAGTGACATAGCACACCTTGAATAGAGTACTATGGCAACTTTCATATAAAGCAAGGACATGCCTGTGTTAGGAAAGTGAAGAACCCAAACATGAAGTAAAGGATGGTCATTTGTCTCCAAGTGTCGTCCTTCTAATTAATTGACCATTCTTCTGAGAGTACACTGCCTCATGCCTGTAAGAGCTAGAGTAGCCCCTAGCCTTTAGAAAATAAAGGAAAGAAGATGAATGTACTGAGAGCATTTTAAGTGCTGCTAGCATCATTCGCTATGTATGTATGGAAAACACAGTATAACTTGGGGCTAGTCTTTACTATAACAAATGGAACAAGAGGAAATGTTAACTTTGTACATTCCCTGAAGCGTAATGTGAAATCCAGTTAGTCCAGTTTAGTGCACCAAGGATGCTCTACAAGCTTTCAGAAAAAGGCTCTAACTAAATTTATATGTTTAAATTGGATAACTGGATAAATGGGATGCTGTACTTTGGCCAAACAAAATAGAGAATTTAATAAACAGAGCTTTGTTGTAGCAAAAAGTTAGGTACATATACTTGGAAAAGAGTTTCTGTTTCCTATTTGGTTTTCTACAGGGATGAATGCAAAACAAAAATTTAAACTTGTTTGTTTACCTTAGATATATTACTGCTTTGTCTGGAATGTTCCACAGTATGGCAGTGATCCTTCTTTTTATTGGTCAAAAACATATTTAAAAAACTTACTCCATGTGAGGCATCACCTGCTTGTCTTAATGCAGTTAACTAAGATGCTATACTGTGGAACATTATAGGCAAAGAAAGAACGTATCCATTGGGACAAGCAGGTGGTGAACTCTCAGTTGGAAAAGTTACGTAATGCAACTTTAAATGATAGACCAGATTCAGAGTTAGTCAATTACATGTAAACACTATTCTTTCTAACAGAGCCTATTGTACTTCCAAAGTTTACAAAAACAGCAGATATGTGGTTGAAATGCAGAGCCTGGAGTCCTCTGGAGCATGATTCTACATGTGCGGTGTGATGGACAGAAAGAGGTAAAGGAGCTATATTTATCTGAGAGGAGAGAGATGAGAGGAGGAGAGGGAGGGAGAGAGGGAGGGAGGGAGGGAGGGAGAGAGGGAGGGTGGGAGGGAGAGAGGGAGGGAGGGTGGGAGGGAGAGAGGGAGGGAGGGTGGGAGGGAGGTAGGGGGCAAGGGGGGTAATGGGACAAAGGATAAAAAAAGGAGGGAAAGAGGAAGGGGAGAAGAGCAAGGAGGCAAATGAGACAGAAGGATGACAGAGGATAGGAAAAAAGAAGCAACAAAGGAGGAGCGAGAGGAGAGAGTGCTCACCAAGGATGGCAGAAAAAAGTGAGAGAATAAAAGAGGGAGCAGAGAGGAGAAATGTGAGGAAAAAGTAGGGAGAAATAGGAGAAGAAAAGAAGACAGAGAGAGGACAGGAGCAAGTAAAAAGAAGAAAGAGAGAGGGAGAGGGGGTAGCAGAGGAGAGAGGGGAAAAACTAGCAGGAGAAGAACAGAGAGATGAGATGGGAAAAAGGAGAGGGACAGAAAGAAAGAGAAAGATGAGAGCAAAAGAAGAGAGAGAACCAAGGAGAAAGGATAAAAAAGTGAGAGGGTAAAGAGGGAGGAAAGAGGAGAAGAGCAGGGAGATGGAAGAGGGGAAAGGAGAGGGAAAGAGAAAGAGAGAAATGGGGGAAAAAGAGGCGAGAGAGTAAAAGACAGGACAGACAGAAGAGAGAACAGGAACAAAAAGGATGGACAGAGGGAGAGGGAGAGAGAGAGGGAGAGAGAGACAAAAGGAGCGAGAGAGACTTGAGATAGAAGAGGGAGAAGAGAATAAGGACAGACAGAAGTGAGAGAGGAGAGAGGAGAGGAGTGAGAGAGAGTTAAGATAGAAGAGAGAGGAAAGGAGAGAAAGGACAGACAGGAGTGAGTGAGGAGAGAGAGCAGAGGAGCGAAAGGGAGTTGAGATCGAAGAGAGAGGGGAGGAGAAGTGAGAGAGGAGCAAAAGAGGAAAGGCGCGCACCTGTTTCTCCCCAGAGAGAGTCGTGAACGTCCATCTGCACCGCCAGCTGTTCATCTTTCAAGTCCAGCAGGCTCCTCACAACCTGCAGGGAGACAGTTCTGTGTATTAGCCCCCAATGTACACTTGGAAAACTACCAACTGTATCTCTACACCTAATACATACTAATAGGTATTTAAAGGCATGGTTTCTGACTAACAGTTACTGAGAAGTACATTTTGGGTGGGATAGTACAAGTGGATAGAGATTTGAACTAAAATGTAAAAGAAGGCAGTTCCATGTATGCATTAAAAGCACTAACTATTTGGACCATAATCTAATTTATGCAATGTAAATGATGGGTGTCATAAAGGGATATAGAAATGTGTCATTGGGATGGCATTGTTTTGAATCACAGTAAACTATATACAAATGGATTGTTTTTATTTTAACTGTTTGTCATCATGTTACAGTTATTTCAATTGGTAATATCACAAGAACTAGAGCTGTAGGATTAATTTCAATAGCATAATTTAATGGCAGCAATTAGCAGATTGTGAGGGCTGAAATATGTCTAAAAACAAGACCGGCTGATCCAGTGATTAAGAGCTCTACAAACCTGTTCTGAAATTAATGCTATTTTAGTTAGCATGTAATATTTCAGTCTTAATATCAAACACATTTTTCAACTATGCACTGTGAGCTGAATTCATTATGAACTCGTAAATGCAAAACTTGTCAAAGGAATTGTAAATAGATTTTTTTACAATATTGTTCAGCCCAAATAAGATTTAAAAAAAAATGACCTAAATGTGCATACTGTACCTGTGTGTGTCCTAAGCTAGCAGCAGCCGTTAGCGCCTGTTGCGTAGCCTGTTTCTTCCTGGTTGTGCTCTCATTGCCATGGTGCTGTTCAGTTTCAGGAGGGCTGTCGGAACCCCAGTCTTGTCCCAGCAAGATGTTGATGATCTTGGCGTGGCCTTTGAGAGCGGCATGAACGAGTGCACACTGACCGGTCTTATCGGAGTGTCCCACCTGCCACACAAGGGAACTATAAGGACCTTACACATCTGCTGGACACTGCTCCAAAATACACTGGCCTATATTACAACTCCTCATGCCTGTGTCCAAAAATAGACCCAGAGAAATCAGGGCTTTTCAGGAAATCAGTGAGGGCAAGTTTCTGTAGAAAAGGTTCTGTAGAAAACGGTAAAAGTTCGGTGAAGTTGGATTTCAAGTTTCTCAATGGAAATGAATTCTGACAGTTGGAAAGTGGCTTATTTACAGGTTTCAAGCTATGTCAACTGTGCTCTGTTGTTATAGCAATAACGGATTTCAAAAGAGTACGCCAGGAAACTAGTGGGCAGCTAATGGAGATTAACAAAACAATAAAATCAAAATGTTCTCTTTTAATAGGGGGAAAGTCCTCACAATGAGAAAAATTAGGAAGATAATTTGCCTGAAAACTCATGAATGCCAGGTGTCAAATGACAAACACAAATGTTACACAAATGTTAGTATTTTTATTTATTTATTTTTTAAATGTTTTTATTTATTTATTTTTATTATAAGTTATAGAAATACAGAATAAATAATAATTAATACTTGGTTATTTGGATCCCCTTCCTGAACCGCCACCTTAACGTGGTGGAGGGGTTTGAGCACTTGGCATGACAGGTCCTAGGAGACGGGTCAGACTAAGAGCGGTTCAGGACTTCGCCCGGACTGGCGTTACCGGGGCCCCACCCCGGAGCCAGACCTGGGGTGGGTGCTCGGCAGTGAGCGTCTGGTAGCTGGGCCTTTCCCCACGGGGCCTGGCCAGGCCCAGCCCGTAGGAACAACATGGGGCAGTCCGCCCGTGGACTCACCACACACAGGAGGAGCCATGAGGGGAGGGTGCAGAGACATCCGGGCAGCAGTCAAAGGCGGGGCCCCCGACGACCAGATCTCACGACCAGACATGGACCTAGCTCTGGGGACATGGAATGCCACCTCCCTGGGGGGAAGGAGCCTTAGCTTGTGTGAGAGATTGAGTGTTACTGGCTAGATATAGTCGGCCTCACCTCCACGCAGAGCTTGGGCTCTGGAACCCAACTCCTTGAGAGGGGCTGGACTCTCCATTTCCCCGTCGTTGTCTGCGGGGAGCGGCGGGGAGCGGCAGGGAGCGGTGGCGAGCTGGTGTGGGCGTGCCCGGTGCCCCCGGTGAACGGTGAACGAGAGGGTTGCATCCCTGCGCCTCTGGGTCAGGGACAGGTCTCTCACTGTTGTGTCGGCCTACAGGCCGAACAGCAGTGCAGAGTACTGTTCTTGGAGTACCTGGGAGGGGTACTAGGTGGTGCACCAACCGGGGACTCCGTTGTTCTCTTGGGGGACTTCAACGCCCATGCGGGTAATAACAGTGACGCTTGGAGGGGCATGATCGGGAGGAATGGCCTTCCCAATTTGAACCCAAGGCCATGGAGGAGGACTATCGGAAGGCCTCAAAGAGATTCTGGCTAACCGTCCGACGCCTCAGGAGGAGGAGGCAGTGCTTCACCAACACTGTTTACAGTGTGAGTGGAGAGCTGCTGACATCAACTGGGGATGTTGTCGGGCAGTGGGAGGAATACTTTGAGGATCTCTGAAATCCCACCGTCACGTCTTCCGAGGAGGAAACAGAGACTGGGGACCCGGAGGTGGACTCGTCTCTCACCCTGGCTAAAGTCACCGAGGTGGTTGGCAAGCTCCTCAGTGGCAAGGCTCCGGGGGTGGATGAGATCCGTCCTGAGTACCTCAAGTCTATAGATGTTGTGGCAGTCGGGGACAGTGCCACTGGATTGGCAGATCGGGGTGGTAGTTCCTCTGTATAAGAAGAAGGACCGGAGGGTGTGTTCCAATTACAGGGCCATCACACTCCTCAGCCTTCCCGGTAAGGTCTATTCCAGGGTACTGGAGAGGAGAATCCGACCGATAGTCGAAGCTCGGATTCAGGAGGAGCAGTGTGGTTTTCGTCCCGGTCGGGAACACTGGAACAACTCTATACTCTCCATCGGGTCCTCGAGGACAGAATTTCTAGGCGCAGCCAGGGGCTGGAGGGGGTCTGGTTCGGGAACCACAGGATCTCATCTCTGCTGTTTGCAGATGATGTTGTCCTGATGGCTTCATCGAGCCAGGACCTGCAGCAGCCACTGGGGAGGTTTGCAGCCGAGTGTGAAGCGGCTGGGATGAGAATCAGCTCCTCCAAATCCAAGGCTATGGTTCTCGACTGGAAAAAGGCGGCTTGCCCTCTCCGAGTGGGTGGTGAGTCTCTGCCTCAGGTCGAGGAGTTCAAGTATCTCGGGGTCTTGTTCATAAGTGAGGGAAGGATGGAGCGTGAGATTGACAGGTGGATTGGTGCAGCATCTGCAGTGATGTGGTCTCTCTATTAGTCCGTTGTGGTAAAGAAGGAGCTGAGCCGGAAGACAAAGCTCTTGATTTACCAGTCAATCTATGTTCCTGCCCTCACCTATGGTCATGACCTCTGGGTAATGACCTTAAGGACAAGTGGCCAAAAGTGGGTTTCCTCCGTAGGGTGGCCGGGCGCACCCTTAGGGATAGTGTGAGGAGCTCGGTCACACAGGAGGAGCTCAGAGTAAAGCCGCTGCTCCTACACGTCGAGAGGAACCAGTTGAAGCGGCTCAGGTATCTGCTCAAGATGCCTCCTTGACGCCTCCCTAGGGAGGTGTTCTGGGCATGTCCCACCGGGAGGAGGCCCCGGGGAAGACCCAGGACACGCTGGAGGGACTATGTCTCGTGGCTGGCCTGGGAACGCCTTGGGGTCCCACCGGAGGAGCTGGAGGATGTGTCCGGGGAGTGGGAAGTTTGGGAGTCCCTGCTTAGACTGCTGCTCCCGCGACCTGGCCCCGGATAAGCGGAAGAAAATGGATGGATGGTTATTTGGAGTCTGTAGTAACAGAATAATGGAATTGCTTTTTCTCCCATTATCACAAAACTGCTGCACTGTAAACCATAAAAATCAACAAAACAAGCAGAGTTGCACATTTTTTGTGACACAGAACAATTGGTCTGCATATTGTCCAACAGATTTCTCCAGTACGGTGTATGTGTCTCCAAGCTCTCAGTCATATTTTCCATCTGGTTCCTTCATCCCTTCCAGGAAGACTCCCTGTCCCCCCAAGGAACCACTCTCAAAAAGGAGAATCCGTCCACTATTCATGGGTTTCAGCTTATTATTTATAAGCACCGTTTTGATGACTTTTGACTGTTCAAACATATAATATTTTGTTTTGAATCATACATTACTATGGCTATGGCAATAGTGCTAGGTTTTATCACTAAAACTCATGAATAGCTATTACTTACTACCAGTACTATAACTATTTTAATTACAACTAGGGTTAATTTCATCAACTAAAAATATTTTTGTCATGGTTTTTGTTAATGGACAACACAAAATACATACAAAATCAATTATAATCAGAATTTATCTTAGTAAAAGACTAAAAAGTAAACCCTAGCATTACATTTTCATGGAGTTAAATTAGACTAAAATTAAAAAATCATATAGGTCAGAAGACTAATACAAAACTAAACTTTCTACTTAAAAAGAACACTGATTACAACTATCACAAATATCCCTACAAGTGTCTGAATCCACTAGTACCATTTACACCACTGACCTTAGCCCCTTTCTTGCAGAGGAGGACCACAATATCAGTGTGTCCTGCAGAGGCTGCCAAACACAGGGGGGTCATGCCACTGTCTGTGGTCCCATCAACAGGAGCCCCCATCTCCAGCAGCAGGGTGACCATCTCCAAATGTCCCAAATGGGAGTGCACTGCCAGGATTGGAGCGTGACCCACCACTTCTGTGCACCAGGTCACACTAGCGCCACCTAGCATCAGCAAACGACTCACCTGTGGAATTAAAAAAAAACTACAACTAATTTACATTTGCATAGATCTAATGAATATCAATTTATTTTAAAGGTTAAGTCATGAGGAAGAGACTAGGAAACAGACTAGCAATTGAAACTTTGCAGCTAATGTCATCAACATTGCCTGGGGGTGCAATGCTAACTGGTCTATCTGAAGCTTTGTAGACATTAATATGAGCTTAATTTCAACACAATCTGAACAAAAAGAGCTGACGTAGTGGGAACTACAACAGGTGAGCTGATTTGTGCTGTTAAACAAATCCCTCTCAAATAACATTACAGTCACTTACAGTTTTTCAGTTAGTCACTCACACCTTTTTGTTGAAAACACTAAACTGGACCATGAACACTCATATTGATCACACAGTCCTGAAAATGTGGTGTTTAAATCCATTTTGTATTTTTTCTTGAGTTTTCATACACTCTAAATACTTTTTGGCTATGTTTGCTAATGCATGCATTGTGTCACCATGGTAACTAATGAACATTCCACTATAAAGTACTGTATAAAGTATAAGTATAAACTGAAGAAAAAAATTTAAGCATGTCGACATGTATCTATTTACTATCTCATCTTCCTATCAGCGACTAAAAAGTAGAGCCCAGTAGAAACATATTCATACATATATTAACATTTAATTAAAACTTCATTGTTACTCCATCCCTTTTCACTCATTGGTCTGGAATGTTCCACAGTATGTCATTAAACATTTATCTCCACTGAGATAAGCATGTGACACCACATAGCTGATTTCCTAGTCAGATCTGCGGAGAAGCAACCCAGCAAATTGTTAGAGTACATGTAAACAACAATAATTAAACAAATATGTTTAATGACATACTGTGGAACATTCAAAGCAAAGTAACAACATCTCTGTGGAGGCAAGCAGATGGTTGACCCCACTCTGAAAAAAATATTAATTTGTTCATTGTGGGTATAGCAGCCAACCTCTTTTAAATTTTATGAGTAGTAGTACATTTTGCTGAAGCTCTTTTTACTATAGCTCTTTTCTCCTCCACCCTGGTGTAGGAGAGGAGTGTGTCACCTTGATGTTTGGTGTGTAGAGGTTCCTGAGGGAGGCTAAAGCTGCAGAGAGAGAGTCAGTGCTGCAGTTCACCCACACGGCCTGCAAAACACTGGACGAAACACCAGTCTTCTTACTCAGGCCCTGGGTGAGAGAGATACAAGAGTGAAAATGAGAAAGGCAAGGGAGTGAGTGAGAGATACAGGGAGAAAGAGGAAAGGGAAAAACAAAAGAAGGTAGAGAGAGAGACTTAAACTTAATGCCTTAAACCTTATTCATCCAAGCAAGTTCAGCTATAAGAGAAACAACATACCTCAGACTATGCTCACACCCTTAAAACCCACCATCATGCAAAATTTAGAATAAAATCAGTATCTAAAAAAATGATAACAGTTTCTATCCTTCATTGTCCTCACCCCCTCTAAGTCCTCCAGCCTCCCAACAGAGTGCAAAGAGAGAAAGAGAGAGAGAAGGAGCAAAAGAGAGAGAGCAAAAGAGGGAGCAAAAGAGAGAGAGAAAGAAGGATAGAGAGAGAGAGGGAGGGAGAGACAGAGCAAAAGAGAGAAACAGAGAGAAAGGAGAAGAGGGTAAGAGACAGATCAAAAAAGAGGGAGAGTGAGAGAAAGAGAGCGATATTAAGACTCTAATTAACTCCAGGAAAGCAGCATCTTTTTACTGTACATGATCATAAATTTGGGATTATGAATGAGCAGAGAGAGGTCAAGAGTTTCAGTTTTACATGAAATGCACTGCAAATATGAATAAGTGTCACACCAAACCTGATTACAGACTCACCACAAGAACCACTATTCATTTAGCCTTGTATGTGCTTTCATTTTAACTAGATGACCTTCGGTGGTAGTTAGAATAGAGCCAGGGAAATTCCAGATAAAAAGAAACCAATATTCTAATGATTTTGAGGCAATAGCTTCAACACACTATTAAGCTCCATTTAAAGCATTCATATTTTCCGGTGCTGTTCTAATTTTGTGTAAAGTATAATTTATTTGCTATTCAGAAATATTAATGAAGCAAAGTGCCTTATTTTTTTTTGAGTAAATTTAAGAATTCCATTGATTCTTCAGTAAAAAAATAAATAAATAAAATAAAATCTATCTATCTATCTATCTATCTATCTATCTATCTATCTATCTATCTATCTATCTATCTATCTATCTATCTATCTATCTATCTATCTATCTATCTATCTATCTATCTATCTATATATATATATATATATATATATATATATATATATATATATATATATATATATATATATATTCAGACTATTCATAGCCTCTATATTTATCTCAATATGTCAGCACTTCTGCAGTTGCCTATAGAGTAGTGCTTTTCCTGCCTTCAGGGCCAACAGCAAAAAACCTGATAATTTTCACTTTTCTTTTTGCTTTTTTTTAGAGAACCTCAGCTGTGTCCCTGAAGTAAATCAACAGTGTGGTGTTTTAGCCTTTTGTGAAGTCACAAAGCACTAGAAGTTTGTGTTCATGAATTAATGTGAGTAGGAGATGATGTGACCGAGGGTGGGTCACTATTGTGCGTATTTTGAATTATTTATACAACAAATAGTACATCAACTTTTAAGCAGCAAACAAGACCAAGGACAAGCAGAGGCCTACTACAAAAGTGTGGAAAAAAAGGATGGTAAAGGCTCTACTTATCCCACTTGTTTGTTTTTAATTCAATGAAAGTGAATGTTTTCTTATTTGCGCTGTTTTAGTTTATGTAGTAAAACCAGTGCTGAAAATGCTATCGATTCAATTGAGAAGTTAAAAAGATTAAGTCAGCCAATGAAAGCCTAACTACCATTTCTCTCTGTATGTGGGTTGGTTAAAAAATACAATCAAAATGATGTAGCAAGAAGTCAAGTTATGCTTTCATATACACTAACCATAGATAGTATATGAGACTGATGCAATCAGTTAGTAGGAGTTAGTTGACAGTTTATAATGCAAAACTGACTTCTTGGACTTTTCGAACCATGCTATAATGTTATCTATGTATGCATGTATACTCATCAAAAACATACCTTTTTATTTCATTTTGACACATTACCATTGAACCTCAGACCAAAATCTATAATAAGGGACAGTCAATCACCTTCAATTACATACATAATTAAAGTTTTTGTTACCTTAAATATATGAGCCTTCAGAATGTGATGTCCTAGCTCCATTGTCTGCTGCCGGTTCAGTTTACCCTCCTGTCTGGAGAACATGAAGGCCAGCAGTGCATGCCCGCTCCTGCAGATATACAGTTAGACAAATTGTCAAGTAATCATGTGTCAATGTGTATGCGTTTGTAGCCATTGGGCATATGTGCTCAGGCTGTTCTATGGCCATGAACCCCCCCTTACCTCGGGTCACATAGGAAGTCATTGCTCTCTCCATCTGCTCTCCAGACCAGCCACTCTCTGAAGGACGGGTGACATAGCATACGCGTGCCATCCCTCCGTCGCACCTAAACAGTGCAGACAAGGAATTACAAATAGAAATCCGGATTTAGACTTAAGGCAAAGTATCCAAGGACTAACTCTGGCCCAAACCTTCAGATGACATCATATCAACATTCTACAGGCCAATCATATTTAATACAAATGGGACAGTTAAAATGAAAATTGTTAAAATGTACATGTTCCTTAAAATAGAGTGACTTAATGGGTCTACTCACAAATACAAATAATCAGGTTCAACATTTATGAACTAACCATATGGATATTAGCAAAGTACAATATAGTTAATAGGTGAAACTGGCTCTTGCCCCCTATATGGGAGTATGACATTATCACAGTCTAGAATATGAAAACTACCAAAAACTAAACCAGGACTAAGTATGCATTCACACTTAGTTACTTGTTTGGTCCTGGTTTGAGCCCAGTTTAATTCTGATGACTTGGTTTGGTCCTGTTCTACTCCTGGTCCAGCCCTGGTCTTGTCTAGGTTCAGGCTAGGGTTTAGTCCAGGTTTAGTCCCAAATTTAATGTAGTGTTTGTGAAAGTGTAAACACACCCTTAATCAGGTCCTAATTGTGACTAAGATGTTTTTCTTGAAACTTAAAGGTTGTGAAAATGGATTGTGATTATAAATTGTGATGATTTTATAAGTGAAAATGTGTTATTAAAATTCATTCAGAACTCAACAGATTTTTATTATTATAAAAAAGGTTTGATTACAAAGAGCTGGTACAGTTAGAGACTGAATTACAGATTTCACATGTTTTGGTAATTATGCCAAATGTAATGATTCTTCTCAAAATGATCAAAATGATGTTTGAAATAGTTAATTTCTATGGCAAGGGTATTACCCATGGATTCATCACTCTGAAACCCATGGATAACTAAAGAAACAATAAGAAAGCACCAACAGAAACTTCAAGGCTAAATAATTAGTTGGATATATTACTGAACCCAGTGGTGGAACATAACAAAGTAAATATAGTAAAGTAATGTTCCTAAGTACAAGCAGGTATAGTTGTAGATTTCTGTACTTTACTTAACAAAATTGAGTACTTCTTCCACCACTGATTGAACCAACTTAAAACCAGGGACTTTTGCACAAAGAAAATCCAAGGAAGACCAATCATTTAATTTTGTCATATTAAATATCATTATACCGAGACCCTTACCATGAATGCAGCCAGACTGTCTAATCTGTGGTGAAAGTCGGTCCACTCCAGCCCCCCACTCACGCTACCCGCATTCAGGGCCCGGAACATTTGCTCGTCGGTCAGAGGATGTAGAGAAGCCAGTGCCACGTTCAAAACCGGAAGTACCTGTTCAAATGCCTCTTTTTCTGGGAAGCCCACACGGCACATCAGTAGATAAACCTTAAAACACAAACCGGAGTCAGCTATTATCAGTGTAATGTGGGATTTTTAATACCAACCAAGACAATATCAGAATAAATGAAATTAGTTTAGCAGGGCAGAGCATTTAGTTTTTAATTTTAAGTGTCATTATGACTATTATTTCAATTAATTACAAAAATGGTTTAATTAAATTCTACCCCTCAACCCAAGAGGGGAAGATCTATGCAACAAATTATACTATAAGATGACTATAAGCATTTGCAGAATAAGAATAAAATAATATATAGAAATCCCTAATTAGCAATGTGGGTTTTCTCCTACAACTAATAGCTTCTGTACACTGGAGTAGAAACTTAATTAGGTCCATGAAAACAGCATGCTCAAGTGCCAACTCTTAAATGATTGACAATAATAATTTCTTTCAAAATACATGGGTTGCATATGCAGAACTGTATAGGCTTTTTTTTTTTTATTTTTTTTTTTATTTTATTTGTTATTTTATGAAATTACATATAAACAAAAGTGTAGCTGGTATGAATTATCTAGATAAGGTCTAGCATATGTTACTGGGGCATATTTTTGCAACTTAGGAATGACTGGTAAACATGGCCATTTTCAAATTAACTGCAAAGGTATTTTTTGCAAGTTTTATCCTATTTCAATAACTTCTGCCTATAAAAATAGATACTAGTCTGCATTGAATTTTCTTCTCATACATCAAACTGTGACAAACATATACCTCAGTTTAGCCTTTAGCAGAATAGGATTAACATAGGGGCTCCAGCTAAGGCAGTACTTCAGTGCATAGCAAACAAAAAATTGATTATCTTTATGCTATATTTTCTTATATTCTTTATGTGTATATTTTTACTTTAATCTGGTATAAGTATATTAAAAATGTCAATGGCACATTATAATTGACTTTATAATTTCAGATACATAATGAATTGCTAATATGTTAACGAGTAAAATAATTATTAATTGGAGCCCTTACTGGATCAGACCTGGACGACTGAGAGATTGCACAGCCCTTGTTTATATGCCGATGCTACAGAGCCCTATTTATCCAGGTTTGGGACTGGCACAAGAACTAAATTGTTATGTGAACATGTGTGTTGGTATTTCACTATTTGCAATATCTTCCTATGTTAATATTTTGCCCCACACCTCAACATCACACTTTGCACAGTCTAGTAGCACATCTGTTGTTCTGTTCCACACTCATTTATACAAAATTAAATTCCTGTCAGGTTTACTTCTGTAATCGTGTGTCATTTTTGCCATCTTGTATTTGATGTAGCTGTTTAATTTGTTAGTGATGTAATCTGGAAACAGCACCTGCTCTTATGTGTTTTATATGAAAAACACAAGCATGAGCCCCGCTTGTCACTTGTGCACCTTTGTGGCAATTTTACGGACATTGATTGCCTTTAGACTGGAGTAAAAAGTAATTTCACAGCACATGACTCTTCAGGATGACGCAGGGTTATACTAGGGATTTGATACACCGACTATGCTCAACAATTTAGGGTGACACCTTATACGAAAAAACTTCAATATCTTTCTTGAATATTCCAGTAACGATATGAAAGACTATTTTGAGATAATAAGTTAAACATAAAAATAGACTTTACACTCCTTATGTTTACACTCACGAACATTCCAAAATCTGGATAGTTTCAATGTGTTTATAGACCCTTTAAAATGCTATAAGCTTCAGAATATCTGACAGAAGGCAAAAAATTTACTATAACATCAGATCTAAATGCTTATAATTTTCAGAACATTTAAACAAAAAAGAGCAAAATGGCAAAATGTCAGTTAGTTTGCTTCTCTCTAAAAAACAATTGAAATATCATATATTTAAGCCTCCTAAGAATAATATTTGCAGTTATATAATAAAAGTGGCTACAGTGATTTGGGTCATTAGTTCTTTAAAGGTAAAATTTGACCCTTGTGATCTTAAAGTCGTGCTATAATGTGCTATCATCTTTGTTTCATTCAAATATGTTTGAGTAATCCTTTACTATTAGTCTGTTTACATCTCCAAAGCTCAAAATGCTCTGTTCCAACTTGTGAGGTCACAAAGCGGTAGTTTTCAATGCTATCTTTTACCTTTTTCTTTTACCTCTGCCTTGTTAGTACAGATTAGGATTTGCAGGACTGAAATTATCCAAATGATTCTAGGGAAGGTGTATGTGTTTAAAAATAAGCACTTCATGTATTACCACATGACATCACAAGGTGGAACACAGTGTTTTCAGTTTGAGAGGACTCAGCCTACAGGGTTTGTGTGTTAAACGTATGCATAAAAAAACAAACAAAAAAAAAACAAAAAAAAAACACAACTCCAAGAAACAACATTATAGCATAGATCAGAAAATAACGTAATATGGGCCCTTTAAGTATTTGGTAGTTTGCAGGGTTGACAATAGATCCGTTTAATGCGATTCTTTGCATCATTCCAGGCAATAAGCAATAGCATCTCCGTGGAGACAAGTAGGTGGTGGCCCCTCCATTAGAAAAGAGACATAGTGCACTTTAAAGCAATATTTAACCGTAATCCTTGTACACTGTTGAACTCCACAATATTTTAAAGTGGATGTCTCACCTCTGACAACGAAACAGGCACAACTAGATAGTTCCCTCCCTTTATGGCCAGGTGTCCCTTATGAAACAAGTCCAATGTGAGCTGGAGGTACAGGATGGACCCATTGCTCCGTGACGAAAGGTGGCTGCTGAATTTGCTGACCAGGAGCGGGTCGGGGGCAGTGCCTGTTGCCGTGGTAACGTTGGAGGCGACGCGAGCGCTGTTGTTGACCCGGTGGTGAATGTAGTCACTAAGGTCAGCCCCCAGGTCACTGCTGTCCGGCAAAATGTCCAAAGAGATGCCAGAAAAAGGGAAGAGAGTGGTGATTTCCTGGAAGAGATGAAAAATAAATAAAATAGGGATTTGATTAAAGACGGATATATAGAGTTGTGACATTTAGAAGTGACTCAAATAGTGAGGGGAGGCAATAAAAAAGCCAGAATATAGCTAAAAGTATTTCACTGCAATACAACGTAACAACATCAAATGTAATATCAATTTGGTTACGCCAGGTTTGTTCAAACTTTTTTTTACTAAGGACCTGTATCATAATGCAATGGAACAGATTGCACTGAGGTTGTAGTTGTAGAAATACTTAAATTTACTGTTAAAACTTGTGCCTATGATCACTTGAGCCAATTCAGCAGGAGGCCGGGGAGTTTGGACATACCTGGGTTATAAAAGACTATTTAGATGGTCACATGAATCATACAAAACGACACTTATATTAGGTATGTAAATTAACTTGACTTAAAAATAGCATTATAAAAAACATCTTTTTCAAATTGCTTGTACTAATTTGCAAAAAAACAAAACAAAAAAAAACAAAAAAAAAACCCAAAAAACAAAAACTGAAAAATAGTGGAAATGGTTTACATACAATGGAACCATTTGAGGGGAAAACTGTAAACTTGATTTTGCATCACCAAGGTTATTGCCAAATAGTGCATAATCATTGATTAAAATACATTGTTCTGCTCTGAGTATCATTAAATGCTGTCATAAAATGTAAACATGCTGATCCTATTACCTTGTATATATTGGCTGAATTTCCACCTTCAAGGCACTCAAAGCATTTTACATCAAGGAACCACTAACCTGTTCACACATACATTCATAGACTGGGGGCAAGGGTGTCTTGCCCAAGGAAACAACGACAGCATTCATGTGCAGCAGCTAGAATCACCCCACCAACCTGTGGATCTGACCACTCAACCAATGCTATTTATGTCAAGATTAGGATTCGGACCATCAACCTTTGGATCAGTGTACACACAATCTACCAACTGAGCTACAAGTCTATCCATTGCTTTACCAAGGCTAAACTCTAAATTGGGGCAATGACAAATTGGATGAATCCAGTCTTATTTCTAATTGTAAAAATTATTGACTCATTTAAATAATTGATAATAATTATCTGATGTATAAACAAATTCCTAGATGAGATGACTACTAGTACCACGACTAAAGATTTTACCCTATCCGCAGTAGGAGTGAAATAGCAATAACGCAAGGGGTTCCATGGCTGTCTGCCATTTAAAATCAAGTGAGCGTGTCCTCCATGTCTTCAGTGCATTAGGCAATGAAAAATTAAAAGCAGCATAATCAGAGCCCCTTCCTGAGATGCCATAGGCTGAGACACCCTGGGATACAGAGCAGTAATGATGTGACAATGACTCAAGGACCGACACTGCTCACAGGCATCGGTTTCTGTCTCTTCTCTCTCCATTTTCAACATCACAACATTGGCCACAAACTGCTCTGGAAAAACTGCAAAAAATGTAAAATCCATTCACTCATAACTAAAGGAAGATGACGCAATACTTTAACGTAACTCAGGGCAGTCCCCACTGTCAGGAGAATGTCATTTACTGAGGATAGTGAGAAAAATATATTATGTCATATGTTTTATTGTTTCAGGGTACGTAATGAGTATAATTTAGTTATTAATTTAACTATTGCCTAAAATTACAGTACATAATTATGCTTGTCTCCCTGTCTTCTCCATTTATTGGAGTTTGAGATTGACAGTGCCTCTATTATTAGTAATTTTGCTTGGACTGTCTGCCAGTCCATTACCAGTGCAAAAGACATCAACCTGATACCTGATACCAATTACAGATGTATGTATATATGTGTCGTAACGGGTGCGGGAAAGACCAAGAGGTGCAGACTCGGGGCAAGGTTACAGTGTTTATTTTACAAGTCTTTAGTGAAATCACAGTCTTAAACAGTCTGATAACAAACACGAGGATCCAGGAAGCAGCAGGCAGACAAGACGGACGGAGAGCGGGTCGGGAACGGGAAGCCGGGACTGGAGTGAAGAAGGAGGCGGGGACGAGACCAGGACAAACAGGGCCAGCATAGTCCAAGGAGCGGGACCCAGGGTAGGAGGCAGGCAAAGTTCGCTGGTCCGGACTGGTTTGATTTGCAAAACGTGGAAGGTGGGGTGGATCCGAAGAGACGGGGGCAACTGGAGTCGCACAGCAGACAGATTGATGATTGTTACAATCTTAAATGGTCCTAGGAAGCGGTGAGACAGTTTGCAGGAGTCGGTCTTCAGCGGGATGGTCTTGGATGAGAGCCAAACCATTTGGCCGGGCAGGTATGTGGGCGCCGGGATGCGGTGGCGATCGGCCGCGGCCTTGGTGCGCGCCCCGGACCGAAGGAGGGCTGTCCTGGTCTTGTTCCAGACCCGATGGCAGCGTCGGAGGTGATGCTGGACTGACGGAACGGCAAGGTCCTTTTCCTCCGCGGGGAAAAGCGGAGGCTGGTATCCCAAGGACGCCTGGAACGGGGACAACCCGGTGGGCGAGCTCACGAGAGAATTGTGGGCGTACTCTATCCAGGGCAGGTAAGAACTCCAAGTTGCGGGGTTAGCGGAGACGGTGCATCGCAGTGCAGACTCTAGGTCCTGGTTAGCCCGCTCCGTCTGCCCATTTGATTGCGGGTGAAAGCCGGACGTGAGACTCACCATCGCCCCCAAACCGCTGCAAAAGGCTCGCCACACCTGGGATGTGAACTGGGTCCCCCTGTCCGAAACGATGTCCACCGGGATGCCGTGAAGGCGGAAGACATGGTTGGTGAGCTGATCGGCGGTCTCCTTGGCCGTTGGGAGCTTGGGCAGGGCTATGAAGTGGGCGGCCTTGGAGAACCAGTCCACCACCGTGAGGATGACTGTGTTCCCCTGGGAGGTAGGTAGTCCTGTCACAAAGTCCACTGCGATATGGGACCATGGCTGCCGAGGAACTGTAAGGGGATACAAGAGTCCAGAAGGGGGTGAATGGGAGGCCTTGGCCCGAGCACATACCTGGCACGCAGAGACAAAGGCCCGGGTGTCCGTGTCCATGGTGGGCCACCAGAAGTGCCTCTTGAGCAGAGAGAGAGAGCGACTCACACCGGGATTGCAGGCGAACCTGGAGGCGTGGACCCATTGGAGCACCTGGGAGCGGACAGAGTCTGGGACAAACAGTTTACCAGGTGGGCCGTTACCTGGGTCAGGGTCATTGGTCTGGGCCTCACGGACGGTGTCCTCGATCTCCCAGTGGCCAACAGCGCATGAGGGAGGAATGATCATCTCCGCGGGACCCGGGCTGTCCTCCAGGGTGAACTGGCGAGAAAGTGCGTCCGGCTTGATGTTCCGGGACCCGGGACGGTAGGTCAGGAGAAAGTTAAAGCGACTGAAAAACAGGGAGCCTGACGAGAGTTGGGTCGCTTGGCAGACTGGATATATTCCAAATTTTTGTGGTCCGTCCAGACCACGAACGGCTGCTCCGCCCCCTCCAGCCAGTGGCGCCACTCCTCCAGGGCAAGTTTGACGGCCAGAAGCTCCCGGTCCCCCACGTCGTAGTTGGCCTCAGCCGAGGACAACCGGCGGGAGAAGAAGGCGCAGGGACAGAGGCGATTGTGGGGTTCAAACCTCTGCGACAGCACGGCCCCCACTCCCGAGTCGGAGGCGTCTACTTCCACGATGAATTGGCGCCGGGGGTCGGGCTGGTGTAGGATGGGAGCAGAGGTGAACAGCTTCTTGAGCCTCTCGAAGGCTGACTGCGCCTCGGGGGACCAGGAAAACTGCAACGCAGGAGAGGTAAGTTTAGTTAGGGGTGAGATAACCCTACTGAAGTCCCTTATAAAACGTCTATAAAAGTTGGCGAAGCTGATGAACCACTGGAGCTGCTTGTGGTTGGTCGGGACGGGCCAATCCGCAACAGCCTGGATTTTCTCGGGGTCGGCTTTCACTTGGCCCCGCCCCACAATGAAGCCCAAAAACCCGACCTCCTCCGCATGGAATTCGCACTTCTCTGCCTTAACAAACAATTTGTTCTCTAGGAGGCGCTGAAGAACCAGGCGGACATGACGGCGATGCTCCTGAAGGGACTGGGAAAAAATCAGGATGTTGTCCAGATAAACGAAGACGAACCGGTTCAGAAAATCACGGAGAACGTCGTTAATCAGGGCTTGGAACACTGCAGGGGCATTGGTAAGGCCAAAGGGCATGACCAGATATTCGAAGTGGCCAAGGGGGGTCTTAAACGCCGTCTTCCACTCGTCCCCCTCCCTTATGCGCACAAGATGGTAGGTGTTTCGCAGGTCCAGTTTAGAAAAAACGGTGGCTCCGTGGAGTGGCGTGAAAGCAGAGTCCAGAAGGGGGAGTGGGTACTTGTTTTTAACGGTGATATTGTTCAACCCCCGGTAGTCAATGCAGGGGCGCAGTGATTTGTCCTTTTTGGCCATGAAGAAGAAGCCCGCACCCACGGGGGAAGTAGAAGGTCGGATAATTCCCGCGGCCAGAGAACCCCGGATATATTCCTCCATAGACTCTCGCTCCGGCCTCGAGAGGTTATACAGCCGACTGGACGGTAACGGGGCACCCGGGAGGAGGTCTATGGCACAATCGTAGGGGCGGTGCGGAGGTAAGGAGAGCGCCCGACTCTTGCTAAAAACCTCCTTGAGGTCGTGATACTCCGCCGGAACCGAAGACAGGCTAGGAACGTCCTGGGATGGGCTGATGGCGGAACCGGGCCCCCTGGCGGGAGGTAGGGCCGACTGGAGACACTGGGCATGGCACTCGGGACTCCACCCTGAAACCCCACCCCGGGCCCAATCAAAGATGGGGTTATGAGCTCGAAGCCAGGGGTAGCCTAAAACTAGCGCGGAGGCGGAAGAAGACAGGACGTGAAACTGCCGGGTCTCACGGTGGTTGCCGGACAAAACCACGGTGACGGGTTCCGTGACGTGGGTCACACGACCCAAAAAACGTCCATTAAGTCCCTGGGCGTTTAGGGGGCGTTCAAGGGGTTCCAGGTGTACGCCGAGCTGTTCTGCGACTTAGGCGTCGATAAAATCCTTCTCGGACCCGGAATCAACGAGGGCGGAAACAGGTAGAGTCTCTGAGCGTACGCACAGGTTGGCAGTAAGCCGCAGTCTATCATTGGTATCCGGGATGTGTGACTCACCCACCAGTACTCCCAGCGCTACTGGTGGGCGCCCCCTTTTGGCCGAGCCGGGCAAGTGGCTATAAAGTGCCCGCGCTCGCCGCGGTAGAGGCAGGCTCCGGCCAGGCGATGCCCAGAGGAGCGGCGCGTAGCTCCGGCGGGGCTGGTGAGCGTCGTCTCGCTCTCCGACGCTCCCGGAGCCGGTTGTCGATCCGGTTGGTGAGGGTGATGAGTGACCGTAGATCGGAGGGTTCATCCCGAGACACCAGTTCATCCTTTAGGTGCTCATTCAGCCCCCGCACGAAAACGGCTTGCAGAGTGCTCTCAGTCCAATCTACCTCTGCCGCGTGCGTCCAGAAGTCGATGGTGTAGTCCGCCACCGTCTTAGAGCCCTGGTTAAGAGTAAGTAGGCGGGACGCCGCATTGTCCCGGTAGTGCGGGTGGTCAAACACCAATTTAAAGTTAGTGATAAACTCATTATAGTCCAAAGTTTCCACCGGTGTGTGGGTTAGCCGTGCCTCAGCCCACTGGAGAGCCCTTCCTCGAAGTAATCCACAAATGAAGCGTATCTTCATGGCACATATTCGCACTTGAATAGGAATCCCCGACAGAGATGAGGCTGGCCCGAATATGGCTCCGGATCCATGCCCCTCGGTTCCGGAGGACGCGGCGGCCCCCCAGCGGCCGCAGGCGGGGCAACAAGGAGCGCGGCCACTTGGTGGTTGAGCTGCGCCACTTGTTGGGTCAAGGTCTGATTCAGGTCTAAAAGAGTCCAGATAGATTGTTCGTGCTGCCCCAACATTGCCTCATGGTGAGAGCGCGCTTGCCGGAGCGCCTGATCTGGACCCGAGTCCGCTTGGTCCATCGTGGCCAGACCGTTCTGTCGTAACGGGTGCGGGAAAGACCAAGAGGTGCAGACTCGGGGCAAGGTTACAGTGTTTATTTTACAAGTCTTTAGTGAAATCACAGTCTTAAACAGTCTGATAACAAACACGAGGATCCAGGAAGCAGGAGGCAGACAAGACGGACGGAGAGCGGGTCGGGAACGGGAAGCCAGGACTGGAGTGAAGACGGAGGCGGGGACGAGACCAGGACAAACAGGGCCAGCGTAGTCCAAGGAGCGGGACCCAGGGTAGGAGGCAGGCGGAACGCCAGAGACCAGGACAGGCAGAGTGGAGGGAGATGACTGTACCGGAGCGTAGAGGCGGGTGCAGGAGCGGGCGGAGGCAGGAGTCGGAGCGTAGAGGCAGGTGCAGGAGCGGGTGAAGGCAGGAGTCTGGAAGGGAGGCAAAATCCAAAATGAGAACTAGCAAACGGGTAACAGGAATGCAAGAACAGAGCTGGAACATTCACGTTTACACGCGGACGGTCTGGCGCCGAGTGTAGTCTGCCGAGCCCTCAAATACTAATAAATGCAGCAGGTGGCGGTGATTACGCTGATGCGCTCCAGGTGCGTGCGGGAGAAGTCTCGAACTCCGCCCAGCTCCGGGCAGACAGGTCGGGGAGGGGTAGAGAGCACGGGAGGACAGGAACAAACGGGCGTCATGACAATATGTATGTATACATACATACACATATACACACACACACCCCCCCCCCCCCCCGCACACACACCCCGACCCCCCCCCCCCCCCCCCCACACACACCCCCACATATATATATATATATATATATATATATATACACAGACTGACCTGAAGGATTATTAGGAACACCATACTAATACGGTGTTTGACCCCCTTTCGCCTTCAGAACTGCCTTAATTCTACGTGGCACTGATTCAACAAGGTGCTGAAAGCATTCTTTAGAAATGTTGGCCCATAATGATAGGATAGCATCTTGAAGTTGATGGAGATTTGTGGGATGCACATCCAGGGCACGAAGCTCCCGTTCCACCACATCCCAAAGGTGCTCTGTCGGGTTGAGATCTGGTGACTGTGGGAGCCATTGTAGTACAGTGAACTCATTGTCATGTTCAAGAAACCAATTTGAAATGATTCGAGCTTTATGACATGGTGCATTATCCTGCTGGAAGTAGCCATCAGAGGATGGGTACATGGTGGTCATGAAGGGATGAAACAATGTTCAGGTAGCCCGTGGCATTTAAACGATGCCCAATTGGCACTTAGGGACCTAAAGTGTGCCAAGAAAACATCCCCCACACCATTACACCACCACCAGCCTGCACAGTGGTAACAAGGCATGATGGATCCATGTTCTCATTCTGTTTACGCCAAATTCTGACTCTACCATTTGAATGTCTCAACAGAAATCGAGACTCATCAGACCAGGCAACATTTTTCCAGTCTTCAACTGTCCAATTTTGGTGAGCTCGTGCAAATTGAGGAGATGAGTGGTACCCGGTGGTGTCTTTTGCTGTTGTAGCCCATCCGCCACAAGTGGTTGTGCGTGTTGTGGCTTCACAAATGCTTTGCTGCATTCCTCGGTTGTAACGAGTGGTTATTTCAGTCAATGTTGCTCTTCTATCAGCTTGAATCACTCGTCCCATTCTCCTCTCACCTCTAGAATCAACAAGGCATTTTCGCCCACAGGACTGCCGCATACTGGATGTTTTTTCCCTTTTCACATCATTCTTTGTAAACCCTAGAAATGGTTGTGCGTGAAAATCCCAGTAACTGAGCAGATTGTGAAATACTCAGACCGGCCTGTCTGGCACCAACAACCATGCCACGCTCAAAATTGCTTAAATCACCTTTCTTTCCCATTCTGACATTCAGTTTGGAGTTCAGGAGATTGTCTTGACCAGGACCACACCCCTAAATGCATTGAAGCAACTGCCCTGTGATTGGTTGATTGATGGTTTCATTAAGGAGAAATTGAACAGGTGTTCCTAATAATCCTTTAGGTGAGTGTGCGTGTGTGTGTGTGTGTGGGGGTGTGTGTGTGTGTGTGTGTGTGTGTGTGTGTGTGTATATATATATATATATATATATATATATATATATATATATATATATATATATATATGAAATAAAGCATTATCCATATATAACATGATAATGCTTTATTTCATATAACTTTAAATGCACTACCAGGGATTCTGATTCTGATGATTGACTAACATATATCCATGTGCCTAGATGGGCTCTTGTTA
Source organism: Periophthalmus magnuspinnatus (assembly GCF_009829125.3). Classification (NCBI taxonomy): domain Eukaryota; kingdom Metazoa; phylum Chordata; class Actinopteri; order Gobiiformes; family Gobiidae; genus Periophthalmus; species Periophthalmus magnuspinnatus. The sequence continues at coordinate 7,579,002 of NC_047128.1, read as the reverse complement.
TTGTTGCCTGGTAGTTGCTCAAGTGCACGATAAAGAAAAGACTCTATATGTGTTTTGCGTATTTCCAAACTATAATCCAATTGTGTAAATCGTTGGCTGCCTCCAGGATTCAGACTTTCTGTAGACTCCGGTAGTTTTACATCCACTCAGTGCCTAATCCCGGAGGCTTGGCCGGTGCCACGAGGCAGATGTGGATGCTGTTTGGCAGGATTACCCACCGGATTGAGAAAATACATCAGACGGAAGCAAGTAACTCAGCCAAATGCTACACTGCCTACATCGTGTCAATAAAATGTAACTCTGAGACAAGAGAAAACAACCAAATTTAGAGTCGCTAATTTCAGCGAAGAAACATTTGGTTCACAAATCCTGCCCTTTTGGCACTGATAACTTCATCATTCTTTATATGGGTGAATCAATGAAGAAAAACAAGAGGCCTTTAACCAGTCTTTGTGGGGTTTTATGTAGCATGAAACACCAGATGTAGTGATACATTGCCTTGGATAAAGACTCACTGTTTATTTTATGCAGTCTCTCAGTTTGTTTGGATCATTCCATATGTGCCGCCAATCTACTTGACAATCAATCCCATGTCCCAGTGGACAACAAATATTGTAGAAGTGTGTATTCTTCTTGCCTACCAGATTAAATCAATATTGCTGTTTTGAAGATACGTAAAATTAGACTCAACCGAAACATTTACAAGCAGGTTTCAGTACATTTCTAGTACTATACTATACTACGGAGCATTCCAGCAAAGCAATAACATCTCCTCCACCAGAAAAGTTACATAATGCACCTTTAATATCAAAATTAGACATGAATTTAATAGACTCACCAGAAGACCTGTCCTGACAGTTACCACTAACTTGAGCCAATGTGGAAATTTGAAGATTATTTTGGTGATAAAGGCTGCAATGGTGTCGCCGTAATCTGGTTTATGAAACTCTGCTTCATTCAGACTATCCACCAAAATGATGTAGTCCTCTTCAGGCAGCCTCTTCTCTGGAAGCACAAAACACAAAAGGTACAATGGACTGGGATCACACTGGACATTTGAGAAAATGTTTTGCAATTAATGTTCCTGCACAACCATGATATGTTGGATGGGTACCGTAGTAATTCTGGCACAATAGTTGGGTCTGAACTGGCAATGGCATCTGGAGACCCATCCAAAAATCCAAAATCCAAATCACACATTTTGTGATATTTTGTGAGATGTGGTGATGTTTTATGGAGGTAGCTGGAAAGATGTGTTGAAGTGTAGGCAAAGAATGCAAAAAGTGTCTACTGGAAAATGATCTATGATTACTTTAAAACCTGTGCTATGTAATTTTGTAGGAATTGTACCTGTAAAATCACTGTCTTACATTCAAATTTTCCATCCAAATTTCTGCTAAAAAATTACATTGGTTTGCAGCCGAGTGTGAAGCGGCTGGGATGAGAATCAGCTCCTCTAAATCCGAGGCCATGGTTCTCGACCGTAAAAAGGTGGTTTGCCCTCTCCGGGTGGGTGGTGAGTCTTTGCCTCAAGTGGAGGAGTTCAAGTATCTCAGGGTCTTGTTCACGAGTGAGGGAAGGATGGAGTGTGAGATTGACAGGCGGATTGGTGCAGTGTCTGCAGTGATGCGGTCGCTGTATCGGTCCATTGTGGTGAAGAAGGAGCTGAGCCGGAAGGTGAAGATCTCGATTTACCGGTCAATCTACGTTCCAACCCTCACCTATAGTCATGAGCTTTGGGTAATGACCAAAAGGACAAGATCGTGGATACAAGCGGCCGAAATGGGTTTCCTCCGCAGAGTGGCTGGGCGCACCCTTAGGGATAGGGTGAGGAGCTCAGTCACACGGGAGGAGCTCGGAGTAGAGCTGCTGCTCCTACACGTTGAGAGGAGCCAGCTGAGGTGGCTCAGGCATCTGCTCAGGATGCCTCCTGGACGCCTCCCTAGGGAGGTGTTCTGGGCATGTCCCACCGGGAGGAGGCCCCGGGGAAGACCCAGGACACGCTGGAGGGACTATGTCTCTTGGCTGGCCTGGGAACACCTTGGGATCCCACCGGAGGAGCTGGAGGACATGTCTGGGGTGAGGGAAGTTTGGGAGTCCCTGCTTAGACTGCTGCCCCCGCGACCCGGCCCCGGATAAGCGGAAGAAAATGGATGGATGGAAATTACATTGAACCTAGAAAGGGGTTCGAGGCAATAGACTTGTGATTGACAGCTGTCAGTAGTAACCACTGACAAGAGAGGACAGAGCCAAGAGAGAGTGGTGTTTTTATACTTTGTCTGACATAATAGAGAATATTAATGAGAATTTAATGTCAACAGGGAAGCAGAACTTATGCTGAATGCTGAACTTATCTCAGACATTTAAAAAAACAACCCCCTATGTTTCTGAACCATTTATTGTATTTTTATGTCATTTTAAAATAAGTTCTTAAAAGTGTTTGGAATTAAATATTTACTTTACAGAGATAGTTACACTGACCTTACTTATATGTCTAATCCTCTGCCATATTAAGTTACTTGACTTCTTGACATGAAGTAATTTTCAAAGGAATTACAATAAGGCCTGAACTTTTAACTTTCATTAACAATACCTGGTTGACATTGGAATGTCATTCGGGCTTGAGAACTATAGCTGGATCGTGACAAAGGGAGGGAAGGTAGTCCACACAGAAGGGGTCTCCCTCCCAGAAGGAGCAATAGCAGACATTGAGGACAGCTGCAAGTACCTTGGTATCCTACAAGCAAATGGCAGCCTTGAAGAGGAAACAAGGGAAGCAGCCACGGCCAAATATCTCACACGAGTAAGGCAAGTCCTAAGGAGTCAGCTCAATGACAAGAACAAGACCAAGGCAATAAACAGCTACGCCCAGCCAGTAATCATGCATGGGATGTACCACCAGAACATAATTGAAGTGGCTGATATCAAGAAATCCTACCAATGGCTTGAGAAAGCTGGACTGAAGGACAGCACAAAGGCACTCATCCTGGCTACACAGGAGCAGGCCTTGAGCACCAGAGCAATAGAGCTCCAGATCTACCACACCAGACAAGACCCAAGGTGTAGGCTGTGCAAAAAGGCCCCTGAGACAATCCAGCACATACAGGGTGTCAGATGCTGGCAGGAAAAGCATACATGGAGCGGCATAATGGGCATGTACAGACTGGAAACCCTGAGGTCAAGGTGGGAAACACCTCCAAAGGTAGTGGAGAATGATCGAGCCAAGATCCTGTGGGACTTCCAGAAACAGACTGATAGGATGGTGATGGCAAACCAACTGGACATTGTGGTGGTGGATAAACAACAGAGCAAAGCTGTTGTGGTGGACAACAGTACCAAGTGATGGGAACATCAGGAAAAAGGAACATGAGAAACTAGAGAAATACCAGGGGCTCAAAGAAGAGCTGGAGAAGGCTTGGAAGGTGAAGGTATCAGTGGTGCCCGTGGTCATCGGAGCACTCAGGGCAGTGACTCCAAAACTGGAGGAGTGGCGACAGCAGATCCCAGGAAAAACATCAGACATTTCAGTCCAGAAAAGTGCAGTACTAGGAACAGCAAAGATACTGTGCAGAACCCTCAAGCTACCAGGCCCCTCTGGTAAAGGTCCAGAGCATGGAAAAGAGGGGATGAGAGCACCCGCGGAGGGTGAGGTGGATATATATATATATATATATATATATATATATATATATATATATATATATATATATATATATATATATATATATATATATATATATATATATATCTCCACCTCACCCTCCGCGGGTGCTCTCATCATATATATATATATATATATATATATATATATATATATATAAAAAGTCTACACACCCCTGTTCAAATGCCAGGTTTTTGTCATGTAAAATAATGACAGCAAGACAAATAATTTCACAACTTTTTCCATCTTAAATGTGACCTATAACCTGTACAATGCAATTGTAAAACAAACTGAAAACTTTAAAGGGAAAAAATATATACTAATACTTTGTTGCAGCACCTTTGGCTTTTATTACAGCACTCAATCTTTTTGGGTAGGAGCCTATCAGCGTGGCACATCTTGATGTGGCAATATTTGCCCACTCTTCTTTGCAAAACCGCTCCAAATCTGACAGATTGCGAGGGCATCTCCTGTGCACAGCCCTCTTCAGATCACCCCACAGGTGTTCGATGGGATGGTGTTATTTTGGTTATTTTGTTATTTTGGTGATGAGCAGTGTTGTTTTTGCACCAAATATACCTTTTGTAATTATGTTCAAAAAGTTCAACCTTGGTTTCAACAGACCATAACACATTTTCCCACACGTGTTTGGGAGATTTCAGATGTCTTTTTGCAAAATTAAGCTGGGCTTAGATGTTTTTCTTTGTAAGATAAGGCTTCTGTCTTGCCTCCCTACCCCATAGCCCAGAAGAAAATATGAAGAAGACGGAAGATTGTTGTCACATGTACTACACAGCCAGTACTTGCCAGAAATTCCTGCAGCTTCTTCAGTCAGCCTCTCGGCAGCCTTCCTGACTAGTTTTCTTCTCGTCTTATCATCAACTTTGGATGGACGTCCTGTTCTTGGTAATGTCACTGTTGTGCCATATTTTCTCCACTTGATGATGACGGTCTTCACTGTGTTCCATGGTATATTTAATTCCTTGGAAATTCTTTTGTAGCCTTCACGTGACTGATATCTTTGAATAATGAGATAGCTCTGATGCTTTGGAAGCTCTCTGTGGACCATGGCTTGTGCTGGAAGATGTGGCTGCAAAAATGTCAGGCAAAAACCTGACATTTGGGGTGTGTAGACTTTTTATATCCACTATGTATATTTATATATACACATATATAAAATTCTTGATCCAGTAAAGAACATAAAGTTCACACAGACATATGCTTTGACAGTTGGTATGGATCCAGGACAAAGCGTGTCTTGTTTTGCAGCTTGTCTCACGCTGGGAAAAACACCAACTGCTGCTATTGATTACAGTCTGCTATAAAGAGGAGCAGAGGCCTCTGTAGTTTATTAGGCTCAAACTGAATATATCCATCACGCTTCAGATGATCTGCGTTGTCACCTCCCACCAGTGAGGACTTGTACGTTCACACTCTCCATTTTATTCTAATAGAGATTGAGTAGACAAAACAGTCTTCTTTTTACAGAGCCAAGCACCCAGTCATCAATCCAGAAAGGACAGAAAGGAAGAGCAAAAGCCGATGCAACCTTCACAGCAGGCTTCCCGACGTGTCCTGTGACCTTGAAATCATGTGGGATGCAGCTGATGATTCACCGGGGCAAAAATAACACTCGTCATTCCCCTATGTAAATGACCTGACATCTGTTTCACACCAGCCACTCTCTCAAATTGCTGACCCTCACCATGCAGTAACATAATCAATGGCCCACTCACAAATTCATTAATGGGTAATATCACACAGGAGATTGCAGAGAGGGTCCTAATTGCAAAAGGACGGAAGCAGACACCGTAAAAGCGATGCTATTTTAAACTTTCAAAACTCTTTAAAAATGAATATCACATTTGTCTTTGATTGTGTGAGTCTTACCTTTGCGCAGAGTGGTTAAAGGCTCCAGTACGCCCTTCTTGAAAGCAGAGATCGGATCTTGGACACAGGATCGCAGACTCAGAGCATTTTGGATATGTGGCTCGTGGACCAGCAACTCTCTGTAAGGGGTGAGCTGTGGTGCTCTGGCCAACAGGGCAGCGACACTGTGCACAAACTCTGGCACCAGGCAAGTGTATGTGTTGTCAGCCTGACAGAAATGATAGGCCACCACCTGGAAAAAGACCACACCATTACACTAATATACATAATATATTGTTTGGACAGTATGAAAAACAAACTAAACCAGGCAATTGCAGTTATGATATGGCTAGGGAACTCAGAAACACAGAGATATAGCAAACACCACACTGACTTATTAATATATTCAATATGCATATTTATTTTGTAGACTAGAGCAGTGATTGTCAAACATTTCACGGCAAGTACCATCTAAGAAAATATTTGGGTTTCAGGTCTAAAGTAAAGAAAAATTTAGGGGGAAATGGAGGACAGAAATATAGATCAAAGAGAGTAGCAGAGTAATCCATGTATCAACTGAAGTAGCTACCACCATTTGAGAAGCAGTGAACTTGAGCAAAAGAACATACTAAACAAATCTGAAATATGTTTGAGAAAATCTGAGATTGCTAAGTCATGTCATTTGTTGTGACAAGCATCTTGGGGTGAGACCACACTTGTGCTTCTACAATAACAAAAACAAGCTGATTTGCTCTGACAGCCGTTGAGAGGTGAACAGGTCTTAACTTTAACTACTGTGATTTTAAAAATAGGAGGGAAACAACAGAGTCACACAAATGGGCACTCAATGTCCTGCTGATCTAATGCCTCTGTCTCTTTTACAATAGTGTCATTGTTCAGTCTTAAGTGAGTCTGGCCTTACACAGTCCACACTCATGTACTGTTTTTAATGAAAATGTTACAAATGTTACAGATTTTACTAATGATTTAGCATTTTGTTTGTATTGCACTTGTGTGTGCTATATAGTTATAATCTATGGCACCCGTGGATCATCATGCTAGAATTTGCACATTTTAAATCACAATATTTGTCTAAAACAACTTAATAAAAGAAACAGGCTTGCTGATTTAGAAAACTGTGTTGCCCAATGGGAGCTGACATCACAGTAAACTGCATCACAACAACACACAACAAAACTATTTTATTTACTCCTTGAACTTGATCTTGATTTAGCAATTAATCTATGTTGCTACTCACACTTACAGTTCTGAGCTATGGGAGGAGCTTGGAATAGAGCCGCTGCCTGTTTCAAATGCCTCTTGGATGACTTCAATGGGAAAATGTTCCAGGCATGGCCCACCAAGAGGAGGCGCCAGACTTTATAAGTATAACTGTGTAGACGGAAACATACTTTTTATTTTAAGAAATTATCATTACTAGGGATGCAGCAAAACTGCAGGATGAATAACAGTTTCTGAATCCATTTGTAATAAGTTAACCAGGTATCGATATTGTTATTTGAACTGAAAAAAGCTGGATTGGTAAGGTCTGCTGCATATTTGAAATAGATAGATTCATGCCATTGAACATGGGGCTGGGTGATTTCACTACAGTAGTAATTTTGCAGCATGTAGTAAAGCCCTAGTGTTAAATTAGTCTAGTCTGCATATCCGATGATCATTGATTTGAGTGAACATCTTCCATCACCAGTCTCACTAGTTCCCATGGAAACTCTTATTGAGGCCAAGTTAATAAATTTAGCAGCTTCCATGTCATCTCTGTGATGCATTCAGCAGCATGCTCTACATGTGCCTGACAAGAGCAGGGACACTCAGTTTTGTGACCCTTCTAATCACTTTCAAAGTATTAGAGAAGGAGACTACAGTTCTGAATCTTTCTCAAGAAATCAAACACAGTAATTAAAATCTAGATTATGAAAACACCCATTGCTCGAGACTAATTATGGATGATTTATTAATATTTCTCTTTTGTCTGTTTAACTGCATGAGATGGTTACCACCTTAGCAACAGCATCGATCTCCACTTCTGTTCAGAGGAGCACTGTCAAGGCCACAGACTGCAGCAGAATCTCTAAGTGTTTCTTTTGTACTTCATGGGAAAATAATAGTGTGTGGAATGAGTAATAAAGGGATTCAAAAGTTGATCTCTTTCTATTATTAAGTGCTTTTGTAAACTTTTTGGGTATAATTAAAAGTTGCACTTTTTTGTGATAAGCTACTACAGAAGCCATAACAACACTTTCCCATATATACAGAGAAGGGAGAATACTGCTCAAAGTTTATGGACAGACGTCAGTGCTTTATTTACAAATAAATAAAGTTGAGTACTTGTTGACTAGAGAGATGAACTGGAGCAGTGGTTCCTAAAGTATTTTTACATGTAAATCTCAAAAAGAAAAACATTACATTATTGAGTGTGTGTGAGTGAAATATTACTGGGGGAATTTTTTTTTTTCTTTGATTACACTGTGTTCCAAATTATTATGCAAATTATATTTTTTGTCTGATTTTGCTAAATTGTAAATATAAATAACAGTCATCATAATTTTGAAGTCATCAACCTTTAGAGTACAATTCAAATGTTATTGAACAAATCTCTCAATGATAACAGTATTTTTTTTTTAAATAAAAAAAATGCATTGTTCCAAATTATTATGCATAATCGAGTTTCAAACCATGTTATTGTTGTAAAGAACTGAAAATGGTAATTTGTTTATTTTTCAATTAGAATCATTAGCCTATTAATGAAATCAAAAGCTCTTTCAATCAAAGCATTTTTACAGGACAAGTTACATTTTAACATAGGACGGCTTATTTGATAGGAGCTTCACAATTCTTGCATCCACTGAACTTGTGAGGTTGTGAACTGCCTCCCGCCCTCAGAGAGCTTTCGCTTGAGGATGCTCCAAAGGTTCTCAGTAGGGTGGAGGATGGGGGCCATGAGTTTCTCTTCTTTTATGCCCATAGTAGCCAATGATGCAGAGTTATTCCTTGTATCATGAGGTGGTGCATTGTGATGCATGAAGATGATTTTGCTACAAAAAGCACAGTTCTTCGTTTTGGCCCATGGAAGAACATGGTCAGTCAGAAACTCCACATACTTTACAGAGGTTATTTTCACACCTTCAAGGACTATAAAGGGGCCAAGCTCTCTCCCCATGATTCCGGCCCAAAACATGACTCCGCCACTTCCTTGCTGACGTCGCAGTCTTGTTGGGACATGGTGGCCATCCACCAACCATCCACCACTCCATCCATCTGGACCATCCAGGGTGCATTGGCACTCATAAGTGAACAAGACTGTTTGAAATTTAGTCTTCATCTATTTCTGGACCCATTGGAGCCGTTTCTGCTTGTGAGCATTGGTTAAGGTTGGCTGAATAGAAGGTTTATGCATAACTGCAAGCCTCTGGAGGATCCTATACCTTGATGTTTGTGGGACTCCAGAGGCACCAGCAGCTTCAAATACCTGTTTGCTGCTTTGCAATGGCAATTTAGCAGCTACTCTCTTAATCTGATGTATTTGTCTGGCAGAAACCTTCCTCATTGTGCCTTTATCTTCACGAATCTGTGTGTGCTCTGAATCAGCCACAAATCTCTTAATAGTACAATGATCACTGTTAGGTTTTCGTGAAATATCTAAGATTTTATATCTTGTCCAAGGGACTCAACTATTTCACAGTTTTCGGCACTTAGGAGATCCTTTTTTTCCCATATTGCTTGAAAATAGTGGTCTGCTTAATAGTGTGGAACGTTGTTCTAAAGTATTTTTTTTTCTTTAATTGGACAGATTTTACTGAGCCAAAGAGCCCTGAGACACAATACCATCCATGAGCTTCACTGGAAAACAAATAAAAATCTACCTTAAACACAATTTGCATAATAATTTGGAGTGTGTCATAGTCACCTTGTCGAATGATTATTTCTACACTAAGATTTTTAAATACATTCTTCACCAAATAAAGCTTACCAGAGGCTTCTTAATACATAATATGTATGAATAAAGTGTATTGTTGAAAATTAATACAATTAAAAATCAGAAATTGACATTTTGATAATGCCACTAATAAGGCCACTGTCTTTATAGAAGTTTGAATGTGTTTTAGAGTCTGTATAGTCCAGGTAATAATTACAATAAGTAAAATACAACTATGATTACTATATTGACTTATCATTCAATATATTATAAATGGAATAATCATTTTGGGGGGGCCAACATTTATTGTGGGTACTTTTTCTTTGTAGTAGTGGGAAATTATATCTGCAATATGATAAGATTTGAGCTGTAGTAGGTTGAAATTATGAACTAAACTTGCACAAACTAATTACTGTTGTTACGTGTTGTTGCTAAGTGTTGTATTCTTTGTTGCATTTGTGAATGATTCTGTTTTATGGTTTGGTTTTAATATTACTGTTTATCGGCTATATGCAGTTCAGCAATATATTGCTCTTCAAAATTAGTTATCGTAACAGGCCTAACTACAATCAATTCAATCAATTCATCTTTATTTCGGACTCGTGGTCCATTCAAAAAACAGACAGACAGCAACAATACAAAACAACAAACATCTATGTTTTAAAAAGACAACCATACCAATGTCTCCACATTCTGGATTGGTAGCGAATTGCACTGCATCTTATGCTTGTGAGTGACAGTAGAATTTCATTTTCTGACTTGTTCAGTCTGCAGATAAACCTGTACATTAAAGTTCTCAGTACAGCTTGCAATGTATTCACACGTGCGGTGACAAACAATTCAGTCGCACTGGTCCATCGTGGCCTCCTCAAGAGCACCCGCAACGCGTCATTATAAGCCACCTGCAGCCTCTGTAGACTGGCTTTTTTGTACCGAGTCCAGAGGTGAGCAGTGTATAGTGGTGTGCAATATGATTTAAATAACATTAACTTTACATCATCAGAGCATGAACCGAACTTGAACAGAAGAGTATTAGCTTGTGCATACAACATCCTGCATTGTCTATAAATATCATCATCATCTGCCATGTCCGCAGTGATGATGTGCCCAAGATATTTAATTTTAGCTGTAACATTCAATACAACATTAGACAGGCAAAAATCAGGATACCGCATGTGTTTATCCTCTTTAGTCCTGCAAATCATGATCATGCTCTTAGTTGCGTTATACTTGATGTCATACTCCACACCATAAGCTGAACAGATGTTGAGTAGCTGCTGTAACCCAGCGGTGCTCGGACTAAACACAACCAAGTCGTCTGCATACATTAAATGATTGAGGACAAAATTCCCAGCCACACATCCAGTTTTACATCTTTTGAGCTTTATAGACAGTTCATCTAAATACAAGTTGAACAGAACTGGGGACAAGATTCCTCCTTGTCTAACCCCATTGGTGACTCTAAATGGGGCAGAAACCCTGTTTCCCCACTTAATCTGCACTGTCTGCTGTCCATACCAATAAATTAAAATACGCACAATATATTTGGGTACACCTTTCTGCATCAGCTTCATAAATAATTTTCGGTGGTTCACTCTGTCAAATGCCTTGGATGCATCTAAAAAACACATAAAAACTGATGAGTTCTGCCTCCTGTATTTGTCAATAATCTCTTTTAGAGCATATATACACATGTCTGTGCCCAGCAGAGCCTTAAACCCAAACTGATTGTCTGTGGATTTAATACAGTGGGAGATCCTGTCAAGCAAGATTAATTCAATGATTTTTGAGACTATACTGGCCAGAGCTATAGGTCTGTAGTTGTTAGAGCTGCCAACTTTTCCAGTCTTATCTTTAATGACAGGGACTAGCAGTACAGTTAACAAACAGTCAGGTAAAAATCCATGGATAAGGAAAGCCGTGAGACAGATGGAAAGCAGTGGTGCTAACCTCACACTTGCAAATTTTAAATGCTCTGCTGAAACACCGTCCTGCCCACTGGCCTTATTATTAGATAGTTTGGTGACAGCTTTAAGGACTTCATGTGACAGGATTCCATCTGCATGGTCAACATCAGGCATAACACAAGGCTCACTCTGAACACAGTTAAATAATCTACTGTAGTGCTGACGCCAAAGCTCCAAGATGTTCTCAGTGCCGGAAGTGCCATCCACTGCACATGGCAAAGACGTTTTAGTGGCAGTCATGTTCATGGCAGACAATCATTTATTATTGTCAACTAGTCATGATTAGTCAATTAATCACTGCAGCCCCATGTAATCTTTGTACTCATATAGGGAGACTAAGGTGCCAAAGAGATTGGAAATGCTTGGACTGTAGGCACACGCCAAAACAGTTACTAGAACATTAGATACTCTTCCAGTGGTCTCAGATATATTGCTGAATCATTAAAATATAATTCCTTTATCATTTACGCACATAAAGCAAGATAACAGAAGGTATCAGAATGCGAAAATAAGCAGAAAGTGATGCTAATAAAGAATAATTTGCTGAGAAGACAATTATTATATAGTTTTATTGTCACATTCGTATGCCTTTACATAAATATACTCTTCTAAGCCAGGCAGTAACAAAACCCCATAGTCAAAAATGTTTAATATTGTATATCCATTTTTAATTTGTCCATTATGTAAATTTCCACTTTGTGGGATAAGATTCTCTTATCTCATAAAACTCCCTGGTGTATAGAATTTCTGTCCAATTTTCACATTATCATCTAGTAGTTCATGAATCCAAAAAATGACTCAGGCTTTTTGCTTGTATCAGCCAGATGGCCCACTCTGTTCTTATTTGTTGACTGTTGGAACAGCACTGATTCATGTTTAAGGTGGGACCATCTAAACTCCTCTGCCTTTGTGGAGGCTCACCCATGCAGAGTGACCTGGTCGTTATTTGATTATATTAATTCAAATTCAAAATATAAAGCCAGGTCAGCAGGGTTTTACGGATGAAGTAAGCTGTGAAAACACCACTACTATCTTAACAGCTGTCTGTCAATCAACATTAGATTGCCTATGTGTATCCCTGTAACTATAAGCATTGTGTAGGTTGCATCCTGGACACTACCAGCAAGTTGCGAGCCTGACTAAAGACAGCCATCTCTACCAAACTAATATTCATTTTAAAGAAAGATGGTGAGTTGTCCCTTCCGAAAAGTGACTGCTTTAGCGTACCACAAAAGATGCTTTATGTAACTTTTCTAATGAAGGATCCCCGACCTGCTTGTCACAATTGTCTTGCCTGCAATGTTCCACAATATCGAATTAAATGTATCCGTCTCAATGGTGACAAGCAGGTGCCTGGAATGGAATCAGAGTACAGGTCAGTTATATGGAGAAGCAACCTCACTGTAAGAATCCATGTTTTTCATTCTTTCAGCCAAAAAACACCTTCACTGAATAAATGCAAGGTTAAATTTTAATAGGTGAAGGACCCTGAAGAACATGTGTTAAATCATTACACACATTTGGACAATGTTAAAGCAGACTTATTATCCAAAACTGATTTTTTTAGAGCTTTTAATCATGTTATAGTTATTTCCTCTTCACATTTACCCTCTCAAGTATTTGGAGTGATTCGTGAATGTTTGAGCAATCTTTAATCGCTTTCTTTCTTTCTTTCTTTCTTTCTTTCTTTCAAGATGCCATATTGACAATCAATCCCCGTTTTCACCACCAACAGCATACACCCACTGCTCTGTACTTACTTCATTCTCTATTTCTTTTCTTATTCAGTGATACGCGCAGAATTCGGCAGCACTGCATCGTAATTTTGGTACACATTGTTAAAAATGCCTGCTAGTTAGCCTGATCTGCAGCTATCCATGAGACATGCTGACCCTTTGCTGTGATGACATTTACAGCAATGTCAGCTCCCATTGGGCAACCCAGTTTTCTAACGCGGTCAGCTGACTTATTTCTTTTATTACGTCCTCCAGTTTAAAATGTGCAAATTATAACATAATGACAGACGGGTGTCATTGATTAGCGCTATATAGCAGACACAAGCACAATAGGTCTTATTTAAGAGAATAAAGAAATTTAAAAGAGAAAAACGAGGGCACAGTCTCTCTCTCTCTCTCTCTCTCTATATATATATATATATATATATATATATATATATATATATATATATATATATATATATATATATATATATATATATATATATATATATATATATATATATATATATATATATATATATATATATATATATATATATATATATATATATATATAGTATATACATGTACAACCCCAATTCCAATGAATTTGGGATGCTGTGTAAAACTTAAAAAAAAAAAAAAAATAGAATACAATGATTTGCACTAGGAAACCACGTTGTTGTAACATGTGCAGAATGTGGTTTGGTATTGTCTTTCTAAAATTAGCAGGGATGTCCCTGAAAAAGACGTGGCTCGGATGGCAGCATATTTCGCTCCAAAACCTTTCAGCATTAATTGTGCTTTCACAGATGTGCAAGTTACCCATGCCATGGGCACTAACACACCCCCATACCATCACAGATGCTGGCTTTTGAACTTTGCGCTGATGCCTCCTCTTTGGCCTGCAGGACACGAGGTCCATGATTTCCAAAAACAATTTGAAATGTGGACTCGTCAGACCACAGCACACTTTCACTTTGTGTCACTCCCATTCTTAAATCACTGCATTGGCTCCCTGAAATTCTTCTGTTGACACATAAATGCATCACCGTTCAGGTGCCACTGTATTTGCAAGACCTGATCACTGCACAATCCTCAATCCGCACCCTCAGATCTACAGGCACCATGCTCCTCCTGGTCCCCCCCATCAGGCTCTGTTAATGGGGGACCAAGCCTTCCCTTCAGCTGCACCGCGACTATGGAATTGCCTCCCTGCCCAGCTGAGAGCTACACAGAACCTGGACTTTTTAAAAGCTAATTTAAAGACCTTTTTATTTAGAAAAGCTTACTGCTGATGTTTTTAGTTTTTAGCAATCAGTATTTTAATGTTCTTTTACTGTAGCACTCTGGGATTTTGTTTAATGAAGAGTGCATTATAAATAAAATGTATTATTATTATTATTATTATTATTATTATATACGGCTTTCACTTTGCATGGTACAGTATTAACTTGAACTTGAAGATGTAGCGACAAACTGTGTTAACTGACAAAGGTTTCTTAAAGAGTTCCTGAGCCCATATGGTAATATCCTTTACACATTCATGTCTGTTTTTAATACAGTACCGCCTGAGGGATCGAAGGTCACGGGCAATCAATGTTGGTTTTTCGGCCTTGCCGCTTACGTGCAGAGATTACTCCAGATTCTCTGAATATTTTGATGATATAATGGACCGTAGATGATGAAATCACTAAATTCCTTGCAATTGTATGTTGACAAATGTTGTTCTTAAACGGTTGGACTATTTGCTCACGCAGTTGTTCACAAAGTGGTGAACCTTGCCCCATCCTTGCTTGTGAATGACTGAGCTGACTTTTATACCCAATCATGACACTCACCTGTTTCCAATTAACCTGTTCACCTGTGGCATGTTCCAAACAGGTGCATTTTAACTATTTCCTCAACTTTCCAATTCTTTTGTTGTAGTTGCAGACATCACATTTATATATTAATTATTAATAATATAATAATAATATTAACATTTAGATAAAAACAATAAAGTTTATCAGTTTGAACATTAAATATCATGTCTTTGTAGTTTAATTAGTTCAATATAGGTTGAAAAGGATTTGCATATCATTGTATTTTGTATTTTAGTTTTTTTAAGTTTTACACAGCGTCCCAACTTCATTGGAATTGAGGTTGTGTCCAGTATATATACAGTGAGGAAAGTAAGTATTTGAACACCCTGTGATTTAGCAAGTTCTCCACTTAGAAATCATGGAGGAGTCTGAAATTTTCATCTTAGGTGCATGTCCACTGTGAGACATAATCTAAATTGTATGATTGTATGATTTTTTAAATAATTTATTTTTATCTTACTGCTGCAAATAAGTATTTGAACACCTGAGAAGATCAATGTTAATATTTGGTACAGTAGCATTTATTTGCAATTACAGAGGTCAAACGTTTCCTGTAGTTTTTCACCAGGTTTGCACACACTGCAGGAGGGATTTTGGCCCACTCCTCCACACAGATCTTCTCTAGATCAGTCAGGTTTCTGGGCTGTCGCTGAGAGTTTGAGCTCCCTCCAAAGATTTTCTATTGGGTTTAGGTCTGGAGACTGGCTAGGCCACTCCAGAATCTTGATATGCTTCTTACAGAGCCACTCCTTGGTTATCCTGGCTGTGTGCTTCGGGTCATTATCATGTTGGAAAACCCAGCCACGACCCATCTTCAATGCTCTAACTGAGGGAAGGAGGTTGTTCCCCAAAATCTCGCAATACATGGCCCCGGTCATCCTCTCCTTAATACAGTGCAGTCATCCTGTCCCATGTGTAGAAAAACACCCCCAAAGCATGATGTTTCCACCCCCATGCTTCACAGTAGGGATGGTGCTCTTTGGATGTTAATCATCATTCTTCTTTCTCCAAACACGGCGAGTGGAATTAAGACCAAAAAGTTCTATTTTGGTCTCATCTGACCACATGACTTTCTCCCATGATTCCTCTGGATCATCCAAATGGTCATTGGCAAACTTAAGACGGGCCTGGACATGTGTTGGTTTAAGCAGGGGAACCTTCCGTGCCATGCATGATTTTAAACCATGACGTCTTAGTGTATTACTAACAGTAACCTTGGAAAAGGTGGTCCCAGCTCTTTTCAGGTCATTGACCAGCTCCTCCCGTGTAGTTCTTTTTGACAGTTCTTTGGTCTTGGCCATGTTAGTAGTTGGAGTCTTGTGTGCGTGTGCGTGTATATGTATATATATATATATATATATATATATATATATATATATATATATATATATATATATATAGCTTCATGTATAGAAGGACTTACAGCATGCAGTAATCAACATAAGATAAAATACTTTGCACATGTTGGTGTTGTGTGGCTTCTCATCTATGTCTCACCTTGAAAATAGAAGGACTGAAATGTTACATAGAGTGTCCCAATACATATATAATATTGTGTCAGGATCTGGGTTTTTTGCGTCTTCTGTGCTGTTTTCCCCTCTCCCTTCTGTGTCTTGCCTGAAGCTGGGCGGAGATTCTGGTTCCTCCCGCACACACCTACAGTCAATCTGCAATCAAGCCTCAGCCTCTGGAGTACAAAGGGGCTGAGGATTATTAGAGGGGCTGCCAGATCGTCGAGTCAACTTCATTTGTTTCTACAAGTCATCTCCATGTCATCCTCCATGTCATCCTTCTGTTTATTCGCCAGTGTATCCACTGTGATCCCGCTCCTTGGAACCACTCTGCACCTCCGCCTCTGACCCAGCTCTTCATGACTGTTACGAACTCCTCAGCCTCAGATCCAGCTTGCCTCGACCGGTACGAACACCCCAGCCTCTGACCCTGTGACCCACGACCTACTCCAAGACTACTGCATATGACACCGCTCTCAAATGTCTGCTCTGTCTACCTTCATTCACATTTCCATGCCTGTAAATAAACTTTGTTCAAACTTTTACCCGGGTCTGAAACTTTGGTCCTCCTCCCATCAGTCGTTACGACACATACTCTTCCATATATGTATAATTCTTATCTTGTCCAGTCTAAAACAGCCCATACTAAAACTGTAATCCCTTCAGTATATGGTTGATATTACACTCAACTCTGGCTTAGTAAAATACATTTTACATATCCAAACCTTTCAAAGACGACATTCGACAAGTATAAGTACTGTGCTAATGTACCTTTGCAGCGAGCGCTCTGACAGCCTCTTTTCTGCCTTCACTGGCTCCAGTGCTGAGGCTGGACTGGGACTCTGGTTTGGATCCCAATTTAGAGTGTTTATCTCCACCTGCACACAGCCCAAACGACACACACAAAGCTGCTATTTACACTTGTTAGAAGAAGAAATATCTAGCATCGGTTTTGTCATTTAATTAGGGCATAACTTGAAAACTGAACTCGTCACCTGGCAAAAACAGTGTTACTATTTCACCATGAACAGTAATATGAATTTCTTTGCACGTCAAGTCACAGCACACCTTCTGTTCAATGTAAATCAAAATGACAGAACAGAAGATATTAATGAATAATACAGTGATAGAAGTTAATGGCAGGACAAGCTTGTATTCAAAAAGCAGTCCCAGCAACAGCTTCTGCATTTGGTGTTAGGGTTGGGTATTATTTCTGAAATCTGAACAATACTTTAATACTTAAAGTAGCAATTACTAAATTGATTATTATGATGTTACAAATTTCAATCAATACTTTCTTTGAACAAAACTAGTGCATTTCAATAATTTATTATTTATTTTTTACAACTACTTATTATAATAACATGTGTGACAAATCATTGGTATTTTTTTTTTTAAAAGTCAGGTGAGGCTAAATTTCACAAGGTTACATAACCAATCGTCAGTGATTGGTTATGTAACCTTGTAGTATAATCCAGCATTTGGTTTTGTTGTTTTAAATTTTTTTTCCTGACAAAGTTTCAGGAGCAGAAGTATCACCACTCGTGTATAAAAGGGGAACAACAAACTCCCATCGCTCACACAAGTGCAATCAGCACACCAAACCTCAGGGGAGGACTTGAAAGAAGAGTGCATGACCCAGTTACACCCTCGTCCCAAAAAGTGGGAGACCTCACAGCGCAGTTTATAGAGCAGAGATTCAAGTTTTTTAAACACAAAAATCCTGTATATCCTTATTTATACACTTTTCTGTAGTCTATCTATCTGTAGAAATCTATCTGGAATTGAAAACTTCCAATCCAAGCGCTAAGTTTTTCCACTTTTCCACACTACACTGTAACTTGCTCTTAGACAATACAATCAATATATATATTGTATACTTCACAATGACTGAATAAAAATCTTACAAAGCAAACCATACACATTTAATATCTTGTGAAAGTGAACAAGTTTATGCCGTATCTGAAGACACAGAGGCAATAACTGAGATACTTAGCATACACTATTATTAGTGTGTGCTACCAAAATAGTAGAACAACAGAAATTTAATTTTTTTTTGTACAACTGAAAAACACACCGGACTATTAACCAAATACTGTATGCTAGGGGCTAAACTGAAATGTAGGCTTTTTTCCTCCTCCTCGCCTGGCCCTCCTCCGCCCCCCTCCCTCCTTCTCGCCTGGCCGATTTTTCTTGTTTTGTCTGATTTTTCCTGTTGTTTGATTTTCCTGTTTGTTTTTGTGTGTAGGCAGCACGGTGGCTGAGTGGCAACACTCAAGCCTCACAGCAAGAAGGTTTGGTTCGATCCCCAGGTTGCCCAGGCCTTTCTGTGTGGAGTTTTGCATGTTTCTCCCCATGTCTGGTTGGGTTTCCTCCGGGTACTCTGGTTTCCCCCATCAACCAAAAACATGAACGCCCTTCGAGACAACTGTTGTTGTGATTTTGGGCGTTACAAAAATAAAATGAATTGAATTTTTAATTTAGGAGTCTGAACAACATGAACACAAAAGCTTAGGACTTAAAGAGGGTGTTAATTAAATGCTGCTCCTATTAGAGCTTGTGTGTTTTCACTTACATTTAGGTGATGCTACCGGGCTGTTGGGCAGGGTTGTTGCCCCCTGTGGTGTGCAATGGCCAGGATAGCTGAGACTGACGAGCTGCCAGATGATCGCGGTCTTCCCTGATCCAGCATTCCCCACGATCACAGCCCCACGACCCTCACAGCTGCTGCTCTTCTTTAGGACCTCCCCCAAGCGGACATACAGCCAATCACGGCCCACAAATGGAGTGTCTGCTGTCATCCCCGGGACTTCGAATAACAAGGGCTTCAGCATGATGTCAGCTTGTTTAAACAGAGCCAGTTTACCTGAAGAAATGTAAAAACAATTAAAGATGCACTATGTAATTTTTGTGGTGGAGGGTCTATCTCCCTGCTTGTCCACAAGGAGATATTATCTAGAACAGCATAGTATTTATGATCAGTAGAAAGGCGGTCTGCTCACATTAAGAATGCATGTTTTCCAAGAAAACTTTGTGCCGTAAAAACACCTAAAATGAAATATATGCTAGATGTGTTTAATGCCATACTGAGGAACACTCCAGGCAAAGCAATAACATTTCAACCAGGAGGCACACCTATTCTGCAAAATCAACTTTTCAAAGCTTTTTTCAGAGCTTCCCATCACCATTTGCTCACCCAAAGTTGTTTTTGGAAAGATTCATGCATTTTTGAGCAATCTTCAATTGTCCATTTTCAAGACACGGTTTTGCTGATCTACTCCCATTTTCACTGCCCCGGCATATGCCCGCTGCTCTGTAGTTTGTTCTCCAATTTTATTTTCTTAATACCAGGAGGTGCCAACAGCTGCAAAGCTCTTTGTTGTGACGTTTACAGTGACATCAGTTCCACTGGGCACCGCAGTTTTCTAATTAAAATGTTTAAGATGAACATTACGATTTAAAATATCCAAATAATATAATGATCCATGGGTATGGATCACAAGCGCAAGCACAAGCTTTAAGCACAAGCATGAAGAATGAATCTATAAACCAAAAATTGAAAAATATATCTAAAAATTCTAATCCATATATCTGTGTAATCCCTCAGTCGTCCAGGGCTGATCCATAGCAAAAAGGCAGTGTCCCAAAGCTATCTGAGCATCTATCTTTGTCCACCAACTATCTGATTAGAACTGAAGTGGCTTGGATGAGCAGCGAAACGTCTTCACTCCTACAACAATTTGTCCATTTGACAGATATAAACTTCATCTTTTGCTCTAATCCATATAGTCAAATATACATCCACAAAATCTACTTAAACTAACAAGGTTCTTTAAAAGTACTACATAGAATCCCAAGACTAACTAATAATAAGTATTGTTTGTGATTTTTAAGATCTTGTAGTTGAGCATCAATCATATGGTGCCAAAAGTACATTGCGTTTCAATAAAAAGGTACAGAAGTGCAAGCTTGATCAAAATCACCTCTCATCCCTCATTCATAAGAAACACACAAATAGAACAGAATAGAAAAAGCTGAGTGTTGAAGTGGGAGCTGGCTCATTAGTCATGTGTGAGTTGTTTAGGACATAGTGTAGTGTTACTCATTCAGACTTCACAGATGTTTCACTGTGATATATTTGCTCATTTTTACCCCAGGACAAACCCCAAAATACCTTTGGAGTCGTCATTTGTGCGCCCAGCTGTGTGTTGTTTGCGGACAGACGCTTGATGTCCCGTGGACCTCTGATTGTCCAGAAAGCTCAGATCCTCCAGTCTGGTGGTGCTGGTAGCTGAAACATGAAAAGTACAATTATTTATCAAGAAATATGGCATTTCGCAGTCATTCGCTTCCCTTTGAAGGACAACATTTTCAACATTTTATATTAACATTTTCAATTCAATAACATTTTATTTATACAGCACATTTAAAATACAACTTAAGCTGCCCAAAGTGCTTCACATAAACAACAACAAACAAAAACAGATACATAAAATACAATGCATAGGAAAAGAACAATAAAACAATTAAACACCAAGATATCCTGCCTAGCTAGAACCCATTTTATTTTACTTTAGAGATATAAATATGAACAGAAATGACTACAGTATCTAAAATTTGCTGAAATTCTGTGTATCCATGGAAACTGAGAAAAACACACTGACCTTGGTGTAGAAGAAGGAGAAAAAAACAAAAACAAAAAACAACCCCCCCCCCCCCAAAAAAAAACAAAACAAAACAACACACCACAAATATGCTAATAAATTTAATCTAGAACGAAAAGCAGCAGTTGAACATTGTGAAAATCTATGTCTTTTCACATGAATAGATTTGTTGTTGTGACCACATAAACATCAACTGTCATTGTCAAAGTCATTATGTCCTCATTTAACCTTGTCTTGTTGCTAAGGGCATGCTGCAGTGTTTGCCATTTAAATTAATGCATGTTTTTGTGATGTTATGCTGCTTTACCGCAACTGTAGATATGTGAGTCCTAGTATAAGTTGCCCATTGCATATGTTTTATTGACTGAGATGAAATTGTATGTTATGTAAGCAGTAAAGAACATAAGGCAATGAGACTCCTACCTTGGCTCATCATCCTCCCACTCACAATACAGAGTTTACAGGTCAGTCGAGAGCAACTAGTACAGAGTTTAAGATACTCAATTCCAGATTCAAGCAGTCTTTTGACACATAAAGCATTCCTATGTTGGATAAAAATCTATTGGTCATATTTTTATATAGCGCTTTTCGACCTTCAAAGCACTCAAAGCACTTTACATCAATGAACCACTCATCCATTCACACACACATACATACACCCTTACATACACCATTGTACGCAAATACTGGGGGCAAGGTGGGTTAAGTGTCTTGCCCATGGACACAACAACAGCATTCATCTGCAGAAGCTGGAATTGCACTGCCAATCTGTTGGCCAATGGATCTGACTGCTCAACCAATGATGTTTACGTCGAGGGCGGGAATCGAATTACTGACCTTTGGCTCAGTGGAAAAGCACTCTGCCTACTACTGAGCTACTGTCGCCCCATTAAAATAAAGAGTTTAAAGAAGTGGGGTTAGCGGATGCACATACATTGGTTATAGGGCCTGAAATGAAAAAAATGGATCATCCCGGAATTTTTTAAAATGACTAGTAGCACTGTTGTTTTTTGTAATTTTATTAATGATGAATATATAGACAAAATATAAATCGCACCGCTGACCTCCTTAGATATTGATATAGTTGTTTCGTCCTCATTTCACTTCTAAGTAGTCTTAATTTTGTCAGTCCAAAGTCCGAACATCAAGAAACAGTGCATCTTGACAGTGCTAGTCCTAGTGCAAGACCAGTTTAGTACAGATTAGAACTAGTTTGAATCTGGTTTTATTACTTCTACCATCAACATATCTGCTTACTAAACAATGGAGGCATATTTATTCATAATGTGTAGTCAGTATAACATGTTTCCTATGAGACCAAGAGCATTAGTACCCAAACTTTGACAAAACAAAGCATGAAAGCTGTATCTACAACTAAAAATGTGTGAAATGTATCAGCAGTTTTGAATCCTTGAGGTGAAGAGCCACAAGCAATCATAACTCAGAAAAGAGAAGGAGAGTGACAGGTCAGGAGAGATGGTGCAACAAATCAGTTTTTGTAGAGATGTTTTTGAGGTTTTGAATAAATTGGGTTAGTAATGGGGTCATAAAAAGGACAGGTGTTTTGAAGATAAAGTCAGCATCCCATGGCCACACAGAAACTTAGACAGGTGTTAAACAGCATATAATATGGAAAATAAACATTTATAAATAATAACCAAGAGCCTATGTAGGTTGCAATTTTGATCAGTTAAATAAAGCTGATTCAGAGTTGCTTCATACTTCACTTCTACCTCTCAGATCGCTCTCAGTTTATTCAGCTCAAGTCATTCACCTCACACCCCTTCCCTGTCACGTCAGGTGTTCCTCAGGGTTCTGTCCTCGGTCCTCTGCTCTTTCTAATCTATCTTCTCCCCCTTGGTTCCATCTTTAGAAAACACCACATTCACTTTCACTGTTACGCGGATGACACCCAGCTCTACATTTCCAGTAAACCCAACTCTACACTTCCACCCTCCTCCCTGACAGACTGCCTCACAGAAATACAAACCTGGTTCACCTCAAACTTCCTCAAACTTAACGGCAATAAAACATAACTCCTACTCATCGGCACCAAATCCACCCTAAGCAAATTAAATCCTTTTTCCATATCCATTGATGGCTCCTCTATCTCCCCCTCCCCTCAGGTAAAGAGTCTGGGTGTCATCCTCGACAGCACACTTTCCTTCACCTCCCATATCAACAACATCACCCGGTCCGCCTATTTCCACCTCAGAAACATCCACCGCCTCCGTCCCTCACTCACCCCACACACCACCGCCATCCTCATCCATAGCCTGGTCACTTCCTGTATAGACTATTGCAATTCTCTTCTGTTCGGACTCCCACAGAAATCACTCCATAAACTCCAACTGGTCCAAAACTCAGCTGCCCGCATTATCACACACACATCCTCCCATCACCACATCACACCTGTCCTGCAACAGCTCCACTGGCTCCCCATCACGCACCGTATACACTACAAAATCATACTCCTCACATACAAAGCTCTCCACAACCTGGCCCCTCCATACCTGTCTGACCTCATTCACATCTCCACACCTGCCCGCTCCCTCCGCTCCTCCTCTTCCCTGCACCTCACTGTCCCTCCTGCCCGTCTTGTCACTATGGGGAGCAGAGCCTTCAACTGCTCTGCTCCCCAGCAGTTCCAGAGCTGGGGAGCAGAGCAGTTGAAGGCTCTGCTCCCCAGCTCTGGAACTCCCTCCCCCATGACCTCCGCAACACACACTCACTCCCACACTTCAAATCTAAACTCAAAACTCATCTGTTTAGAAAGGCCTTCTCACCCTGACCACTCTGACCATAACTGCTCTGTCTTTTAATCTATATTTGTTTTTAAATGTATTTTTAATCATTTTACATTGTTCAATTTGTATTGTGTA
This sequence comes from Periophthalmus magnuspinnatus, assembly GCF_009829125.3. Lineage (NCBI taxonomy): Eukaryota > Metazoa > Chordata > Actinopteri > Gobiiformes > Gobiidae > Periophthalmus > Periophthalmus magnuspinnatus. The sequence continues at coordinate 7,554,928 of NC_047128.1, read as the reverse complement.
TGTATGTATGTATGTATGTATGTATGGCGACCTTGAGAGCCTTGAAAGGCGCCTAACAAATAAAATGTATTATTATTATTATTATTATTATTATTACTGTGATAGCTTAAATGCGCCTGTTACTCACTCAAAAAAAGACTGATGAAAGGCTGTGCAATTAATCAAAAATTGATCGAGAGAAATATGACATCTTATTCTGCCCCGCCTACTTTTTCATGGAGAATATCAGAGTTTGAGAAGTTTTGTGGCTAAAATATCATATAAAGCAGATTGATTTGTGTAAAATGTTCAGTGTTCATGTGACCAACAAGTCAACACTACACTGATTCTCTGGAAGGCTTTAAAATGGCTCTGTAGCCCCTATAGAACTTATCTGCTGTTAAGATTTGCCCCCCAGGCAAAATACAACCCGAATGACAATGGAGGCGCTCATGACAATTTCCGAAATAAGGTCAATTACAAGTCTGTATTGTTAATGTTCAGGAAATTTATATTGAAAACCATTTACTTGGTTAAAATGAGAGAAAGTAAAAATGCAATAAAAACTTGACTGTGTGCAGCAAAACTTTGTGCAGCATTCTCATTTTGCACAAAATGAGAATGCTGAAATAACAATTTTAAGTGGAGTGGGCGATATGTCAAATGAAATTACAACTTTTTTGGCCTGCCTAGTAACACAATGCTTGACAGACAATGAACAGTAGGAGAAGTGTGGGGAGGGAATATGGTATGTCTCTGTTTAGGGTATTAAACTTTAAACCACATGTCTCAAACTCAAGGCCCGGGGGCCAAATGTGGCCCTCCACATCATTTTATGTGGCCCTCGACAGGGTAAATTAAAAGGTATGATGGTCTTAAAATGTCATTTTATCAGGAGATCCAGTTACACATCCATATTTTTTTTTTTTACATCTAGGCAAATGCATATGCAATATTTGTAATTTGAATAAGTAATAAATACAGAAACAGTTAATTAACAAGTTAAAAAAGTAGTACATATGGCCCTTTGAGGGCAGCCATCTTGCTAATGTGGCCCTCAGTAAAAATGTGTTTGACACCCCTGCTTTAAACTTAAAAGCATGAATACAGATATAACTCTCTACAGATTGGTAGATTGTCCTTGGCTTGTATCATGATTCTATTAATGTCACCATATAGCCCATTCTGTATAATGTAGACACGGAACTTATTCAGAGCAAAGTAGGGTTGTCAGTAGGGTTGTCAAAAGTATCAAAAATCTAATGCTAATACTAGTATCGAAACTAAATACTCATATATATATATATATATATATATATATATATATATATATATATATATATATATATATATATATATAATACAAGTAACAAGTATCAATACTAAAAAGAACAGAAATGTACTTTTCTTGTAAAGCTTTAGAACAAATTTGAGCTGTATCAGAACAATTATAAGACCACATAAACCATGGACCACTATGGAACATTCCTGGATGTCTGAGGATTACACAGATACAAGTCCACATGGTAATATAAAATAAATGTAATGTTCAAAATGACATTCTATTGTCTAATCAGAATCAGTAATGAATATCAAGTCTGTTCCTTAGTATCGAAACCAGTTTGAAATTGTTTTATCGTGACAACACTAAAAGTTATACAAAGCCAATAGTAAATAATTTTGGTATTTTATGAACCAATCCAATACAGAAAATGGTCACGCAGCCATATTGGAATTCCCAACCCATGGTAGAAAATAAATAGCCTAGATTCGTGGCATGTGTCCCCTAGTAGTTTGCTGCCCCATATTATTTTACACAAACTTTTATATGAAACAACATTCTCAAATAACATCTCACTGTGGATTTACAAACATAATTACTGTCTAAACATAAAAAACATGCTTGTGAATTTTCTGAATGGCATCTTGGTCATTCATTATTTCTGTAACATGAAAAATCCCTTGAGAAATCTGTAAATCTGGTATTACAGCTGCATGTAATCCTTTCAGAGCGGGATAAAAATGCAGTCACTAAACCTCTGATGTAAAATGCCATAGCTGCAAAGAAACGACCTGTGAATGGCACCCTAAATGCTATAATAATGCATTATACACTGTGTATATGATGCGGTAGGTCCATTAATAACATTAATGGACCTACCAGGTTATAGCTTCACATCAATTACTACTTCAACTGTAATGTATTGGCAGAACCCAGTTACCGAATTAGAAAATTGCAAGCATACCAAGTAAAAGGTCAGTAGGTGTAGAAGGTGGGCAATTTTACTTATTTACTAGATGTTGCAATAGTGAACTCTGCCTCCTACAAGCAACAAAACAAAGAAAGTGTTAAGTAATAAGAGAGGATGGTAGTGTAGTGCTTAGCAGTAGAAAATGAAAGACAAATCAAGCAAAAGGATTGGATTAAACCTGAGATGAAAGGCTGATCTACAAACAGACAAGACAGTCCTATATAAACAATAGACCTGTCACGATAATTACTATATCGACTTATCATTCAATACATGACAGATGGAACAAGAATTTTTGGGGGTCAATTTTTCTTTGGATCAGTACGATGTTTTTTTTTTGGTTTTTTTTCTGTACTAAATGAGATTAGAGTTTTTGAGAGTTGATTTATGAACTTCTCATTATATAGCCTATACACATTAAATGTTGCATTCTGTTATTTTTAATTGCAGCTCATATTTTTAATAATATTAAACCATTAAGCAGAAATATCTGGGGGGTATTTCTGCTTAATGATTTTGTTTGAATATTATAATTTATCATCTATATTTACTTCAGCAATATATCGCAGTTCAAAATGGTCACAATGTTGTTATCGAGATGCAAAAGCATTAATTAATTTATGTCAATATTACCCATCCCTAATCCATATTTGGTTTCAGTTTCATTCTATTTTGTGTTCCATTACAATGACATTTTCAGAGAGGAAAATTAAGCACATGTCTGACATTTATTCAAAACATTTATATAAATATTCAGCTTCATCTGGTGAAAAATATGTGAAGGAAAATCATGAAATAAAAATAATTTTCAAATCATTGATGTGATATGAATTCTGATTTACTACTACTATCCCACAAAAAGCTGGTAGCCTCTGTGGTAGCTATTTCACACCTGCTCCTTCTATTAGTCAACCTTCATCTTGCTATATGTGAGTTACAGGAAAATGTAAATGTACACCGTAACTTATCAGATAAAAGGTCCACCACCTACTTGCATCCATAGGTGTTATTCCTGCCAAGAATATTTAACAGTATGGCATTAAAATTATCTATTGTTAAGGAGACAAGCAGACTACAATCATGCCAAGACACCGGTCAGATCTGTAGAAGAGAGGCAAGACAACTCACAGTAACAATCCATGTATTTCAAGGTATTTGTTTAATATACGTAAATGTAAAAAAAGATAAATATGTTTAATGCCATAATGTGGAACTTTGCAGGCAAAGCAATAACATCTCCACGGAAACAAGCAGTTGGTTAACCCTCCACCAGAAAGGGTACACAGTGCAATCTTACATATCTTACATTCATCTGCACACTGATTTTGCAATAGAAATCAAACAACACAGCATTCAACAGAAATTTAATTAGTTTTGTAGCACAATTTTAAGCTTTGCAACTGAGGAACTGAATATTTAAGTCAGAGAACTGAGGATTGAATGAACATCAACAGAGAACAGTCAGCCACTAACAGTGTGAGGGAGGTGTGGAGTGGGATGGGAGATGATAGCTGGCTAAAGATGGAGGGCCAAATGGCTAAGTGAACCAGTGATGCAGCTAGAGCAGCTTTAGAGCCTGTTTGACACAGGGACAAGCTGGACACTTCATCCCTGCGCGTGATGGGGCCCCGTCTGCTCCTGAACACCTATCCTACTCACAATGGCCTTTCTCTGGCCACTGACACCCGGACAATGATTACCCAACAAACCCTCCTGATCTATCATCATTTTTAAAGGTCAACTCCGTCGCCCCGCGCTACTGCCTCCAGCGCTTCTGATGTCATCGTCCAAAAAGCCACAAATCACCAAGTTCTGAACCTTCAAAAGCCACTGATATAAATGAGAAGATCAAAGAGAATTACTGAACATAAAGCAATATATAGTGTGGATCAAGCCACATCCTGGTGAATTAGTTTAAACTTCTTCTACAATCATTATTTCACAAAAAATATTCATTATGAGACAGACCTCACAGTAAGACTTTAAGCCTGAATAAAGGTGTGACAGAATGGGCAAATACATAATGCTATATGATTCTGAATAATTCACCATGTTGACCACTAGTGTGAGCTAGCCTTCTCCCATGGATTTGATTCAAATTTTAGCCCTCGATGAAAAACTTCATCAAGGGTGAAAAAAATAGGACATCCCTGATCCTGTTTACAATTGGGTAATGCTAAACTGTCATACTGCAACTATGTCCCTGGGCAAAACATTACACTTTAAAACATAGCTGACTGCAAGTATCATGTAAACCTGCACAGATGCCTTGTAATAAAGAAAAAAAGATTCTCAGCTATTAATCAGCTAAACTGCAGTTGAGCAAAATTACATATTTTACTTTCACTGTTCACTGTCAGTGTGTAGTGAGTATGTTAAAAAATGCTTAAAAGAATTTGTCATCAGCAAATAGGAGGGCAGTACTGACTGAAGGTAGGCCTATCACGATAATTACTATATTCACTTATCATTCAATATGTTAGATGGAACATTATCGTTTTTTGTACTAGTGGGTGATAGTTTGGCTATTTTTATGTTCTACGATAATATTTGAACTGTGTCTATTACTCATTATAGATACAAACAGACTACTACAGTGTTTCATTCTGGTATTTATTTATATATTGCAGCATTTTTTTTAACCATATTGCACATATAGAATCTTTTTTGGGGGGAGGTAATCCTGCTTTAGGGTTATTGTGTCACTGGCGTAAATTACTTTCAATATTACCGTTTATCATCCATATTTTCTTTAGCTTCTTTACAGTATATAGCACTCTGTGTAAAAATGTGATATGGTGACAGGCCTAACTGAAGGTCCTAACTGAAACATAATCTACTATTGTGAAGGCATTTTTAGTATGAAAAAAGAACAGTACAATATATGGAAAAGTCTATTAGGTTAAATAAATAACTAAAATAATGAGATTTTTGTTCTCACACTGGCCTTGCTTTAGTTGTTGTTAGGGTTAGATTTTGTCTTAAATTTGACTAGATTGGTGAAGGCTAACTATTTCAACTTAAAAAATTATTTTAAGATGTTGTTATGTCAACATCTTTATTGTAATCTTCTGAGTCATTGCATATTGTGCAAACAGAAACACTATTTTGTTCTGACTATCGTCTGTACAGTGCAACATTTTCAGTACTGTGTGTCCTATGTCACGTTCACTTTACATACCCATTATGCATTATTGATAGCACTTTTCTCAGTTATAAAATCCTATCCACTGCAGCACATCTTTTCTTTTAATTTCCTGTATGATTTCCTTCTCATTTCAATGCATTAAGTTGAGCTATGATCTGCTTACTGTCTTACTGATTCCTGTATATAGAAGTGTATTACTGTACTAAGGCTTACTTCACCATAGCTGAGTCTCATCAGGCTTGTTCTAAGTGAATGCACCAGCTGACAGCAGAAACTGGCAGGCACTATATTGTGAATCCTTGGGGAATCTCTTCTTTTGCTCCCACCACAAACTTACACCTACATCTAAGAGAAGAGAGAGGGCCCTTGTGCTACAACCAAGCATCGTGACTGGAGAAAGAGGGGAGAGTTATAAGGTTTTTTTTTATGACAACTATTGGCCCTCCCTGGACATTTAGCAGTTCATACAGTGTCATGGTGCAGAATAATCTTACTAGGGGTAGTACAGTTCAGATAAGGCATCGCAGAGATCATGCTAAGTAAGTGTATATGGGAAAAGGCATAGGGAAATACCACGTGAAAATCTTTTTTATCAATAAACTTTACAGTCAATATTAATCAGTTAGTTAATTATTCTCTGGGGTCCGAGCCCGAGGATTCATTACCTCACTTCATTAATGGGAGAAAAGCTTTCAATTTTACTGCCTGACCTCAACTATAAGCCCTTAATTTGCATTTATTTTATATAAGCAAAGAGGGGATCAAATTAAAAGCACCGGAATAATCTTTGTAGGATTTGCAATTAGTTGTTTTTCCCTGCCTTTCTTCCCCCTGATTTTTGTATCAGGAAACACAAAATCACAATGTACCAACTTAACCTAAAAGGTAGTGTCCAATGGCATTACAATACCAATGTTTCATACTGTATTCTGACATTTAAAACTCAATATAAAATGTATTGGATTTCACACATCCCCAAACTCCGTTTGACCAGCGCAACTTGCTGTGCACTCCAGTAAAGTAATACAGTTATTGGATTGCTTTTACATCACGCTTTGTATGAGACTAAAATAACATTATATTATTCAATCCACACATTGGAAGTGGCATTTTTTTTAGAAGAGACAAAGCACAAATACTGACTTCAATAATCACAAAACCACTTTCACACTAATACACAGAAGTGATATGCCTTGCACAAGGGTACAACAAAATGCATTATAAGCAGCAAGATTGAACCTTCTTCAGGCAATGTTCTTTCCAAGAGAAAGTAAATACAATCTAAAGGGCACTTGTATGTTCAAAAGACCACATGTAAGAACAACTCTTAGGAAACATTATTTATCAAGCAAAGGAGTTAAATTATGCAACAGTTGCTGCCATAAACTAAAATAAGCTACTTCTCTTTTACAATTCAAAATAATATTTCAGAGAATAGCAATGGAAAAATATTTGAAAGAATAACAACAGTAAGAATAGTGTTGTGATAATTAGAATAATAATTGCAGATTTTTTTCATTCTGATCATTGACTTACTTTAGTGCCTTAATTTGATTATAAGGTTCTACAAACTGAATGTGTCTAATGTTGTATTTTATGGGTGTCATACTGAATACAATGTATGTAGACGTAATTGACCAAACAAAAACAAATGAAAAATTAAATTAATGAAAAAAAAACTATGACCTATTATAATTCCTGCTGAAATATCAATGTGATGTAGGCTGTTTATAATGGGCCACGGTCATAACATAGTCTGCTTCACAGAGCTGCCAGAGCCAAGTTCAGCTGTGCTTGTAAAAATCCACTGAAAATAGGAATATAACTTACCTGCCACTGAATTAGGGCGCTGCATCACCAGGGAGCATGTACCGTGGACATGGTGTTGTGGTAGAGGTCTTTTGGGCGCAGGTGGAGTCCTAGTCTCCGTGATCTCAGCTCGAGGTAAGATCTCATCTGATTGGACAGTCAAATTATTGTTGCTGGACCCAGAATGACATTCTTCAGTCGCATGGCCCATTACCCCCGCAACGCCCCCTGGCCCGTTGTCTTTAGGTAAATCTGTGCCGCGCTCCTCATTCTCTGAAGAGCTGGTGATGGTTGCTGTGGCAAATGAGGATATGAGGATAAATAGTAGTTATGGTTATATACAGTGTAGAAATCTGCAATTAAATTTTCAAAGTCAATATTTTGTTCAGCTGTGTCATATAATTTGCTGTCTTGTAAGAGCAATAGATTACAGAACAGCCCCATTATCAAGGACCAAAACAAGGCACTGACAGCCTGTAACATCAATATGCAAATCTACAATTATCAGTGTTCCAGGTATTTATAATGAGATAATTAGGGTTCAAGTAAAAACCTGTTAACTGAAATTACTTCTTGTAAAGTAGTAGTAGTAGTAGTAATGCTGACAATAAAGAAAATGCTAATTTATGTTATTGTACTCTACCTTACCTGTGCTTTGTTTTGCTTCCAACTTAAAATGCACATTCTATTTAAGGAAAAAGTGCCCTATTTTAGGAGAATCAGTGCTATAAGCAACAAAGACAGCAGTGTCCCAGTTTTGACAAGAGAGTGGTGAAGCCTTCAGGCTAAAGTGGAAGTGGTGACTTACAGAAGTAGAAACTCGAGTTGTATAAACTCTACATCACTTTAGCAGTCACATGTCAGTCATAAGTGAAAAGTCTGTGCGAAAGAAATGTATATGTGTTGATTCTTCCCCAGAATATTACATTTGCAATTTATGTTCTAAAAAGTAGGACTGATCAAAGTTCACATTTTAAACATAATTAAAAGCATTAACATTATGCCATGTTTATGATTATGCAGACTTAAACAATTTAAGTCTTTACCATATGTTTAATGAGAACATTCAAATTGTGATTCTAATTTGATTGCAGTAAATCTTGCAGCCCAAAGATGAGAGAGGCCTATAATTTTCATCATAGGTATACTTCAACTATGAGAGACAGAATGGGGGGAAAGAATCCAGGAAATCACATTGTAGGATTTTTTATAAATTAATTGGTAAATTCCTTGGTAAAATAAGTATTTGGCCACCTACAAACAAGCAAGATTTCTGGTTCTCACAGACCTGTTTGAACTCAACTATCAAAATAAAAGACACCTGTCCACAACCTCAAATAGTCAGACTCCAAACTCCACTAGGGCCAAGACCAAAGAGCTATCAAAGGACACCAGAAACAAAATTGTAGACCTGCACCAGGTTGGGAAGACTGAATCTGCAATAGGTAAGCAGCTTGGTGTGAAGAAATCAACTGTGGGAGCAATTATTAGAAAATGGAAGACACACAAGACCACAGATAATCTCCCTCGATCCGGGGCTCGACGCAAGATCTCACTCCACGGTGTCAAAATTATCACAAGAACTGTGAGCAAAAATCCCCAAAACACACAGGGGGACTAGTGAATGACCTGCATAGAGCTGGGACCAAATTAACAAAGGCCACCATCAGTAATACACTACACCGCCAGGGACTCAAATCCTGCAGTGCCAGACGTGTCCCCCTGCTTAAGCCTGTACATGTCCAGGCCCGTCTGAAGTTTGCCAGAGAGCATTTGGATGATCCAGAAGAGGATTGGGAGAATGTCATATGGTCAGATGAAACCAAAATAGAACCTTTTGGTAAAAACTCAACAACAAGGAGAAAGAATGTTGAGTTGCATCCAAAGAACACCATACCTACTTTGAAGCATCGGGGTGGAAGCATCATGCTTTGGGGCTGTTTTTCCAGGACGACTGATCCGTGTAAAGGAAAGAATGAATGGGGCCATGTATCACGCGATTTTGAGTGACAACCTCGTTTCATAAGCAAGGGCATTGAAGATGAAACATGGCTGGATCTTTCAGTGTGACAATGATCCCAAACACACTGCCTGGGAGTGGCTTTGTAAGCATTTCAAAGTCCTGGAGCGGCCTAGCCAATCTCCAGATCTCAACCCCATAGAAAATCTTTGGAGAGAATTGAAAGTCTGTGTTGCCCAGCGACAGCCCCAAAACATCATTGCTCTAGAGGAGATCTGCATGGAGGAATGAGCCAAACTACCAGCAACAATGTGTGAAAACCTTGTTGAGACTTACAAAAAAACTTTGACCTCTGTCATTGCCACAAAGGGTATATAACAAATTACTGAGATAAACTTTTGTTATTGACCAAATACTTACTTAATACTTTTCCACCATAATTTGCATATAAATTATTTAAAAATAATTTCTGGATTTTTTTTTCTCATTTTGTCTCTCATAGTTGAAGTGTATCTATGATGAAAATTACAGGTTTTTCTCATCTTTTTAAGTGGGAGAACTTGCACAATTGGTGGCTGACTAAATACTTTTTGCCCCACTGTAAATCCCTAAACAGTAGGAAAAAGATGAATATATGGTAACATTAGGAGGATATACTAACGCCATTCAGAGAAATTGTTAGTTTTTGGGTTATTCAGATAATCAGAGATAGTTTGCATGGGAAATGTGCAAAAAGGTCCAATATTATGCAAAATTGACTCGTGAGCTTTTAGCCATGTTAGAATGATGGAACAATACAATTATGTCACTTGGAGAGTTAAAATAACTTTAGGCTTGTCATATTCCTCATTCCTTACAGCATACATCTGTATCTTCTAGTATAAAATTAAATCTTACTCTATACACCTCAGACTCAAAATAAAACATCAGGTGAAATTCTGCTCTGGATGTTCAAAGGGATTTTTCATTGCGCAATGAGCACTCACCTATGATCCCACTATCCTTGCTCTCCAGTGTAGAGGTGGGGCTTTGAGCGGTGGGCCCAGGGATGTTTCCGGGGAGCAGAGCTGTGCAGGGGGCCAGGCTCGTGGGGCTGGAGAGCGTGCCACAGGGGCTGCAGCTGCTGTGGGGGGACAGTGGAGCTACGGGTTGGGGCAGACACTTCCCTCCTGGAGCGATGCCCAGAGTGGAGCAGGGACTCTCTGAGCAGGGGGATGTTGTGCTGCAAGTCAGAGTGGAGCTGGGACTGCCCCCCTGCATGGAGATATCATACTGTGGATAGGAACAGGGAAAATAATAGTGTTTCAGATTGTTGTACTAACTTTATATTTGTATGTTGTATTGGTGCCTGGCAAGAGACTGCAGATGTGCATTAGCTTGGTAGCTATAATCAAACATATTTACATTTATGTTTTTGACCTTATTCTGCCCCGCCCACTTTTTCTGTAAATGCAACTAAACCGCACTTTCATTGTAGTGGCACATCCTGTGGAAATCCCTTTCCTTTCAATGGAGAATTTGGGAAAAAAATTTGGTGCCATAATATTATATAAAGTAGGTTGGTTTGTGTCAAATGTTCAATGGTTATGTGCAACAACAAGTCAGCACTGTAACGATTCTCTGGGAAGCTTTAAAACAGCTCTGTAGTCCCTAGAGAACTTATTTGCTTTCACGATCGGCAGCTCCATACAAAAAAATACAAAATACAACCCAAATTATGATGGCGGTGCCCACGGCAACTTCCTGTATAAGATGAATACAGATGTTCATTAATGTGTACTATCAAATAAAAAAATAATAATAATAAATAAATAAAAGGCTGTCACAATAACATTAATCTGAAGCACAATATCCATTGAGAAATACTGCAACAAACAAGACTACTTGTCATACTATGCTGCTACCGTAATAACAATGATACAGAATCATTCAAAGTTGTACAATTTATTTGACATGGGAATATGTAAATGACTTCCTCCATCCAATCTGGTAATGTGACATCATGGTCTATTAAAAAATAAGGTCATCCCAATCTCAATATTAGAAAGTGCAATACTGAGATTAAAATGTATTGCTTGTAGTCCACTAACATACAGTATCAGAGTGTCTGAAGAGTAAATATCGTATTTTCCGGATTATATGTTGCTCCGGAGTATAAATCGCAACAATGAAAAAATACACAATGATGAAGAAAAAAACGTAAGTCACACTGGACTATAAATCTGTCAAGATCCCAGTCTGTCCCAGTCTGCCTTTTTGTGCTGTTTCCCCCCTCCGTTCTGTGTCAGAGCCTGGAGCTGGGTGGAGATTCTGGCTCCTCCCATGCACACCTGCAACCCATCTTGTTAATCAAGCTGCACCTGGGGAGGACAAAGGGGTCCAGGACCTGACACCAGGCGCCAGATTGTCTGTGTATCCACTGTGGTACAGCTCTGCTAGGTGCAATCTCATGTTTTGCATTTGTTACCCTTTTCTAAGTTGCACGGTTTTTGCTCCTCGTCAGATCCCGCTCCCCGGACCCGCTCAGCTTTTCTGCCTCTGACCCAGCTCTCCACAACGGTACGAACCTCACACCCTCTGACCCATACAGATTACCTCGTCCCTGCTGCCCACGCTTCGCCCAAGGACTACTGCAAACAACCCCGCTCTCAACTGTCTTATCCATCTGCCTTCATTTGCACATTTTGATCTGTAAATAAACATCGTTAAACTGTTCCCTGAGGTCTGTGTCTTTGGTCCCAGTCAGTCGTTATGACAAAATCGCATTTTTGGGGAAATTTATTTTACAAAATCCGAGACCAAGAACAGACATTTTATCCTTTAAAGGCAAGTTATAATAATAACAGGCTGAACAGCAGTACAGCAGGCTGAACAGCAGTACAGCACGCTGAAATAACAAACACAACAAACTGTCTGGTATGATCATGGAAGATATTAAGAGTTAATCAAATAACCCAAACATAACATGCCAGCTTGCCCACAAACACGAGAGACACGAGAGTTCTTTTCACTGATGTTTACTGTGGTCTTACTTCTTCATCACAGTGCACACCGTAGAACTAGCAAACATATCAAATATAACATAACCTCTGGCTCATAGTACATATACACACAAAATTGCATATGAACACATGGAAAATATACATACCACTTTGGCCTGCTAGTAAACAAGCTGGTGAACCTAAAACTTTATATTTTACTTTTCAATTGTTTCTCAAATGGTGCTCTGTCGGCTAAGACATCACATTAGCGTAAAAGGCTGAACTGGAAAACAGGACCTTAAACTAAACTTATGAAAAACTAAACATTTACAATATTGTTCAAAATGGAAAATCACCACCTTTATGGTCTTTATAAATGAATGGGAAATACATAAGAGGAAATTAAATATGAAATGAATAAAAGAAAATGAGTCGAGTAAATTTTTTATATGTATTACAAACACAATCAGCACCATCAGTGGTGAAACAAATAAACTAACATGCATAATCAACCGTTACCTAACACATATGTGAACACGTACATGAAGCATTGAGAGCAAACTGAATATGTGATATGTTAAGGTAAGATATTAACAGTTAATCAAACAACTAAAGTATAAAAAACCTAACAAGTTTACTCTCGATGTCACTCCAAATCACTAAATCCATTAAATTCTTCATCCTCAGTGTTGCTTCTGAACAACTCCACCTGCTCCAGAAGTGGATGAAGCACCACTCAGAAAGTAGCTGCCATACTGGTAAACAAGCCTGGAGTACGCCCAGTTGTCAGTGTGACAATAGTGAAGATGTGAAATTACATATATTAATAATTTCACATATAAGTCGCACCCCCGGCCAAACTATGAAAAATGTGACTTATATTCCAGAAAATACGGTAAGTAACCCAATGTGTTTGAGCCTTATAACAATCCTTCACAAACTCAATAGCATTTTTATACATTTGCTTCCATTATATTCAATGGGCAAACTGGCTAGCAAAAATGTGGATAATAAATCAACAGGGCATTGTCAACATCTCTGTGACAGCTGCCGGTACCACGAAATACAATGAACAATCATATGTATCTGGTTGTCAAGGCAACCGTAAAAATGGAGCTCTGTATATAGATTCAGTCATATTTCTGAGACGGAATGGTTGAATGTGTGAGCAAACAAGCCACTTTGTATGTAGAAATAATTGGTCCTCTGAGGAGCTACAGATGGGAAATACATATATGGTGAGTTTTAATGGTAATACATCTTCTGCTTTTTACTGTAAGTCTCAAAAGGAAATTGGACATTCACTGGGGGCGAGTTAGTGTCGTCAGTTCAACACATATAAAGTAGATCCCTGAACAGTAGGAAGAACGTGAATATGGTAACATTAGGAGGATATGATTCAGGGAAATCATTACTTTGGGAGTTGTTCAGATAACCTAAGATAGTATATTACACAAAATTAACTCTTGTGAGCTTTTATCCATGTTACAATGTTGTGACCTCATCAAAAACATACCAGTTGTTAGTTGAGTTTTGTTTCAATCACACGTCTGAGTAATCCTTTCTTATAAGTCTGTCTACATCTCCAAAGCTCAAAATGCTCTGTTTCACCTTGTGATGTCATGAAGATTAACAGCTGCCTTTTATCTTTAGTTCAGTAGAGATTGGCAATTCTAGGGATGAAATTATCCAAATAATTCTTGTGAAGGTGTTTGGAGTTTAAAAAACACAGTGGAGTACTTCTGGAATTACCACATGACATTACAAGGTGGAAAAGGGTGTTTCAGTTTGAGACAAGAAATTAGCCTAAATATGCAGGAACTGTGTTTAAAAAGTGTGAAAAACCCCACTACCCCAGGTATGTTTTTTATGAGAAAACAACATTATAACATAGGTAAGAAAATAGTCCAATGTGGGCCCTTTAAAACTGACTACAACACATTACATCACATTATATCCTTCAAAAGATTTATCATGTAGACAATACTATATCAGGCAACTCTGCTAATCTAGAAAACAATAGTTAAAGAGGGGGTATTTTACTTCTATGGGGTATTAACTGCTAACATATAACACAGATCACACGTTACCTTCAATTCTTTTGATAATGTTATATTCGGAATAACAACATATTAACATATTTGCCACTCTGAATCTCCCCGCCTTTTGCTCTTTTCACAGCACTATCACAACACAATCGGTGTGCATCCCACTAATGCACATCGCATCAGGTTTGTCAAGTTGCTGTATACAGTTTTGTATCCTGCTTTTGTATATTTATGGAAAATTGTCGTGCGGGGGCATGGCTTTGGAGCTGAGCATTAGACAGAATCTTACAGCTAACCGCAAAGGAGGCTTTGAAAAGGCCTAAATTACTGAAACATGCATGGATGACATCTAAAACAACTTTAGGCATGTTTTTGATGAGGGAATAACATTGTAACATGGTAGAAAGCTAAAAAAATAAAAAAATAAAAATCGATTTTGCATATACCCCCCACGTTTTATCTTGTATCACGTATCTTGCTTTCATAATAGGGATACATAAAACCTAAGAGAAATCGTTTGAAGGGATACTGCATTAAAAATGTGAAATGAACCTTTAGAAAAAAAGCTCCCATCTGTGAGCCAGGGTTTGCCTCCATGCACACATGAGTGACTGACTGCACATGGGAAATGAAAACATAATTCCTGTTATTTTCATCCAGCTGCCATCATTCCAGACCTGCTACGAAAAAGAAAACTTCTTCACACAGAGAACATTTACACTTTACAGTACGAATAACTAGGGCTGGACGATACCGACAAATATGAATCTTGATAACGGTTTGGGATCTCAAAGACAATATTTGGACAAAATGTGAATAAACTGTGAATTAGCAACAGTGCATAAAAAACTACACTACTACACTTTATTCTCTTGTTTGAAAAATTGCACGGCAAGTTCATTTTGTTATTATTAATCAGCTCTTTTTGTAGTCTGGATATTCCATTTTGGCATCTCCAAAACAACAGTTGCACCACTATAAATGATTCTCCATATCTCCTACCTCTATGAGTAATTATAAACATCTACTGCAGTTTGTCATGTCTGTAAGCAAAGCAAAACCCAATGTTATCTTAACCACAAGTCAAACAGAAAAGATTGGTGTGAGACTTTATGAGTAAGACCTACTTATTAATTAGACTAGGGTGTGTTAATCAAACCTCCATTGATCTCAATTGCTCAATTGCCCAAATCACAGTGAGTAGAATTAATGCATCATGATTTGCGATTATAGCCAGTGGGAGTGACAGTTCCAATTGTCTTGCATTCAAACAGTAATAAAATGTAATGAAAAATATGTATAATGCGTCTGCTGTAATTTTCTATTTTCAAACTGTGTATATTATGTAGTACAATTAATGTGGCACTATGTAAGCTTTCTGATGGAAAATCTGCCGTCTGCTTGTCTCCATGGATATGTTTTTATGTTTTGCCTGGAATATTCCACAGTATAGCATTAAACTTACATCTTGCATTTATTAAATGCAGGTGTTCTTATTGCCTCAACTGGCATTCTTACTGGGAGCAGGGTTGCCTCTTCACAGATCACCAGTCACGTGCTTGTCTCCATGGAGATCGATAGGTAAAAACTGTTCCAACTCAGTTGAGACATGTGGATCCTTCACCAGAAACTTACATAGTGCACAATTAAAAGGGTGTGCAAACATAGGCTACTTCTATCACACCACTATTATGTTCTTCCAAATAAGATAAACACCTCCATTTATTACTCAAATACTACAGACCTGTTGACACAGAGGCCATAGTTCTAACACCTAACACCTGGTAACTAACACAGTGTAGTAGTAATGTATTTCTTTTTACTTTTTAGTAATTAAATATTTTCTAAATGTCATACACCCTTGTAATATGCCACATACATTTGTCAAAGTATATTATTGTTTATGTACACTATGCCTGCCACTTGGTTATGCAGCTCCATGTATGCCTTCCCTGCGAGCATCTTACACACTGCAGTTATGGGCTGAATTGTCTCAGGGGCCTCTTTGCACAGCCTACACTTTGGGTCTTGTCTGGTGTGGTAGATCTGGGCCTCTATTGCTCTGGTGCTCAAGGCCTGCTCCTGTGCAGCCAGGATGAGTGCCTCTGTGATGTCCTTCAGTACAGCTTTCTCAAGCCATTGGTAGGACTTCTTGATATCAGCCACTTCAGTTATGTTCCAGTGGTACATCCCATGCAGGGGCTTGTCCTCCCATGATGGTCCCTCCAGCACCTCTTCCTGTGTGCTCCATTGTCTGAGACATTCACTGAGCACATCATGTGTTGGGGCCTTGTTCTTGATGTACTTGTGGATCTTGGATGTCTCATCCTGGACTGTGGCTCTCACAATCACTGGTCCTTGGCCTCGTTCCTTACGACTCGCGTAGAGTCTCAGGGTGCTGGATTTAGGATGGAACCCGCCATGCACAGTCAGGAGCTTTCGGGTCTTAACATCTAACTGGCAGGGCATAGCTGTTTATTGCCTGGGTCTTGTTCTTGCCATTGAGCTGACTCCTTAGGACTTGCCTTACTTGTGTGACGTATTTGGCCGTGGCCGCTTTCCTTGTTTCCTCTTCAAGGCTGCAATTTGCTTATGGGAACCAAGGTATTTGTAACTTTCCTCAATGTCTGCTATTGTTCCTTCTGGGAGAGAGACCCCTTCTGTGTGGACTACCTTCCCTCTCTTTGTCACCATTCAGCTACACTTCTCAAGCCTGAATGACATTCCAATATCTGTGCTGTAGATCCTGGTGGTATGGATCAGTGAGTCAATGTCTCACTAATTCTTAGCGCACAACTTGATGTCATCAATGTAGAGGATGCGATTGATGGTGGCCCCATTCCTGAGTCGGTAACCATAGTCAGTCTTGTTGATTATTTGGCTGATCTTTTTTTTTTTTTTTTTTAATTTTATAATGAGTCATACAATAACATCATGATGTATTCTAATACAGAAAATTTTACGAATTTTACATATAGCTGTATGACCTTTCTGTGCTGCTCTACATGTCATGCACTATCACTCACTGGAGATTATATTTCCCAGGATCTTGCTAGATTTTGGAAAGTAAAAGTTGAAGCCACTGGTTTGTATCTTAAAATATACTTTAATCTTATCTATGATCCTGTGCAGGTTTTAGTAGTGATGTAACATTTCAGTAACAGAGCATATCGTCAGGAGATATGCTTGTAGAAGTTTAAGCTACTGCCATGCAGTTATTCCCTTTATACTGGAGACTCATCTATCTTAGCCAGGACAGCCCACATTCCTCATCGAGCGTGGCTATCTCTGTGAAACTCTGACTGAATGTGGAGCTCAGGTGCTTCAATGAGGCTGAGAAAATGGGCCAAGACTGAGCAATGCAGGGACACGACCACATGGCGCACAATGGATCCAAAGCAGAGACAGACATTATGTAGTGTTTTTGAGGTTATAGAATATGATTATGACAAAAACTAAAAGTTGAGACTGGGAAGGACATTTAGCAATACAAATCCAAGAATAAATTCCATAATGGTTTAGTCTATTATTTTTAGGAATTTGGTCTACAACTTTATTTAATGAAATATCTTGTATTACTGAGATGACACTTTTGAGATTAAAGGTGTACTATGTAACTTTTCTGTTGAAGGGTCCCTGACTTTTACTGCTTCACAGTATGGTATTAAATGTATCTATCTCCATATAGACAGGCAGTTGATGCCACAAGGCCAAGTTACAGGTCAGATCTGTGGAGAGCAGATCGCGGGATCATAAGAATGCAAGATGTTCTAGGTATTTTTAGCAATAGAAAGCACCTGTAACTGAATAAATACAAAAAAAAAAAGTATGTGTGTGTGTATATATATATATATATATATATATATATATATATATATATATATATATATATATATATATATATATATATATATATATATATATATATATATATATATATATGTGTGTGTGTGTGTGTGTGTGTGTGTGTGTGTTGTGTGTGTGTGTGTATGTATATATATATAAATAATTATCCTCAAAAAAATTGTGTAGAGGATAAGAATAATGATTCAGATTTCAACCATAAAAAAATTTAAATGACCAGCAAAGCAGTTTAATCAGCAGTCCAACCAGATCTAACGCCCTCGGCTCTCTTCAAATCTTAAACAACAAGAAATCAGAGGAACACAACCTATTAAATATTGTACCAGGAATGTATTGATTAGTTTGAACTACCGCAAAACATGTTCATAGAGACATTAGCCTCCTTTATTATTAATGTAGACAGGTGAATATCAATGCTCTATTAACTAACATCACCATATGGAAGTACAGAGGAAGGTCATCTGATGAAGCCAGTGTGCCCTACTTCTATGATATGACAGCAAACGGACTGCAAGAAATCAATATGCTGTTGCCCTACCTTCCTTTCCCTCCTGTCCTCCATAGGGGACCTAGAGCCGGGTGATGCTTCTCCCAATAAGAAGCATAGTCTGGTCATCAGTTCCTGGGTAGAAAGGGAGGAGCCCAGTTGGGGCGCCACGTGGAGGTCTAAAGAACAGCACAAAAAATTAAACCCAAATTAGGCCTGTCATGTGATCAATTGCTGTTGGAAAAACTGACACATTAAAACATAGAGTAGTATATATTATTTAATTCCGTATTTATAATAAGCCACAGTTGACAGTAATTGACCTCCTACAGCTCACACATCAACGCACAACACAACATACTTCCTCACTAAAGTATATAAAGTGCATACAGTAAATACTGAGCCCACTAAAAATTAATCTGTTGTTTTTATGAAAGATAAGATGATATTGATAACTGACAGGCTTAACCCAGATTAATGCTTTTAGTTCAGATCCTTCACAATTTTCCCTATCCAGCTAAACAGGCATCAATAGTGTGAAATGTATGCATCCGCAGGGTCAACCAAACCCTAGCTGATTACGTATGCACAAACGTGGACTCCCCCCATAACCACCGGCACCTCCATGCTTTGAGGTGCTACAAAAGGTTGTGTGAGGTTGTGAGTTAGTGCACACGCCTGCCAGGTGCTCTCAGTTTTAAAGACGTCTTGTGAATTTCAATGAGGTCCATCGCAGCAAGAAGGTGGTTTGGAGTGGTTTGAATCGTGCCTAGGCAGTTGCTATAGGAGAGGAGAGAGGGCCGACATGGGTCGTGCACTGCATCCATTTATCACTGTTTTAAGGGCTCCCCCTGGTGCTTTGACCTTTGAACCTACTAGCGTCTTCTCTCTGCCTAGTAAGTCTTCATTTTGCCCCAGCTAAAATATTATGTACAACAATATAATTCCCAATTTTCTGTCTTCTTAACACTTGTCTCTGCGCGCCTCTATCAGCTGAGTAACATGCATATTGAGTAGGCATATAAACAGGATGACAGGACATCACAGATTACAGGGACAGCTCACTCCTCCTCACAAACATCTTTGCGTTTAGACATCATTCATTTCACACTCCCTCCATTTCTCCTTCTGTCACTGCGGCTTTGAAATAGGTACACCATCACATTTTTTTCCTTTGCAAGCCAAGTCTGAGATGTAGTTGCAAGTAGATCAAGGTCAATATCAAGAGCTGCTTTTCTTTTGGTTTACAGCTCCTATCTTTTACCAGTATAGGAATTGTAAGGATTAAAAAAGTACATGGGTGCTCAAGAAAATATGTGTTAACCAGAAAAAACTTAACATTTAGTCACTATAAACGTGACATCTAAACCAAAGTAACATGAGGGCATGCTGGATGTCCACTACAATAGTAGTGGACAGTTGGTAAATATATCAAAGCATCTCACAGTTGCTACTGGAAACGGGAAGCTGAGAGGTGCCTGGCAACCAGAATAGAATGTGTCTCATAAAATCTGCTTATCCTTCAGGTAGCCCTCTGGTCAAACACACACACAAACCTAACAAGAAGGCAAACACTTACCCCATTATTTGTTTAATCTAAGTGAAGCAGCACAACACAGGAGGTAAAGTATCTGAATAAACTATAAATAAAAACACCAAAGGGATAACAAAAAGATGACACAGACAACACAATGAAGTTTCTGCCTTGAAAAAAATGCAGTGGCTTACAGTTTACAGCATGTCCCCTCAGTACCTCCAAGATTGTTACTCATTGTAGTCAATCATCACCTGAGCACCGACGTGACAACACCCTCCTACACCGGTCCTCACCTCTGTGGTCTGCTCTGCCACGGCACAAGGCGCTGTAAGAGCTGTCGGCATATTCTGGCTTCCTTACGCGAGCTTCGGCCACGGAGAGGAGTGAGAGCAGGCAGAGAGGGAGGTGGGAGGGAGCGTGCGATCAGGGCAGTCAGAGTGGTGATGGGAGGGGTGAGGGGAGGGGGAGGAGAGGGTCGAGATATAGGGAGGGATATGAAAGAAAGTGAGGGAGAGATTAAGCTCATCCAGATGAGATCTGTGGTGCAGAATTTGAATTGTTTCCCAGGAGTATGAGGCTCTATGTACAAAGAGGCTGCCCTGTGTGCAAACGCAGCAACACTCCATATACTGTGGGCGTTTATCCTTAATAAATGAAGACTGCTCATGTTTACACGTTTGAAAACAGGGACACAATTATATTGATGTGCGGGTGTGTCTCAATTTATGGTATGTTGATTTTGAGAGACATGCTCAGATGGATGAGACGCTTGTGAACCGAAAGTGTTAGTATACTTCCACTGAGGGTTATTTCTACTTTCAATCACGCATTAGAGTGCAGACACTAAAGCAATGCAATTTGCATGGCCAGCAGATACATACTGACCGTGAAAGCAGATTTTAGTTGCTGTAAATTTCCTTGTCGTGCCTGTGTGGTTTACTTAGGGACCAACACAGCTCTGCTGCATGCAATGAAACGTAATCAATCCTTTTCTCAATGGCTGTACTAGTTGCACCACACTGCCACCTTTCGATATTTCAAAGTAATGCAACCCTTGGTAGGAAAAATAGGTTAGGTAATTTATACAAAACAGAAGATAACTGTGAGTGTTATCAAAACTTTAAGATTATTAGTGACTCAATGCATCTAAATAAAAATTTGACTTTAAAGAGGAAGACAAGATGTAAGGGTAGTTACAATTCAATTTGTGTTACAGGCATTGTTCTTATTGCATATAGCAGGGTCTGCTTTTAATGGCACACAAAAAAGGTTGGCTTGGTTTATTCTTTGGGGCCTTTATGATTAGTGAAACAATAAAAATCTAGGGAATCAGATAATACTGTGTAAATAAACAGTGCCAAGCTAAGGCACTGGTTCAAAACCTGGCCATTCTGTCCATGTGTTGTACCAGGTGGGATGCCTAGATGCTTGGACTGGGAGATTTTTCATACAAAAGTGTTATTAGGAGATTGTGTTGGCATGTGAACTATATGAAATCCTTGTCAGACAATTAAATTTGGCCATGTGTTGATGTCGAAGTGACCCAGCTCATTGTGTTTTCTTGGCTGAAGTTATCTCACTCAATTATTTACTTTGACAATCTGTCACATTTTGGGGCCCTAGAGGCACCGTCTGTGTATGCTCTTTTCTTTGCTGTCACATGTAGGAACAGCTGAACACACAGACGATCTCAGCTAATAAAGGCAAAATCCATCAAAGCACAGTGCTATTTTTAAATATATTCCCGAGTGTATGGCTTATGATGATTATATCCAGATCATATTTGTATGTATTGTTATTACTGCCCACCTGGGAATCGGATGAAGGACTGGGAGAATGCCAAATCAGCCGGTCGAGGAAACAGAGGAGAGGAGGGGAGCGAAATGGACACACCTTTGGTCAACCGGGACAGTTTTCTTCCTCTCTGGCTCCTGTCCTGCTCTTTACAGTGTGTGGAGCTGTGAGCTTGCGTCTTTGCCCCTGCACCAAAAAACACCATGAAAATATGTACACTGGACATTTTATTTACCTTCATTTGAGGTGTATCAATGTTTTTCATTTCATTCAAATTAATAATTAACAATCTTTGATAAAAAATAATAATAATAATGGCCACAGCAGGAATAGATGTAATGATTTTCTTGGGTTTCAAGTACATGAGTCTTGATTTGCTCACTCAAAAGATATATTTATATTTAAAACATGTTCTTGCTAACAACAGAGGACAAACTGAAAGGAGGAATCCTTTTGCCTGAATCCCAATACACAATTTATTCAATGCTGCTTTACTGAATTGACCTTTTCCAAATTAAAATTTCATTGAAATTAAATTTTTGTTAAAACTTGTTTAATCACCATGATTAGGTCCTGAGTAGGCTGTTGTCTATTAACGAGTCACAAAGGAACAACATTAATCATGTCTCTTTATGAGAAGTGGCAGAGCAAGCATATCTCGTCTTAGTGGCATATTAATGAGTGAGGTAATGGAAAGTTGTGGAAGCGTGTCCTCCATGGGAATACTTCTTAATAAATAAAGACATGCTTGCTTTATTTGACATGAGAGCATAAAATAATTCTGTTTGACAGAAAATATTATAGCTAAGGACCATTCACATGCACACATTTAAATGGGGATTTAAGAAGTTATGAAAATACTCTATGTTCACTTTTTACATTTTAAAGACAAAAAAATGCTATTCAGGTAGGTACAATATAGGCAAGAGTGGTTGTGTTTGATGAGGTTTTAGGTCAAAAAGATCACAATTCTCTTGTGTAGGCTATTGTAAACAAACCATATTAATTTAATAAGACTGGCGCAGTTCTTCTGCCTTCTCTGTATTCTGGCTTCCCAGGGCAGTGCTTTATTAAACATTAATGGCAAACATGTTCACTGTAATACTGAGCTCCACTTATGTTCATATATCTTCACTGCGACGCACAAAATCACCTCCCAACAGCAAGTCGTAATGCAAGACACACATTCAAATATGTAAGGTCTGTTTTATAGCTATATCTATTACTTGAAAACAGCAGTTAGACTTCAGGTATACAGCCGGTTGTTATTCGCACAAAATTTAAGATGTAATTCTTAGTAGGTCAGAATGTTTCCCTAACTCAATTTCTGACACAGTTTAAATGAAAGCAGTGGGACTGTATAAAGGACAGACACTGATGAATTGGGCTAATTGAATTGGCTCTGTAAAAGCACCCAGGAGAAGACAACCTGGATCAATGCAACACAATGGGCACAAAGAAGGATTGATTTTCGAAGCACGGAAGATAAGAGTACACGTAAGTGCATATTGTATTGCAAATGGTAGACAAAGTGTGGTACTTTTAGTCTGGGGCATAAATAGACTTTATTATTTTGGTTGACTTGATTTAATGGCAGTACTCCAGTATGTGCTTACCTGCATTCTTCTGATTCTTTTTCCCTCCATCTTTGCCTTTACCCTCTTTCTTGTTTCCAAAAACAGCTCTGAACATAATTCCTACAAAATGGAAAACTACAAATGTTGTTTATTTCAAGAAAAATATCATCATATTCTTAGTATTATGACAACAGATTTGAGATGATCTTCTAAGATCACACACAGCAAGCAATGTGGGCATCTGTAATTGTACTTACCTTTTCTTAGGTTCCTTTGAAGCTTGTTTGTCTCCACATAGTCTAAATCCACGGGAAGCTGATGAAGAAACTCTCACGACCGAGGAGTCCAATTAAGAAATGCTGCCTCCTCGCTGTCACTTCGCAGACTGATAGGGGAACGAGTGTCGCTCACATTACGCACATGCGTAATTATGGTTCCACACGAGTGAGCTCCACTCTCAACGCCTAAATAGTTTTCTTATTTAATCGTACTGTAAATCACGCTTTATATAAAATAGGGTTTCAGTTCAATTCAAGTTGAATAGTGTCATCTCCTCCAGTGATGCATTCAAATCACACAAGGAAATGCAGTATTTTAGGAGACTATGGTGCATTGAGCAATTAACTTTGGTTACCACTGCACATGCACAAACTACAGTCAACCACAGACAATCCTTCACCATAATTATGTTCACTCACTGACACATAGGGGGCAGTCAATAACCATTTGCCCAGTGCGTATTTAAGCCAACGTCCATGTTTAAGGCTCTCTATTTCACTTGAACACCACATGTTGATAATTGCCAAAGGGTCTCACCTAGATTAACCATGGTCATGCCTCGGTAAGTATTTCCCTATTTTATGCTCGTCATCACAGTATTGTAAACGGTTCCTCAATGCAAAACGACATGAAAATTAAGAGCTTTTGTGCCACGCGCTTTTCTTGCTAACGAGTGCTAACGGTAGCATGGCTGTAACTAGTCATACGCATTGGAACTTTTTGTTTCCTTTTTTGCCAACAGATCAAGCGCTAATTAACTTGATTGTTTCTTTTGCCGACGCGAACAGACTTGGGCAACTGTACAACGATCATGGTGGGTGAAAATTGGATGCTGCTCTAAAACGTGGAGCAGCAGCCACTTGACTGGAAAAAATAACACCCAGGGAAGCTGAACGAGCTATGACAACGAGTATCACAGCTCCATGAAGTTGTAAGTTTACTCTTGAAAAATGTGTACCACAATTCGCATCTTTGACAGCCTAGGCACCCTGTAGTGGGACATCCTGGGTATAAAATTATAGATGCAACAGTGAAAAGTCCCTGCGCTTTCTGTTAGCCTAGTTCAGTGGCCACGCGGATTGAAGAGGGGAGAACATGTAAAGTGAACAATTGCCATGCCTCTTGTAGCATAACATGACCTATGTAATGATTGTATTTCTTTAGGGCGACTTTGTATCCATGGAGAACGCGCTACATGGAAAAACTCACGACTGTGTTGCAAGAAGCCTGGTGAGCATATTTTTTGTAAAATACGTCTGTGCATCCGCTGATAGACCTAAAGCAGGCTTTCTTGGCTTTTGGGTTTGCATAGTGATGCTATAGTAAACATTCCTCGCGCTTCCTGGCTGCTTAGACTGGCTGCACAGATTGAATTGAGGAGTACACTTGAACCTGCTTCTACATAAGGATTGTGATTGTACTTCATTACTTGAAATTAAATGTGCTGTCTTTCTTACAGTGGATTCCACCAATATGAAGGTGTGACATGGATTGAGGATGTCATTTTATAACTGCCCCAGAAAACGCCATCCCTGGACCCAGCATTTTGTATGTGGAGAATCATTGTACCAGAGTATGGATAAATGATATACACTATAGAACGCAGCAGTAATTGTATTTGATCACCACAGAAATTACTGTGATGACTAAAAAGGCATGTGCATGGGGGTCTATGTCCATAAGCAGTTGCTTCAGCCTACTCCTTTTGTGCCATGTATGCGTTTATGTAATAATGTAAACTATTCAAACATTTAGGTTAACTTGGGCAGAGCACAGTATCCAATAAAAATATTTGTGGCTGTTTTTTGTAGTAAAAAAACAACTTTTTTTGAAGGAATACTAAATGTACAGTAGCTTTTTGGTATTAGTGTAAATGTATGACTCTTTCGAAATGTTCTCTTGTTAGTCATGCCATATTTCTTGTTGGCTATTGGCATTCTCTCCAGCACAAAACTCCCTAAGCTGGGGGGGTCTTCTTTAAAAATATATATTTTATATAAATTTATATATATATAATGCCCATTTAGGTACTAAAGTTAAAAACAAAACAATTTCAATTTTATTACAGGTTTTGCACTAGAAATACAACTGAAAATTATAATGTAGAATTTTACTACATAACAGTAAAAATATTTTGGAACTAAAACCTTGTACTTATTAAAACAAATCTTAACACTATGTCTCAATGCTGTGTTACACCTAAAAGTTACTGCATACATGATAAACATTCTTTACTACCATATTAAAAAAAACACCCAATCTATTCATCAGTCTTTTCCTCTACTTGGTAATGTCGATACTCCGGTTTAAGCTCCCATGTGTTTTTGTGTGTTCCCTTCACATTGTAGATGCCTATGTCACGCAGGATCTCCTTCAAGTAAATCTAGAATAAAATGTCAAAAGGGGCATATCACTTTCAAATTCATAAAATCTTGTCAAGCTCTTCTAGTCAACTTTGAACAAATAGATAAATGCTCTGAGTGTATTTTATATTATGTAATCTAATACTGTCTTCATATCAGATCACTCATGGCTAACTGAACCTAAATGAGCCACATCCAATGCCTTTTCAGTATTTAGCAAACAGAGCAATCTAATTTAGTGCCGACGGCCATGTTTAAAATTAGCATTGCAAATGTGAACCCTCCCACTGTTTTGGTTTATTTGACAAAACTCAGTAATAGCATATTCTAAGGATCATAACCAATTATTGTTCAAGGTCTTACCACAGGCTGTTTTGTGATATCCACAAGATCTTTGATGTTGTAATACTGGTGCTTTTCAAAGGCAGAAAACAACATGTCCAACACATGCTGTTTGTCTGCCCTCGCCCTTTTCCCTTCCTCTTTCTTTCGCCTCTCATACTCAAGCTGCAAGATGCCACAGATAAGTCAGTAGCAAAACAGATTCACACTATATTTCAATTATTACAAAAAACATAATTCCAGTTTTAAGGAAAAAAAAATCAGACAACACAATAACATAATTAAAAATATTACATTATGTTCAATTAATAATACATCAACAGTTTGGATAGGTTGTGCATTAATTTTCTTACATTGTTAGCGTGATTTGCCACAGGCTTGTAGTTGGTTGCGACTGCTTTCTCCAAACGCTGTGACAATCTGGCTGGTTTTGATGACTCTTCTATCTGTAACCTATTCAAGTAAAATGTACAAAATCTTAATAGCTTTTGATAAATACATAGGTTTTTACTCAGATCTTGAAAATACACACCTTTTCAGTCTCATGTAACTTTCACTCACAGCTGGTCGGCACTCAGCTCTCTGCACTACCATCCCCTCCAAGGCAATTTTATCTACAAAGAGAAATGTGTATGACGATCATATTAAAAGGAATTTAATCGGCACAAGTAAATACATACACTTATAGTTTAAGCACCTTATTCAGTGGTCCAGGACAAGAAATTATATTGTATATAATGAAAGACATGTGTATTAATTACCTGGCCAGCCAAAACCACATACTTAATCTAGAAGGGACTAGCTGGTCAGGTAAGCATTTTTATAACACATGGTAATACTACACAGTGCACACGTGTATAGTTGTCTTTAGCATTCTTTATAAATGAATTCTGAAAAAAACAACCATGAAAAGGCCATTATAAATGCGAATGAAAATTAGCTGTGCAGCTAACTTCGACACATTTACGCGTGTATTTTTACTGGTGTTTTTAATGTGCATTGTCCCTTTTAAATAAATAAATAAAATAAAATAAAAATATCTGTGAAAGACAAGGACTTATTCGAGTATAAAGGCCTTGTGAAAAATTGTGGTAAGCATTCAACTAGAGGCACATTGCTGACATAAGTAGGATGAACAAGTAAATCAAATTAAACAGAAATATGATAAGGCAACCAAAACATATTTAGCGACTTTGGACAAGATTCATAATTTTACATGTGATTTTCAATAAAAACTTAAAATTCAAACAAGCATATAAATTGTTTACATATTTCAAAGAGAAGGCACCACACCACAAAAACACTCCAAATATGCGTCTCTGTCTCATAACCGGAGGACTCACCTGGACCTGTACCCGAACCTAGGCTGCTGCCATCAGATCTCTCCTCTGACTGGCCTATAGGGACGGAGGCAGGGATTGTAAAAATGACAACACAAGGATGAAGGATGGAGGAAGATTGCCAGGATTTAATTCAAAGCAGAATCAATCACGCTGTATCTACATAATCAGCGCATTTATTCATGATAAGCATTGAGCACATAAGCATGGGCAAAGCGAGCATGCCTTCACACCAAGACAAAAGAGACAATCACTCCCATCACATGGATAAAGAAAACACCAAATTGCACAACTTGATTGTCCAGCAAAGGTCCAAGACAGTTACACAACACAGTGCTGCGATTTGTGCCGATTAGCACAAGCAAACCAGCACCAAAACAATCAAGGCCAGTTATTAAGTCAAACCCATTTTCATGCACCAATAAAACCAAGCACATATAAAAACATTAGGTTTGTCTTACTCAGGAGTCTTCCTGCTTGTTTCCATGGAAATGTTGTTCCTTTGACTATAATGTGTCATTGTATGGCATAAAACTCACCTATCTACAATGTTCTGAAATATCATTTTAACTTTCTATTTCCATGGAATCAAGCTGGTGCCACCTCCAGATAACTACACAATTTCTTTAAATAAGCACCATTCAAACATAACATTGCACAAACATGTACAGGGACAGAGACAAAGTGTTGATAAGATAAAGTAACACTTCTGACAATATTTTTGATTCATGGCTGCACATTCAATTAACAGCACAGCAAGAAACATCAGGAGTAATTTGCCTTTGCAGCAAAATAGCTGGGAATGTTAACACCTGACAGTATGTGTTCTGTTGATCAGAATTAACATCATTTAATTGAATGCAAAAATAAAATAGCTTATAAAGAGCTCTTTGTTGATGTACAATTGTAATATTTTTGCATTTTAAATATCTATAAAAGAGTAGGTTATGAGCAAGCCAAAATGGCAAGCACATTAAAAGATTTATAGAACCAACCAACAGCAATTGACATATTGGCAAACTTGGAATAACAGCATCAACAATTCCACACACATACACAGGAAATCATCCAAAGACCCACCTGCTGAAGTCTCTGTGAAGACTGCTAAGGTCTGCCCTCCTACGGTCTGCATGGTGAAAGGATGCTCTCGTGGGGCTGCTACCGTGTCTATACCTTCAATTACAGTCAACTCTTCATTTAATGTGAAAGTCACCTAAGGGGAAAAGAATGGTAAGCAAAAAACAATTGCATTATACGTTCAATGTATAATGCAATGTTATACTTTCTTTTCAGAATCTAAAAACACATCATCATACAATTACACAACTACAGAATAAAATTATGGGGGTACAATTACCTCAGGCTTCCCCATGTTCCCTTTTCTAGAAATGACAGTGACAACAATCTAAATATTGCAATTATGTTTCAAGCTCAATAAGTTATTTACAGGTTTCATTGCATACTTGCATATCTTGATCTTCCCAACTTCGCCTCTGCCAGATGCTTTTGTCCATTGTTGGGACAGATATTTTGGAACCTGGGTGAAAAAGTGCACAAACACATTTCACAGAATTGTTAACTTTTACAGTACATTGCCAGTACATAAACTGCTATGAGTGAGCCGGACTCGTGGCTAGTGTTTCCATGCAGCGGTAAATGCTAACTAGACGATATGAGCTAGACGACGTTCCTCAGATAGCTAATACAAAATCACAAATGAACAAACACAGACCTTTACGAGCCATACACCAGTGTTTTGCTTGGCACCAGTTAAATCCACTTCTCCCTTTTCTGACATAGTTAAAAATTATGTTGCAGCTAGAAAGAACATCAAATATGCGCATGCGCAAATCGATCGAGCAATTTGTTTACGGCTGCCGAAAAAGCCCAAAAGAGATATTACATTTCCATTAAAAACTAATTACATTCACACACAAAAAAGTCAGACACTTAAATCTTATTTATATTTCATATCATTTTATGTTAAACGATGGAAGATCAAAAATGAAAAATTATTCAGACAAACTAGATATTTAAAATAACACATCTTCAACATTATACAGTTTTTATTCAGTACTACCTAATTACAAATGTGGTCCTTCGTGTGGCACTTTTAGACTAAACATTTGCCATTTTATTTGTTTTTAGCTCAAGTAAAAGCAAAATTAACAACTTGTATATTACAAACTGACAAGGAACAGCTAAGGGTGTTTATGTCATTATAAAGAGATTCATTGATTTCTAAACAGAAATAAATCCTCAGAGAAACATTCGGTCCCTGCTGTGGGAGAAGCGTGTGTTAAGTTCTTGAGATTTTTTCAGCAGTCTTTGCTTCTGAGCTTCATCAAAGCGGTTTACTTGAAGGTCTGCATCTCGATCAAATGGCCTCCTCTCCACTGGCTGATCTACCTTTTCTTTGGCCTTCTCCTTCATCTTCTTTGAGTGTAAACTCATGAGAGACTCAGCACGTTTGGACTCCTGTAGACAAATTTAGTGTCCTCAGTAACTACATTAAACCCATATAATATACTGGATAAAATAAGATCATATCACTCACATTATATTTGGATACTTTCTCTGCCATCTCAATGTCTTTTCTGGAGAGCTGTGGGGCACTATCTTTACCCTTTTCTTCTTTGTTTTTCGCTTCAAGATGCTCCTGTTTGTTTCAGAATACAACTTTCTTAGTACAACAAAATATTATAAAACAGCTCTGTCTTCAACAACACACTGACCCTGGCTTTGCGCTCTCGGTCTGCAGCTGTATCTGTCCAAATTGAGCGGTCACTTTTCTCTGGACCAGATCTTTTTTTGAACGTCCGAGCACCAAGGCCGATATGTTGTAGTTCAGGCGGGAGTTCTGTCATCCATGATTCCCGTGTGGGCATAACTGGAGCCTCCTGAAACATACAAACAATCATGAATGCACTAAATAAATTGAATGAATATGTTCAGGGTCTATTCTTTTCTATGTTTAGTACATATTAATTACACCACTCTTACTCACTCACCAATTCATTAAACTTGATGTACATTTGGATAGAAGACATGCTATATAGTGGGAGAAAAATCAAAGACTAAAGAATAAACTTTAAATTCAGAAAAAAGAAATTGTGACCATGCATCTATTATTTCTGTACTACTGTATTACTGCAAAACATGTAGTGTCTTGTGTAGGTCTTGTCACAAACATTTTATAAACTGCAAAATCTACAAACATTTTGCTTATGTTTATGTTATGTCTCTTTTTGTCTTTAGTAAACTAAGTGGTTATTTTGATCTAGAGGTATTTGCAAGTGTCTTACATTTCCTAACAGCTTATCTTTCATTCTTTGTGCCCTTCGTTCAATGTCCAAAGCCATGGAGTCTTTGATGGGTCCTTTGGATGGCATAGGTCCAATCGCATCCTCATCCTCACTGCTGTATGCCTGGTGCTGGTATCCAGGAGGCAGAGCTGGTCCTGAAAAACCTGCTACATCTTCATCATCAACCTCATCATCATCACCAGACCATCTACGAAAACCAGGTGGTAAGGCTGGTCCTATTACAAGGGTCCTAAGGGGACAATATGAAGTTACAGCTTCCATTTTTAACAATTCAACAGACAAACAACCTTCAAATGTGTACATGTCGCATAAAGTCTGTTACATTTCAGGTGAGCTCTGCTGTTTCTTGAATCCTGGTGGAAGAGCTGGTCCAAAGAACCCATCGTCATCGACATAATCATCTTCAGTCTTTGAATTTTCTCTGAAAATATTGAAACAGTGACTATATAAAACACTTTTTTTTGTCTAAAAGCACAAATACTAACAATTGCATATATCACGTCTAACATGCACACCTTAATTGAATTATTTTCTGACCTCTGGATCTTTAAAATAAAAGAAATAACAAACAAACTGAAAAATCTGATGTGCGTAAACAGTGGGGCCATGACCAAAAATAAACCAGATGATTTTGCTGTTAACATGTAATTTAAAAATCTTATAACTCCAAAAAATCTGACAATAATCTGATTTTAAGTGTGAGCGAAACCACAGCCTAAAATAAACAATTCACAGCCTAGATCAATCAATTTCAGTGATCCACAGTTTGTTGAATCATGACCTAACTCAACTAACTCTTTTGTTATGTGGTAATACGTCACATACTGTTGATTTTCAGTGGAGTGGCTTGTTTTGACCCTTTTTACCGACACATCGTTTTCACTTTCGTCCGAAGAACTCGGATCGCCTCGTTTGTACCCGGGAGGCAACGCAGGACCGACGACTACAGTGGATATGATAACACACAAAAACGAATCAAAAGATATTCAAATTTAAAATAAAAAGAGACAACAACAGACTTACGTTCATCATCCGAACTGGAGTCCTTCTCGTCTTTATCTTTCCTCAGATGGGGAGGCAACGCTGGGCCGATAGCATTAGACGACATATTTTCAACAAAATAAGATTGCTTTCCCCTTTATTAAACGTAAAACAAAAACATATCACATAAATTGCTCAGAACTTGTGACCACCTTTCACTTAGGATGTAAATAGTACACCTGCATTGCTATTGGCTAATTTTTTGTCAGATTAAGAAACGTTAGAGAAGATATTTCCGCTACTCGTCAAGATAATGTTATTACGACTTTCTAAAAGAATTCCAAAACCGCGCACTTTAATTCCCTGTGATATACCTTGGTGAACTCTTTAGTACTTTTAAGAGTCTTTGAATTAACACATAGAGACCCCCTTTTCAACTCAAAGATTATTTAGATTCAAATTTTATTTTGAAGGCTTAAACCGGAATTTGATGCTGTATTGAAACAGAGAGCAAGTCTTCCCAGTCTCCCCATTGTGTGCTGTTGCTGTTCATCATGTTATTCATCCATAGTCGTGTTTCTATTTC
Organism: Periophthalmus magnuspinnatus; assembly: GCF_009829125.3. NCBI lineage: Eukaryota > Metazoa > Chordata > Actinopteri > Gobiiformes > Gobiidae > Periophthalmus > Periophthalmus magnuspinnatus. The sequence goes on along the minus strand of NC_047128.1, from coordinate 7,522,275 downwards.
ACTGATGTTGTAGCTTAATTTAACGAACAGGCCCATTAAGTTTATCAAATCAGCTTACCCTCTAGGCACTAGAATGGGTAAAAAGGATAAAAGTGATCGGGGTAAGTTAAGTTGCTATTTATCCTTGTTGTTAGCTGTTAGCTTAACGTCTAACCTATATAGTAGCAGCGGTGGGGTTTTTATTCACTTCTCAGTCATTATTCCAAAAGCATAAAATGAGGGGAGGCATTAAACTACTCCACCTTGCATTGTTCAGTTACAGGTGTTTTTAATGCTCAAAAATACCTTGGAATAACATGCATTCTTACTGTGAGCTCACTCGCTTCTCCACCGATTTGACTTGTAACTTGGCTTGTCTCGATATATATAGATGGGTTTAATTCCGTACGGTGCCATTAGCAAAAGTAAAGAAATTCCATCTTACTAGAAACAAGCAGATGTCGGAACCTCCAATAGAAAAGTTACATAGTGCACCTTTTAAATGAAATCTGTAGACAACATGTTACAACAATTTCATAGAGTATGTTATTGATATGTGTCATTAGTTTAGTTAACTAATAACATAACTGATGTTTATTTTTGTAGACAAGAAGTCCAAAAAGCGTGTGTATGATGAAGAGGATGATGAAGATGATTTTGGGGGTAGTGAGTCCAAGGAGGCTGTACCTGCTGCAGCTGGGAAACAGGTGGATGAATCGGGCACTAAAGTGGACGAGTACGGAGCCAAAGACTACCGCACTGATATGCCTTTGAAGAATGACCACTCCTCACGACCGCTTTGGGTGGTATGACTACAATTTATGTTAACGTGTAGTCACTGGTGGTGGCTCAGTTCTTGCTTTCCTAAATGTGCATACTACTCTCCAAAGTCCAAATCACCCATGCCTGCAATTATGCTGTTTTGCCACAAGATGGAGTCTGCATACTAATTCTCTGTTCTTGTGTGTGTGCCTTTTGGGTTATGTGATGGAAGTAATTTGCGCTCATTGTCTTTTGTCAAGGCTCCTGATGGACACATTTTTCTTGAAGCCTTCTCACCCGTCTATAAGTATGCTCAGGATTTCTTGGTGGCCATAGCAGAGCCCGTGTGTCGGCCAAACCATGTCCACGAGTACAAGTTGACTGCCTACTCCCTGTACGCAGCTGTCAGCGTAGGCCTTCAGACATCAGACATTGTGGAATATCTACAAAAACTCAGCAAGACTTCTGTCCCTGATGGAATAATACAGTTTATAAAAGTATGTCACTTTTTATACATACATTATACATTTTGATATAACCTTTATTATTATTGTTATTGTTATTGGTATTGGTATTATTATTATTATTATTATTATAGTTCATTAGTGCTTGCAATTACGTTTTATAAACTTTGAAAAATACTATTTTTAATATTGTATGTTTAAACTGTTGACTTAATTACCCTTTGCCCACACATGAATTAATGAAAAGTCCCTATGGAAATACTGGCAAATGTCCATGGTCCATCTCAAGAGTTCCTATGACCCAGAATGAGGTTACATTGCCTGTTTAAACAATTTTTGTTTTCTTTTGGCTTCAAAAATTGTGATTTTAAAAAATTAAACAAACACTAGACTAAAAAGGTTATCTCATTTCTTTTATTAATAGCTCTGCACTGTGAGTTATGGTAAAGTCAAGCTGGTTCTGAAGCACAATAGGTAAGTCATAATTTAATGTAATTAACTTGTAATTATTAATGTTTTTGCCTTCCTCTTTTAAAATATTGATATATTGTAGATACTTTGTTGAAAGTGCCTTCCCTGATGTGATCCAGCATTTGCTACAGGACAGTGTGGTCCGTGAGTGTCGACTTCGAAACACAGATGGAGGGGACACTGAACTTATTACTGAAGTCATCCACAGTAAATCAGCGGTATACTTGATCTCTTTATTGATATTTAATTCACATTGCTGGCACTGGTTATGTTTACTTTGAATTTTTATCATGATTTGGTCTCTGGAGGTATCAGATATTTGAAATTGACTGTTACTTGTAAGTAATCCAATTGCTGAAAAGGAAAATTGTGCAAAAAAGGGCAACCTCATTAGTTATTTAGAAATTCATTGCACTGTTGTATCTGTGTTACTCTAAAAATCCATTAATTTACTGACACATGTCATCAGGTGTTTTGGATGATCAGATGTCTGTTTGGGATGTGAGCACACATTAATTAGACTTATTATCTGATTATTCTAGTTATCAGATTTTTAGTAGTTGCAATAGATACACAAGCCAATGATTGTAATAATGGCAACAAATCCAATCCATTTTGGCATTTCAGATAACAAAGATGCAGGAAAAAGGAGGTGCCTCTACATCACAGGCTGCTGATGGTTCAACTGAGCAAGTTCCAGAAGACATTTTTAGTTACTATGAGCAAATGGACAAAGATGAGGAGGAGGAAGAAGAGACTCAAACCGTGTCATTTGAAATTAGACAAGTATGTGTTGGATAATGTTTTTGTGTTACTTTTTACATGTAGGTATTTTATTGTGACTGTTACTAGATTAGTTGGACCTTATAGCAAAGAAGAATGTTGAACCTAAATCAGTCCAAAAAATATATCAGCTGATATTTTTTATGATTTTAGGAGATGATTGAGGAACTTCAGAAGCGTTGCATTAATTTGGAGTACCCCCTGCTAGCGGAGTATGACTTTCGTAATGATTCAGTCAATCCAGACATAAACATTGACTTAAAGGCCACTGCAGTGTTGAGGCCTTATCAAGAAAAAAGCCTGCGCAAGATGTTTGGGAATGGTCGTGCACGCTCAGGAGTCATTGTGCTTCCGTGCGGTGAGTCAACAGAAGAAATTAATTAACAGTTGAATAGAAAAGTAAAAAATAAACTGACTCAACATCTTAAGGGCCATGTAATAGGTTGCTGAGTGATAAATGATGAGTGGCTGTTGCCACTATTTTACTTAAACAACTCTTAATTATGTATTAGTTAACATATATAATATGAAAAACATAATTTGCCTCTGCGATAGACTGTCTGATAGACTGTTACTGAACTATTTCATTTCCTTGCAGGTGCTGGTAAATCCCTGGTGGGAGTAACAGCTGCATGCACTGTGCGGAAACGCTGTCTTGTTTTGGGTAACTCCTCAGTATCCGTGGAGCAGTGGAAAGCCCAGTTCAAGATGTGGTCCACCATTGACGACTCTCAAATCTGTCGCTTCACTTCGGATGCTAAAGACAAACCCATTGGTTGCTCCATTGCTATCAGCACTTATTCTATGTTGGGACATACAACAAAGCGTTCATGGGAGGCTGAGAGAGTCATGGAGTGGATGCGTACTCAAGAGTGGGGCCTCATGATCTTGGATGAGGTGCACACTATCCCTGGTAAGCTTATAAGGTCAATAAATAAACCATTATATCAGTGTGTACTTTTACATGGCCAGTATAAATCAGAATAATAAGGAGAAAAATATTTGGTGTGTGTTTACATACAAGAAATCTGATCATCAAAACTACCTGGTGACATGCATCAGTTAATGGATTTTTTGAATAGCACTTTACTTTTAACATTAGTTTTTTCTTGTCAAAAACTGCACAGGTCTGAACAATGAAAAAGAAATCTGATAACTCATATCAAATATAACTGTTTACATGACAACTCCAGAAATCAGATCAAATTTTGTGTGCATATTAAGTTACCAATTGTTTTGTTTTTGTGGTTGTTTTTTTTAGCCAAGATGTTTCGCCGTGTCCTGACTATTGTCCAGGCCCATTGTAAACTGGGACTCACAGCTACATTAGTCAGAGAAGATGACAAGATTGTTGACCTCAACTTCCTGATCGGACCTAAACTTTATGAGGCCAACTGGATGGAGTTACAGAATAATGGGTATATTGCCAAAGTTCAGTGTGCAGAGGTGAGTTATGCAATTGAACAACAAATACAAATAATTAATTTAACTAGATCAGAAGTCACTAAAACATACATTATTTTAGGAATGTATAAATGTATCTTTTTCTTATGTATTTTTCCAGGTGTGGTGTCCAATGTCTCCAGAGTTTTACCGAGAGTATGTGGCTATCAAGACCAAAAAGCGAATCCTTCTCTATACAATGAATCCAAACAAGTTTCGAGCTTGTCAGTTTCTAATTCGATTCCATGAAAGACGTAATGATAAGATCATTGTCTTTGCTGATAATGTTTTTGCTTTGAAGGAATATGCAGTCCGTCTCAACAAGTAAGTTCACTTATATAGAGATTAAATAAGTGTCTGCTATTACTAATAATAATATTGCTAATAATTTTGATTCTATAAAGGCCTTTCATCTATGGTCCAACGTCTCAGGGGGAGAGAATGCAGATCCTTCAAAATTTTAAACACAACCCAAAGATTAACACAATTTTTATCTCCAAGGTAAACCTATGTAGGCTATCTAGTGGTTTTGATGTTTGAAAATTAGTGATGACTAGTGTATTATTCTGTATTATTCTATGTAAGTCATATAAGTGACAGTGTTAAAGTTAGATTTTACCATAGATTGTGTATATATACATCTATATTGTATATAGTCTATGGATTTTACACTTATTTAACATAACAAATCTGGTATTTATAGTATCACATTGAAGTCTGCCACAGGCCAGTAAAATGAAAGTACTAAAGCTCTACAACATGACTGTCTCATAGGTCGGAGATACCTCATTTGACCTTCCAGAGGCGAATGTTCTTATTCAGATCTCATCTCATGGTGGATCACGAAGACAGGAGGCCCAGAGGCTTGGCAGAGTCCTGAGGGCGAAAAAAGGTTGGTTGCCTTGTTTAATCTCCAAAGCTTAGCAGTGTTGATCTGGATGGGACACCACTGGAAATACCAGGTGCCATGGTGAATCAGCTCTAGTGCATACCACCAGCATTTAATGAGCATTAAAAAATAAGTATTAAATGAGCATGTAGGGACATGTTGCTACCTCTAATCTGTCCAGGAATGGTTGCTGAGGAGTACAATGCCTACTTCTACTCACTGGTGTCCCAGGACACGCAGGAGATGGCGTACTCCACAAAAAGACAGAGGTTCTTGGTCGACCAAGGCTACAGTTTTAAGGTGTGTTGTAATGAGATCACTTTTTTCCTTCCCTTGCTGCTTATATATTACAGCTGGCATAACTTGTATTAATGTCTTAGGTGATAACGAAATTGGCCGGAATGGATGAGGAAGACCTGATGTTTTCTACACGTGAGGAACAGTACCAGCTCCTTCAGAAAGTTCTGGCAGCTTCAGATCTGGATGCAGAGGAGGAAGTGGTAGCAGGAGAAGTGGGCGGTCGGCCACAGGTAAAATAAATAAATAAATAACATGCGTTATGGTGTTGAATTAGTTTGTTTCTTACATTTTTTTCTATTTTCATATTTGCCAGATTTCAAGACGGACAGGAACAATGAGCTCCATGTCAGGGGCAGATGACACTGTTTACATGGAGTATCAGAGCCGTGGGAGTAAAGCTGCTTCACTAGCTAAAAACGTGCACCCGCTGTTTAAGCGCTTCAGAAAGCTTTAGCAAGCACTAAGGATGTACGCTATCCTCACAAGTCCCTTCTGGAGTAAACCTGGGGGACCTCTACTGATTTACGTGCCACATTTCTTGTGGCTATTTACATTTGAAAACAGATGAACAACCTACTATTTATTTCTTTCAAAGTGTTTTTATTATGCATTCAATTAGAAATACAATTTCAAACACATCACAATATTTTTTTTACACTTAAACCCCAGAACAAACCCACCCTGTTGTACCATAAATATGAGCAACCTTTTAAACAGACATTTTGGTTAATATATCATACTTACCAGTTCTCATTTTTGTTTGTTTTTCATTTCAGATTTTAGTTTGCAACACAGTATATAATTGCTATAACTTGTAAAGATAATTAATAATGTAAAGATATTTTTGTACATTTTGTACAAAAGCAAAATAAAGCAACGGAAATTTTCTTGGCAAAGTATCTATGACTTTTAAAAAAAATTCTAACTAACATAGTGTAGAAATAAGTGCACCTCTACTCCGAACATAATGTGAATGGCCTTGTTTGTGGCCTTATTTAATCCCAGTTTTGTGTTGTCTGATAAGATCTGAGGCATACTATGCTTGAAAGGAGTAAGCCTAATGAGGCAAACTTGTATTCATCCAAAGAAAATGAGAAGAGGCCAATTAGATTGCCCCATTCATTAGAAAAAGATTACATTAGTAAATACAGGGCTGGTCTTAAAGTATTTATTCAGGGTTTAGTTTCTATGAGACAGGCTGGCCCCCTTCCTATTTTTAAAATTCTTAGAACATTTTTTTTTTCCTTTGGCATTTAACTCACTTTGAATGGTTGGCATATTGATGTTTTTTCATTGTTACTGTTTCCTTGCATTCTTGTCCCATGCTTTAAATGTTCTGAATTTGTGAATATGTGTAAAACACGCTGTTGTTTCAGAATTGCTCTTTAAAAATTGTTTTGATCGGATTGGATTAGAAGAATATAAAAGCAGACAGCATGGAGGGGTCAAGTAAGGACATTATGCAACTAATACATGAACATAGTTTTAAGATTTATGTACAATATCGAAACTATCACATTTAAAATACGGTTTAAATAATATGACCTATTTTGTTTACAAAATACAAAGACAAGAAAAAAAAACAAGACAAAATAGAAAGTCGGTTCCCGGATGCATGAAAATCCAGCTACATTGTCTGCACTTCTGTAATATTGTTTGCCAAATAACTACAGTTGTAGTTCTTCATTTTAACTTAACTTGTCCTGTTTATGGTTTTAAGTTTAGGAAATGAACATGGGAATAATTGGTGATGTAACCGCATGTTAGCACGTTGATATCGCTACCAGTAGAGCCCAACCTGTGGAGCCTGTAGTTTTTGGGGAAGGAACGCCCACTACCGAAAAGAGACTTAACCCTCCCATTTTGGAAGTGGTCGTCCAATCCCGTTCCCCTGCGAATGATTGTACAAGCCATGGGTTTAAAAGAGAACCGCAGTCAATGGAAATCCAACATTACGTTACAACACAGGAGGGGATCACTCTGCACGTGCATCTTCTAATAAGCAAATGTAAACTAGACTAAACGCGCACACAGATACACAATGGTTAGCCTCAAGCCTTTAACGACAGAATGTTGGAGGAATCTTCACGGCGCACGGCAGCTGTTGGTCAATTTACGCGCTTTACACAAGTCCGCGACGAGCGAGGCTCTGGGGATCTCCGCAGCTGGACAGGCGGACATGCCCGAGAGGCTCCTTTCACCGAACACAGCCCGCGGCAGCAACGTGGAAAAGACTACCCTGAAGAGTCTGAAGGAGATGCCTGGCCCCAGCACTTTGTCTAACCTAATCGAGTTCTTCTGGAGGGATGGTTTTGCCAGAATACACGAAATCCAGGTAATTGTTACAAAGATTCAGACTCAAAAGTGAATGCGTAAAATGTCCGTCTGTGCGTAATAGCGCACCGGGAAAGTCGAGCGCTTGCCCATCAAGAGACAGATGTTAACCATATATATATATATATATATATATATATATATATATATATATATATATATATATATATATATATATATATATATATATATATATATATATATATATATATATATATATATATATATATATATATATATATATATATATATATATATATATATATATATATATATATATATATATATATATATATAATCAAAGGAATGTTTATTTTTGTGTACTGATTGAATTACTTGAAACAAACTTTAAATAATTGTAGGTCTACTACTCTACAAGGTACAGATCAATATATTTAAATTTTCAAACCATTAAAAGGGCCATTCAATAACTGAAATAAACCAATAGAATATGCATAAACATTGCATTTCTTCTCCATAGTTGGAGCACCAGAAGAAGTATGGGAAAATCTTCAAGTCTCGCTTTGGGCCACAGCTGGTGGTCTCAATTGCGGACCGTGAACTGGTTGCCCAGGTTCTGAGGGCAGAGGGCGTGGCTCCACAGAGGGCCAACATGGAGTCCTGGAAGGAGTACAGAGTCATGAGAGGCCACTCAACTGGACTGATCTCGGCGTGAGTCCACTTTAACCTTTGTCCTCAAAATTACACAGGAGTAACCCAAAGCAGACTGCTTGTACTCTGTCCACAACATTGAGTGTTGAAGGATGTGATCATTACTCCTTTACAGTCAACTATTGGTCCCTTGAAAAGCAAATTTGTTAGCTTTTATTTTCCTTGTGCTAATTATAATAATTACAATCAAGCAAACTGGCATTGCAAAAATGCTTCATATGATAAAATTAAAGGCAAGGGGAAACAATGGCAATAATAAGTCTATACACAAACAAACTTTTGCACTGTGTAAATCCAGACTAAGCATTACTATGGAATTACATTGATATTATTATTCCCTACTGTTTTCCAGTGAGGGGGAGGACTGGCTGAAGATGCGCAGTGTCCTTAGGCAACTCATAATGCGACCACGGGATGTAGCAGTTTTTTCTGATGATGTGAACAGTGTTGTGGATGATTTGATTAAGAGACTTGACATTCTGTGCTCTCAGCAGCCTGATGGAACCACTGTCTTAAATGTGAATGATCTGTTCTTTAAATACGCCATGGAAGGTTTGTAATGAGCTTACACACATTATCATTATTAGGGACAGGATTTGGGCTGTTAAGTAATGCAGTAGTCAGTAAAGAACATCAGTAAGTTATGGCTTGGATCAGTGATGGTCAAAATGATCACACCAAGCATAACAACGGAAAGTTAACTTAAGTGCCAATTATAAGTCTCTGGCCTCATAAATAGAACTAAACCTTTTCAAATCAACATTCAGACTCTTGGATTCTAAATGGCCAAAATTTCACTAAAGCATTTTTATCTGCATCATTAGAATATTTTTCTTGAGCTATAAAGTAAATTTCCAGTCTTTGTCTCATTACAGGTGTGGCAGTTATTTTGTACGAGTGTCGACTTGGCTGTCTGCAAAATGAGATTCCAAAAGAAACACAAGATTACATAAGTGCACTACACCTCATGTTCAGCACTTTCAAGACAACAATGTATGCTGGGGCGATTCCCAAATGGCTCAGACCAATCATTCCAAAACCGTGGGAGGAATTCTGTCACTCCTGGGATGGCCTTTTCAAATTCAGTATGTCATTCTGAAATTCTTAAGAAAAATATCTTTTAAATCAAGTTTTACTATGTCAATTTTTGTTTTAAGCTTGGTATTGGATTATTTTTTCCCTTTTTTTGATACCTCTGTAATGAATGTCTATTTGGTGGGTCTGAGGAGTTATTTGCCTCATTTGGTTAAACAAATGGTGTGTCCTTCCAGGAAAGAAATCTTAATTTGCATCTAAATCTCCTTCTTCTGAATAAGGGTGCTTGTATGGGGTTTCTGTTACATAACTTTTTTTCTTTCCCTTCACACTACCCTTTCCCACATTTTCTTGTTTTTCTTTGGAAATCCTAGGCCACATTCATGTCAGTAAGAGGCTTTCCCAAATCAAAGCCCAGCTGGAGCGCGGAGAGGAAGTTAAAGGAGGGATGCTCACACATTTGCTTGTCACAAAGGAGATGACCATGGAGGAGATCTACGCCAATGTGACAGAGATGCTACTAGCTGGAGTTGACACGGTTTGTGTACTTAAATAGACGTGTGAGGCTGGAAAAAACTTCAGGTTTGAGCTGGCAGTAGCAACTAGATTGTGACTAGTCTTTTTTTTCTTTTAAAATTAACTTGTCATGATTACGAATTATTACGATAGCTGTATTGTCTTACCTTTATAACTAGAGCCAAAACATTTGACTGAAATAATTGATTTTACAAAAAACTAAAAACATCTTTCTTTGAAAAGTCGAGGACTATGTGTAAAATCTAACTAGCCAAATGAATTAACACAGGGAAAAATAATCCAGTTAAGTGCTTTTGATTTCTGAGATGTTTTGACAGTGTTTCTGTTTCAATAAAGATTAAGTATACAATGGTTTTTTTGTAGATGTAACAGTTCAAGGGGGGTAGGCTGCAGTTGCTTTCCATTTTGCTCTGTGTTTAAAAATGTAAGTCACACTTCCTCAATATAGTCCAGCTCTTTCTATTATCTGTCTTGAATAGTAAATGTTTAGAACAATTTGATCTTTGTTAATGCTTAATGTTTCTTTTTTTTTTAGTTTTGGGTGGAATAAAGGTTAGTTTCAAGTTGGCACCTTGTCTAACCCCAGGTTACATACCAGTTTCACTCCTTTGTTAACTGCATTGGCATTTTTTATAATCTATCAATGTCTCTTTATTGATGTGGTTAAGAATCTTGTTGAATATTAGAAGCTCTTTGTTCTTTTGATTATGTAACTACTCGATGTGATACAGTAGTGTCAGGTGATCTGGGCGAGAGGTGAGGGAAGCTACTGTGTTGGTTTGGCAAGCTGTGAGTCGCACGTGTATGTTGGTCTGGGCTTCAGTTTCAGGGCTTGGGTTTCTGGCGCCACTTTCAGACCTATGTAGCTGTGCCAGCGTCAGGTCAGCACAGTGAATCAGTATCCCACTGTTAAGATTGTTCTCACTCAGATTTAGTTTCTCATCGTTTGCCTTTGTCTGTTAAGATCTGCTCGGGGGGGGCTTTAAGACTAGCTAGCATGTTTTTTTTCCCTCTGTCCCCATCCATCCATTTTCTTCAACTTTATCCATGGCTGGGTCGATGAGGGAGCTGTCTCAATATTTTATCTTTAATTTTAATTAACATAAATTATTACCATTTTATATTTTGCAATTAATATGTAATCTATTTTTGCATCTTTAATCTTTGTGCAGGGCATGAATGACAGGTGATATTGGTGATCTGTGCAAACTTTTTATTTTATTGCCCTAAATGTATATTATTTTTATTTGTCTTGAATTCAACAAATTTTGTCAGTCTAATTTGAACTTAAAGTATTTCCCAATACTGCTCTTGTGTGCGCATTTGCATCTCAGCGGGCATGTGCGCAGCTAGCTTCTAATTTGTTTTGGGTTCTGTCAGATTAATAAGAATTGGGGGTATAGAGTGTTTTGTGCAGAGCACAGGGCCATGGGATAAAGGGGTGCGTATGTTTTTGTTGAACTTGTTACAACGGCCATGCCCTGGCGGGGGGTGGACTGTGCCGAGCCAGTACCTGACCCCTTGCTGCATTTGCCTTTACTCGGCACACACTAGAGCTGTCAAGACGTATTAGCCTGTGCGAGAGTTATAGCACCAACCAGCCAACACAAGGCTAGTGGGCAGCACTGGGCTTAGCTTTCAGAGGCGATTCTCATAAAAGAGCCGAGAGCGCTTTCAGACATACATCAGCTCCTCTGTTACTGCTGAGGGGCGATGTGGGGGGAGGAGAGAAAGACATTTTTTTAAGCACGATTTGATTTGTCCTGTGATTCCTGAAGTGCTTTGTCTGAGGTGTTGCCAGCAGCTGGGGTTGATTAGGATCAAGTTGTTAAATGTGGAATGAGTGGTGACAGAATCAGTGGGGAACCAGAGGTGATGAAGGTGATGAAGATGACCACATTTTAGTCACAGCACTTCAAGAGCCCTTCTATTTTTTATCTTAAATTTACTGAGACACTGATGTTCAGGAGAGTTCAGTTTGGTGTTACAATGGTTACATGGAGGAAACTTGATTTCCATGGTGCAGTGGTCCAGATTTACCTTAGGTTAAGGTTAAATCAAAACTACAGCAACAATTCACAAGGATGTATTGGAAAAAATAATTTAGATTTGGAATTTTTGAGAATTACACCAATGACAATGGAATTAGAAAATTAAATTGAATTAAACAGCAGGTTTACATGGCCTTGTTTTTTTTTTCTTAAATATATGGCAGGCAGGTGATTGGATAATTAACAGTTCATTTAATACAATTTTGTCCTTTATTTTTCCAGACGTCTTTCACCCTGTCTTGGGCCACTTATTTATTAGCACGTTATCCACATGTACAGCAACAGATCCATGCAGAAGTGGAGAAAACATTAGGACCCAACACAGTGGCTTCAGCTGATGATGTCTCTCAACTGCCACTCATCCGTGGTCTGGTCAAAGAGACACTCAGGTACAAGCTACATAAATATGCATATTTTCTACAGTTTTCAGCTTTAAACTGTAAATGCAATAGAACACTTTTAATGCTTGTTTGATTGGTCTCCTTGGGTGCAGGCTTTTCCCAGTTCTCCCAGGCAATGGTCGCATTACTCAAGAAGACCTGGTGGTGGGCGGATACTTCATCCCTAAAGGGGTAAAAATTATGAAAATGATAGTTCGTTGCAGTTTGTATGGTCTCAAGATAAAAAGAAGCTTAGCAACGGCCAAAGCAATACGTTGTAATTTGTAATGTGATCTTTCATGACTCATACATCTTTATTGCATTGTCCCCTGCCACAGCTGTTTTCATTGAGGGCTGCACTTTTTCTGCATTTGGCTTTTATTAGACACAGTTGGCCCTCTGTCATTACTCAACATCTCTGGATGAGGAAAGCTTTGTGGATGCTACAGACTTCAGACCAGTTCGCTGGGTAAGAAAAGACACAACGGACCATGTCGACAATTTTGGCTCCATTCCTTTTGGCTATGGCATCAGAAGCTGCATTGGCAGGAGAATCGCAGAGTTGGAAATGTACCTAGGTCTCACAAGGGTAAGAATTTATATATGACAATACAATATAAGCAAAGCTATATATAGTAAAAGTATTTCAGTGACTTCAGAAGAGACCACAAGACACATAGGATGCTAAATGATGTTTTTTGTAGTGGCACAAAACATCACATTTCCTTAATTATGTGATTGTATAAGTAACTAATGAACTGGGTGAATTTGTAATTTGATAATTTGGTAATGTGATAAATTAATAATGTAAAGTTGAATGTTTTGTAGCAGGCAAACCAATGGAAATTCTGACAAATCCAACTTTTTTTTTTTGCAGATTATTCAGAAGTTTCGCATTGAGATGTCACCGAAGACTGATGATGTCAAAGCCAAAACCCATGGCTTGCTCTGCCCGGGTGCCCCCATAAACCTAAAGTTTGTTGAGAGGGAATATTAGATGGACACCTTTGTATACATTTGCTGTTAGTTGTGTTGATATATTTTGATAGAATTGTTTTTTAGATATTTCAGTGCTGACTGAAGAGTTTTCTCAGCAGTAAATTATTTTAACCTCCCTTACTTTCTTATAAGCTGGACTGAAAAGTGTAGCTTCTTTTGTATGTATATTTGTACTATTAGATGAAGGCAATTTTATTCTTTCTTTGCAACTACCATTAGTTATAACTGAAATAAGGAATGGGCACATCCTAGTCAATCTATAATTATTTTTTTTTTTTTAACCTTTTTCTTTAAAAAAAAAAACAGCCAGAAAAAGCAAAAAAAAACCAACAAAACTTCATACACCGCTCATACATATTTTCTAGAGAATTTCCTCCATTGGTGTAAACAGACTCTCAGAGGGTATCAGCAAATGTATTAAATGAATGTAATGTATGTATATTTATGAGCTTTTTCATATCCCTAAAAAGTTGTATTAAGTTGCATCTTAAGATGTTTGAAGGATATAAAGTAACTTGAAAGTAATAGATACACAGATAAGATAATTTATAGTTTATCTGTAGAAATAACAAATACAAAATGTGGATTTGCTTCACAAATTTACCAGAATCAGTGTTTCTCAAACTATTCACATCATATGGTGTCCAATAAAATCTATAACTTTCAAAGTATGACCACCATATTCAATACTCAGCCCTCTAAAACAGAAATACAAATGGGTTAAACTCGGCCTAAAACTGATCTAACGCCTAAAACCTGGCTTCTTTATTCAAAACAAGGCCTAACTCAAAAGTGTGAAAAAAAAAACCAAGAATATAAAAGTTAAAAAAATAAATAAATAAAAGCTTGTGCACCACCAGAGTTTGAGAATCACCAATCTAAATCGAGGAAAGCCACATCATGATGTATAATGTATGTGTGAAAGGACTGTCGGAGAGAGGAGAAAGTACTTGGATTATGAGTTTATGACAATGAAGGAAAATGTAAATAGGTCTGCTGTATTAGTACAGTATTATGTTGGCTATCATACACTTCGCTCCAGCAAAACCATAAAACAATAAAAGCGATCAACCAATTAAAAAATGTCTGGAGTTCGAAAGCATATGCTTTTCATCATAGTGAGGCAGGCACCCATACACCACCTTAAATTGAGGAAAAGGAATTCAATTACATTATTATGTTTATTAATGTACACTGTCCCACATAAATTGAATGCGGTAGGACATTGAGGGCAAGACTTTGGAAATTTAAGCTCATAGATATTGCAGTAAGATTTTTTTTTCTATAATGCACACGGACATATTGGAATATCAATAGATGCCAATTTCGCTATCCTGAAAGCCACACAAATTATGTTGTATATGTAAATCTCACTTTCATACAATTCACCCGGCGTCAAGGGGACATTCTCTAAATAAATGGGACGAGGGACAAAGACTCAAATGACTCTGCAGGACATCTAAAAGAGGGACAGGTCTTCACCCTACAGCTGGGTGAGATGATAAACTGATATATCACTTGTTTATCACTTGACACACAGTTCTTACCAAAGGAGATTGCAATTGCTTTCAGTTTGTTGGAATACTTTAGAGCGGCATTATGTTCTCGCGATACTTTGTTGACGGGACAACAGACGGAAGTAAATAGTCGCCATGACACATTTAGCTGATGCGAGAACCATAGGGGAAAATAAAGCGTGGATAGCCCCTAATTTTGTGTGTTGAGTTAGAATACGTCCTTCTAAATGTCCGGATCAGGAAGTGTCCGTTAGACAGCCTCGTGAATGTTTCACACAAGCTGCACTTCGATATTTGAAGAACCGCACGACATAAGTAAGGTCTATGAAAGACGTATGCTAACTTCACATAACGCTAGCCAAGCGCGGTTAAGCTATCACGGCTTTTACCACCAGATTTGTTCCAGCAATTCATGTGGTATTTTCATCAACGCAGATAAATAAAGTTACGTCTGACCGCGTCAGACCCGACGTTAGTACACGGGAACTCCGGTTGGATCTAAAATGATTATTGAAAATCTTGAAGCGCTAAAATCGTGGCTGTCTGAAACCCTTGAGCCCATGTAAGTATATCAGCTATGCTTTTGGCAACGAAGCAGTGTGGTGTTTCACCGGGTTATGTAATTCATTACAAGGATAAACAGCCATTATGTTTATTTCATTACGGGTAAAGCTTCCTATTTGTATATAATGCATGTTTTCAGTAATAGACGTCGGATATTTGTTGTATAAAATTGGACTGTGCTGTGTGCTTAAGATTTGGTTACTCTTCAGCTGTGACGCGGACCCCTCTGCTCTCGCCAAGTATGTCGTGGCTTTGGTGAAAAAGGATAAAACGGAAAAAGAACTGAAAGCTCTCTGCATCGACCAGCTAGACGTGTTTCTTCAGAAAGGTATTTCATTTGTAAATGTCTGCTTCATCACATGACTGTGGTTGATATTAGCAGGAGAACTACAGCATAACGTGATTAATGAATTGTTTTGTAGAGACCCAGCAATTTGTGGATAAACTATTTGAAGCTATAAGCTGCAAAAGTTACCTACCCCAATCAGAGCAGCCAGCACCTGTCACAAAATCTGAGAAAGATGAGCCTAAAAAGGAGGAGGTAAGTTATATATATATATATATATATATATATATATATATATATATATATATATATATATATATATATATATATATATATATATATATATATATATATATATATATATATTTTTTTTTTTAAACTAAAGTATTTATTACACATTTATTTTTGTTTTCAGTTAATACAAGAAGAAGAACGAGACAAAAAAAATTCACGGCGTGTGAATCATAGTCCTTCTCAGTCCAGCTCCCGTTACAGCCGAGACAGCAGGTGTGTTACAGGGTTTAATGCTGCTTTCATTTGATGTCAGATAAATTGTAAATACGACTTTCCAAGTGAAGGTTGCAAACACTGAATGAAGTCGTTTGCTCAAGTTGGAGAAATGGGAATTCTGGAAGCAGCAGGAGATGATTGGTGGAAGTCAAACTAGAGTTTGCAACTAACAGGATATATTGCAAGATATTTTGTATCAACTGGTACATTAGATCTGGATAACTCCTTTTAGGTAATAGTTTTTCCTGAAAATACCGAGTCACAAACAGATATGTAGTATGTACTCAGCATCCAGCAAAAAGCTAATTAATGCACACAGGTTGGCTTAATGAGCAACTGTGCCTTAAATCCTCCAATCTGAACTGCCTGACATGCTCATAAAAGAAGACATACTCAAATGAGAAGTGATAATATTTCTAGGTAGTAAATAAACACAATTTAATTTGTTTAACTTTGAAAATAAATATAAACATTCAGTTCTTAAAGTATATTTTATACATTTTAAAAAAGATTTCTCATTCCTACCTGCTGTTTTGTATTCAGATTCCCTACATGTGTCTCCTATGTACTGAAAATATGATGTAATGTTAGGAGAGATGACCGAAGAAGGGACGACCGGAGCAGAAAGAGGGACTACGACCGCCTACCTCCCAGAAGAGACTCGTATCGTGACCGCTATAACCGCCGCAGAGGACGCAGCCGTAGCTACAGCCGCAGTCGCAGCCGGAGCTGGAGCAAAGACCGTGTCCGAGACCGTGACAGAGACAGAGAGAGGGATCGTGAAAGGGACCGGGACCGCACACGGAGTAGGACGCACAGCCGGAGTCGATCTCGGAGCAGGAGTAGAGGTAACTGCATGACAAGTTTGATAAAGTAAATGAAATACTAGTAGTAGAGCTGGATAATATATTATATATATTTGAAATTTAGTTCCACAGCGTACATTAAAACTTGTCCAGGAACAACATTTGCGTAAAAATATGTACTGCTAAATTAATGCAAGAATAACATACACTTCAGAACTTTTTTGTAGAGGTTAGCAGTTTTATACATAAAACGTGCTTGCAACTATTCACATTTAATTTTCCCTTAGATTGTGATAAATCTTGTAGGCCTAACAAGTAGTCTATTAGTTTTGTTCTAGTTTGGTAAAAAAAAAATATGTGGAGAACCACCTACTTAGTGAATAAAAATGTCCACTTGTTGTTTTTCATAGACTGTAAAAGGTTATGTATTTAAGAGTCATTGACCAACTTCTCATTTGGCTATGACTGTTCTGTCACAGAGAGGGATTCGGGAAAGAGTCGACCTGAAGGTGCTGATGTTTTTGCACCTACTGTCGTCGTGTCGTCTGCATCTACATCCCAGTTCCCCGTCCCATCGCTGAACAGCACCATAACGGTCATCGCCCCAACTCATCACCATAGCAACAACACCACAGAGAGCTGGTCTGAGTTTCGAACTGAGCACCCTGTGGAGCGCGGGCCTTTCAACCGCGGCCCACCTCCACCGCAGAGGAAGAGATGCCGTGACTACGATGGTACATTTATGAACTATTAAAGGAATATTTGTGTTATCTCCTTGTTAACAATGGGCAATTATGACAAAAGGCAACATCTTATTTTTAAAAGTATATATTTCTGCTTCCTTGCCATTCTTTATTTATTATTTTTTTATCTGTATTATTTATTCCATCCATTTTCTTCCACTTATCCGGCCATGGGGGCAGCAGTCTAAGCAGAGACTCCCAGACTTCCTCCACCCTAGATATGTCCTTCAGCTCCTCTGGTGGGACCCCAAGGCGTTCCCAGGCCAGCTGAGAGACAGTCCCTCCAGTGTGTTGTGGGTCTTCCCTGGGGCCTCCTCCTAGTGAGACATGCCTCCCTAGGGAGGCGTCCAAGAGGCATCCTGAACAGATGCCTGAGCCACCTCAGCTGGCTCCTGTTAACGTGGAGGAGCAGTGGCTCCTTCTCCCGTGTGACTGAGCTCCTCACCCTATCTCTAAGGGAGTGCCCAGCCACCCTGCAGAGGAAACTAATTTTGGCCGCTTGTATCTGCAATCTTGTTCTTTTGGTCATTGCCGAAAGCTCATGACCATAGGTGAGGGTAGGAATGTAGATTGACTAGTAAATCGTGAGTTTTGCCTTTCGGCTCAGCTCCTTCTTCACCAAAACAGTCCAGTACAGCAACCGCATCACTGCGGATGCTGCACCAATCCCCTTGTCAATCTCACTCTCCATTCATCCCTCACTCGTGAACAAGACCCCGAGATACTTGAACTCCTCCACTTGAGGCAAGGACTCACCACCGACCCGGAGGGGGCAAGCCACCTTTTTCCAGTTGAGAACCATGGCCTCAGATTTGGAGAAGCTCATACCAGCTGTTTGACACTCTGCTGCAAACCGCCCCAATGCCTGCTGTGGGTCCTGGCTCGACAAAGTCATCAGGACAACATCATCTGTGTACAGCACAGATGAGATCCTGTGGTTCCCAAGCCGGACCTCCTCCGGCCCCTGGCTGAACCTAGAAATTCTGTCCATAAATACAATCAACAGAACCATTGACAAAGGGAACCCATGGCGGAGTCCAACTTGCACCGACTTACTGTCAGCAATGCGAACACAGCTCCTGCTCCAGCTAGATGATGTCCATTTGTATTCTTTTATTGTTTTAGTGACATATAGAAAAATGTTTTAGAATAGCCCTTTACTTCCCTACACAGCATATTGAAAATTACTTCATATTCATAAAGAGGTATTAAATTAATTTCATTTTTGTTTAGCTTAGTGTCATAACAGTAGTCTCCTCACAGCCCCAAAACCCCAAAACTAAATGGAAACAAAAAACATGTTCTTCAGAATTTGACCGTGTGTGCAGTGTGTTTTACGATTAATAGTACTCCATTTGCTTTATATTATATATGTTGGGGTGATCTTAATTTTTATTGGTTTCTTTGCTTTGTAGAAAAGGGCTTTTGCATGCGAGGAGACATGTGTCCGTTTGACCATGGAAGTGACCCTGTCGTGGTAGAAGATGTGAATTTGCCAAATATTCTGCCTTTCCAACCTCCACCTATCCCGGGTGTGGATCCTCCTCCTCCAGGACTGCCCCCTCCTTCACTTCTGAACCCCCCACCTGTCAACCTGCGGCCCCCTGTGCCCCCGCCAGGCACGCTGCCACCCAGTCTTCCACCAGTGGCAGGTAGGGCTTACGTCAACAATATTAAAATATATTATGTAAAATGCTATCCCTTGGACAGACAAACTACTTATTAAAACCATGGTATGTCACTTTTTGACAAAAAATAGACTAAAATAAAACGTGTGTCCTTACTCTGAGCGGGCTTGCATCTCCACAAAATTGATTCTTATTTGGTCTAGAGAAGGGCCTCCTCTTGCTGTTTTCCATAGTAATGTTGTTCCTTTGGCTGTAATCTTCTGCACAATGGTATAAAACGTATCTATCTTCAGGGGGAATGTCTGAAATAAGATTTTAACTTTTAATTACATGGAATCATGCAGTTGTCTTTACACCTTTTGGAAAGTTCAATTTTTTTTCACTTTAATTTACTATTTACACTACAACTTTGACTGTTGATTGTGTTCTAATAAAGTAAAATATGATTTTTACAAATTACCCCACCTTGTTCACTGCCCTTGACTAGGATTGAGACCTCCCCATTTAAAGATGACAAAGGTCATATTGTGTATTTAATTTCATTACTTTAAGTTTATATTTAGTACAAATTAATGAAATTAATGTTCAAAGGGGAGTCCAGTGAAGTATAAACTGATCCAGCTCTTATTCCATCATTTTATCAATCATGTGACTATGTATCTGAAAAAAGGAGACATTGTAGTTGAGAACTGTGGTGTTGTCCATGTCATTGATTTTTCTTATGGTGATATATTATTGTTTGGCTCAGGTCCTCCTCCACCTCTTCCTCCACTGCAACCCTCAGGAATGGATGCCCCTCCCAACTCAATCACCAGCTCTGTGCCCACCATCGTCACCTCTGGAATGCGCCCCTCACTTCCACCAGGCCCACCACCTCTATTCAATCCTGGTGAAGACTATATTTTACAAGTTGTATTATGAATTATTTGGAGTTATCTACAGCTCAGACAAACCTTTACTACTTAATTTTTACACGTTGAGTGGCATTTAAACATAAAATACAGCTCTTTATAGTATCATCTACACAAAAGCATGGATTATACAGACTTGTAATGAACATATGGTTTTAATAAGCATGATTCAGGCTTAGCATCTACTTAATTAAAGGGATTAAGATGGTTAGGGGTATTAATTAATTGCTAGGCCTGAATCATTCTTGATACACTGTCTTACCAATATATGATACTTTCTGTCTATCAGTTGTTTAATTGGTTTGTCAGTTGTAAGTCTGTATTGGCGATTAATTACTACTTTTGACTGTTAAAGGTGTTTTTGTTTAACTATGTTTTGTTTATTTGCCCAGAAGTATTTGACACAGACGTATACAACCCTGAAGCTCCTAGCATTACTAATTCATCCAGGCCAGTGTACCGCCATCGCAACACTCAAAGACCCAATCTGATAGGCCTTACAATGGGGGATGTGGACCAGCTGCCAAGAGGTACTGAGACCTTCTTTTGTGTTGTAAATGTACTTATTCTATATGTAAAATATATTAACAGATATATTGTCTTATTTATATTCAGAAAAGATTCCAAATAACAGCATGAGGATTGTGATGGAGTCTGACTCAAGAAAAAGGACAACTGGCTCTCATGATGGAGGCATTTTGTCCAGGAAACCATGGTTTGAAAAGTAAGTTACACAAGACCACATGCACAGTAAGTCTGGTTAACTTCCTAAACATTTGTTATGTCTCTTTTTAATTTATGTAGGCCCAACAAAGCTAATCACCACGGTTACCACAAGAGGGGCCCATTTAACCCACTCAACACCAGACTGCTGGTTCGGCAAATTCCATCCGAGCTCAATAACATCAGCGAACTTAATGAACATTTCAGCAAGTTTGGAACCATTGTCAACCTACAGGTAACTTGCTCTTATTGGAAACTTGAAATGTTTTTTTCCCCTGAAGTATATCATGTTGGAGAGTTTTTATAATTAATGCCAGCTTGTGGAGAAGATGAAGTGATAGATGATCTGTTTTCTTAGTAAAAGAGCAAATTTTATTTACCTTTTTGTACTGGATTATACACACACTTGGCAATCTAACACTGACAACTAAGTGTCTACTACTTTAAAGGGCCAATAATTATGCTATTTTCTGATCTATGTTGCTTTCTCATCCTGGAGTTGTTTTGTTTCATTCACATGTTTAACTCACAAACTCTTCACATTCTTCTCAAACTGTTCCCCCTTGTGATGTCATACAGGCAGTGCTCCACTGTGTTTTTAAACTCTATACACCTTCACTAGACTCATTTGGATGGTTTCAGCCCTGGAATTCCCAGTCAATACTGAACTAAAGGTAAACGGAAGCAGTTGTCTAGTTATGACAAGGCATTTTGAGCTTTGGAGATGTAAATGCATTAATAATAAAGGGTTACACAAACGTGTGAATGAAACAAAACACAACTCTGGCTATAAGGAGGTAACAGCATTATAACGTGGCTTAAAGCTCAAGGAGTAAATTTTGTGTAATATAGGACCTTTTAAGCTAATGTCTTTTTCTCTAAAGTGTATGCTTCTCCTGACAGGTGGCCTTCCAGAATGACCCAGAGGCGGCTCTTATCCAGTTTGCTGCTCCAGAGGAGGCGAAGAGGGCCATGCAGAGCCCAGAGGCTGTGCTCAACAACCGCTTCATCCGAGTGCATTGGTATCGAGAAGACGGAGGAGATGCACTGGGCCAGTTGCAACCACAACAGCAGCAACAAACCGGCACGGTATGAGCTCAATGTTTTATATGACTTTTTACACAAATACACATGACATGAACTTATTTAAAAACAAAGTGAAAAAGTTTTGTCTTGCACACAATATTGATCAAAGATAGTATATACAGTGAGGCAAATAAGTATTTGAACACCCTGTGATTTTGCAAGTTCTCCCACTTAGAAATCATGGAGGGGTCTGAAGTTTTCATCTTAGGTGCATGTCCACTGTGAGAGACATAATCTAAAAAAAAAACTGGAAATCATATTGTATGATTTAAAAAAAAATTATAATAATTTATTTGTATGTTACTGCTACAAATAAGTATTTGAACACCTGTCTATCAGCTAGAATTCTGACCCTCAAAGATCTGTCAGTCCACCTTTAAAAAGTCCACCTCCACTTATTATACTAAATTAGAAGCACCTGTTTGAGGTTATTAGCTGCATAAAGACACCTGTCCACCCCATACAATCAGTAAGACTCCAACTACTAACATGGCCAAGACCAAAGAACTGTCAAAATGCACAAGAGACAAAATTGTAGACCTCCACAGACTGGAAAGGGCTACGGGGCAATTGCCAAGCAGCTTGGTTAAAAAAGTTCCACTGTTGGAGCAATTATTAGAAAATGGAAGAAGCTAAACATGACTGTCAATCTCCCTCGGACTGGGGCTCCATGCAAGATCTCAACTCGTGAGCTCTCAATGATCCAAAGAAAGGTGAGGACTCAACCCAGAACTACATGGGAGGAGCTGGTCAATGACCTGAAAAGAGCTGGGACCACCGTTTCCAAGGTTACTGTTAGTAATACACTAAGACGTCATAGTTTAAAATCATGCATGGCACGGAAGGTTCCCCTGTTTAAACCAGCACATGTCCAGGCCCGTCTTAAGTTTGCCAATGACCATTTAGATGATCCAGAGGGGTCATGGGAACGTTTAGAACGTTTTGGTCTTAATTCCACTCGCCGTGTTTGGAGGAAGAAGAATGATGAGTACCATCCAAAGAACACCATCTCTACTGTGAAGCATGGGGGTGGAAACATCATGCCTTGGGGGTGTTTTTCTGCACATGGGACAGGATGACTGCGCACTGTATTAAGGAGAGGATGACTGGGGCCATGTATTGCGAGATTTTGGGGAACAACCTCCTTCCCTCAGTTAGAGCATTGAAGATGGGTCGTGGCTGGGTCTTCCAACATGACAGTGACCCGAAGCACACAGTCGGGATAACCAAGGAGTGGCTCCGTAAGAAGCATATCAAGGTTCTGGAGTGGCCTAGCCAGTCTCCAGACCTAAACCCAATAGAAAATCTTTGGAGGGAGCGCAAACTTTGTGTTTCTCAGTGACAGCCCAGAAACCTGACTGATCTAGAGAAGATCTGTGTGGAGGAGTGGGCCAAAATCCCTCCTGCAGTGTGTGCAAACCTGGTGAAAAACTACAGTTTGACCTCTGTAATTGCAAACAAAGGCTACTTTATCAAATATTAACATTGATTTTGTCAGGTGTTCAAATACTTATTTGCAGCAGTAACATACAAATAAATTATTTAAAGAATCATACAATGTGATATACAGATTTTTTTTAGATTATGTCTCTCACAGTGGACATGCATCTAAGAATAAAATTTCAGACCCCTCCATGATTTCTAAGTGGGAGAACTTGCAAAATCACAGGGTGTTCAAATACTTTTTAGAATTCAAATTTTTTCTAAAAAACATTTCAGTAACATGCCAGCTACAAATCTTTACACGCTAAATGGTACATTCATTGAAAGAGTCGACACTTATAAATATCTTGGATTTTGGCTTGATGAAAACTTATCCTTTAAAAAGCATATCTCAGAATTATGTAACAGTTTAAAATCTAAATTATCATTTTATTACAGAAACAAATATTGTATCCCAATGAGCTTCAGAAAAGAAATGGTGCAAGCCACCTTCCTATCCGTTTTGGATTATGGGGATGTGGTGTATATGCAGAGTTCAGCCTCTGCTTTGAAACCATTGGATTCACTATTTCACTCTGCCCTTCATTTTATTACAGGTGATGGAGTTGTAACTCATCACTGTACGCTCTATGAAAAAGTGGGTTGGCCATCACTGTCTGTTAGAAGAGAACAGCACTGCATTAAGTTTATCTATAAGGGATTACTTCAAAAACTGCCAGAATATCACCTGCTTGTTAATTATTGATACCGGAACATTTAACACCAGATCACATGACTGCATAAGGCTAAGGACGAGCCACACCAGAACTGAGATGGGAAAGAGGGCTTTTAGCTGTTTTGCTTCAGAAAAATGGAATATGCTCCAAGGAAAAGCAAAACTGGACACGTTGGTGACACAATTGCAATTTAACAATCTGATAACAAACTTGTATACACACACCTGCACTTGTTATTGATATTTTATATAGACTTATTTGTTTTGATTGTTTTTTTCGGTTTGTGTTGTATTTTAAACAGGGCACCCATGAAAAAGAGAGCCCAAGTGCTCTCATTGGGTCCCCCTGTATAAATAAAGATAAAATAAAAGATACAATAAAAATACCTACAGTGAAGCAAATGAGAATGAGATGATCAATATTCGAGGTGAATGGACTGGAAAAGTTAGGTTACAAAGTTCTTGTTTTTGTTTTGTGCCTTTTAGACATATTGCCCACCTCTAGACTCTCTGTATCCTAAAACCCTCAAGTCATTCCTATAGCATTCATTAAAGTATGTTTTGATGCAGCCCCCATCCACATCTCTGAAGCAATCTGTCAAAGACCGCCTGGGACCCTTGGTCACCTCGAGCTCTGAGCCAACGCAAGACTCAAGTGTGGACTCCCAGGTGTGTGCTGCTGTTGGCGGGGCTTAACTGTTTATCAATCTATGTAACATCTGTGTGTAATATTGTGTTGTCTTTATTACGCAGAATATATCAAAGCCATCAGTGAAAGAACGTTTAGGTTTCTCTGCCAGACCAGCTGCTCCTGTTGAAAAGGTGTGTCCATTGTCATCTTTTTCTCTCCCTTAACATTAATAAAAATGTCTACTGCTTTACTATTGCTTGGTTTGACATGACATCACAACATTCTATAGGCCAATCACATTTAAAGAAGACCTATTGCACTTTTGTCTGCTATATAGCTATAACCTGACACTGGTGGATAATTGTTACACTTTGCACATTTTAAATATCATTATTCACCTAAAAAATATTGATAAAAGTAACAACTCCGCTGACTTCCGCGTTACAAAACTGTGGTGCCCAATGGGAGCTGACGTCGCTGTAAATGTCATCACAACACGGAGATGGCGCCTCCGATGGATATCTGCAGATCACGCTACCGAGCAGTGGATTTTTTTTTTCTCCATTTGTACCAAAATGCCTACACAATGCTGCCGAATCCTGTGCGTATCATTGACTGAAGAAAATAAAACTGAAGAACGAAGTACAGAGCAGTGGGCATGTGGCAGTGAAAATAGGGATTGATTGTCAGTATGGCATCTTGAAAATAAGCAATTCAAGATAGCTCAAACATGCACAAAGCATTCTAAATACAACTTCGGGCGATTAAATGGTGAGAGGAAACTACTAAAACATGGCTAAAAGCTCAAAAAAATTAATTTCACATACTGTATTTTCCGGACCGGATAAGTCGCACCAGCCAAAAAATGTATAATAATGAGGGGGGAAAAAAAAATCGCACTCGACTATAAGTTGCATTTTTTGTGGAAATTTATTTTATAAAATTCGAGACCAAGAACTGACATTTTATCTTTAAAAGCAAGTTATAATAAAATTGAGAACAACAGGCTGAATAGCAGTACAGCACGCTAACGTAACACATTGGTATTTATTCAGCTACATGATGCATAGACGGCAAACTGAACATGTCCGGTATGTTATCATAAGATATTAAGTTAATCAGATAACTAAAGCATAAAAAACAAGTTTACTCTCGCTGTCACTCCAAATCACTAAATCAATTAAATTCTTCATCCTCAGTGTCGCTTCTGAACAACTCCAATCCACTCTGGAGGTACATGAAACGCTGCTTCCACATGGCTGTTATCAGACTCAGCCGAATACGATTTTCTTTTTAGGGGGCATTTTTGTTCAGCCTTTTTCAGATGTCTTTTAAATTACCGTAATGTTAATTAAAACATTTTCAAATGTACAGGAGTAGTAGATACTGGTACACAAGCCTCTAGAGCCCTCGTGCGGTTGTCAGTGTGACAATAACAAAGATGTGAAATCATATATTTTAATAATTTCACATATAAATTGCATCTGAGTATAAGTCACACCCCCAGCCAAACTATGAAATGCAGTGCGACTTATAGTCTGGAAAATACGGTAATAGGTCTGCTTGAATACATATGTGGGGTAGCCAAAATTAATATGGTTGAAATAT
Organism: Periophthalmus magnuspinnatus; assembly: GCF_009829125.3. Lineage (NCBI taxonomy): Eukaryota > Metazoa > Chordata > Actinopteri > Gobiiformes > Gobiidae > Periophthalmus > Periophthalmus magnuspinnatus. The sequence goes on along the minus strand of NC_047128.1, from coordinate 7,496,005 downwards.
GCTTGGTCCAGTCACTAATAGAAATGATCAGGTTCAACATTTGTGAATTTACATTTTGGATATTCCTTGGCAAAGTACAATAATCCTTTCTGGGATTATGACATCACATTCTAGAATATGAAAACCACAAATATAGAAGACAACTTAATATCATTTTTTCAGGTCTTCTCCACTTCTATGGGTCTTACAAAAACGGTGTACAATCCTGGTGCATTGAAAGCTGTTCAGAAAACCACAGAGGAAGTCCTAAAGAAAAAACGGGTGCAGTACAGATCTCTTCTCAAAATTAATTATCCTAAACCCAAGTATCTAACTTATGATTATTTTACCAACAGGATGCACTAAAGCTACAACAGGATGTCAGGAAGAAGAAACAGGAGATTCTAGAGAAACACATTGAAACTCAGAAGGTAACGAAGATATTTTTTCCTTTTATTAACCACTTGCATTTCTGTTTTTGTAATACTATGTATGGTGTTTAATTCATGAAGTTGGTAGATTTATACTGACAGAGGCTCAGAGAAGAAGCATTGCAAAATTTCCACGAGTCCTCTCACATAATTGATTTATTTTCCCCCTAATGTTTAGATAATGTATTTCTTCATTTTTGTATTATTGTTGGCATATCTTTTGTTAACAGTTCAGGCTCTCTCCTCTCACAGCTCCTCATTTCTAAACTGGAGAAGAATAAAACTATGAAAGCTGAGGATAAGGCAAAGATTATGGAGACGCTGAGCACCTTGACCAAAAGTATCACAAAACTGCAAGAGGAGATTAAAGGGATCTCATCCAGCACCCACATTCGGACAGCTAAGACCAAGGCACAGGTAAACCTTCAGAATGACTGTTAAATGTGATGTTGAGCCAGCTTTTTTTCCTATTGATTATGTTGTCATTTGCCATACAATATCCAAAAGGTAAATGCACAAATGTTGAACCTGGTATTTTCAATTATTAACTAAACCCAAGAACTCACTGTATTGCAACCTGATTTTGCATTTTACCAATATTTCTTTTATCTGCCCCCATCTGTATTAATATTGGCGTCTAGAATGCTGTGATGTCACCTGAACCCTAGCAGTTGTATGTTTATTCATTATGACTGGCACAGTGTCCAAAACCAGGGAAATCACTAGTTCCCTTTCATTCATGCTGTCATTCTGTCTTTTAGAATAAACTCAAAACTTCTAAATGTTTTTTAGGAGTATAGATTGAGTTGGAATTGGTTTAACTGCTTACAACTATATTCATTAATCACAATTATGGTCTACTAACTATTACCCAATCACTAGTAAATTAGCGACTTTAAGTCATTGTCTTTTTTAAATGTCAAAAGGAATGTTTTATGTAAAAAGGCACAAAAGGAGCTGTTGGATGCGGAGTTGGACTTGTATAAGAAGACCCAGTCTGGAGAAGATACTGCACTGCTGAAGATTAAGTACAAACAGCTGCAAATCGAGGTATAGATCATAATTTCCAGAAAGGAGACTCCTATTTTAAGATCACTATCAAATAATGAATTGCATAGGTAAAACATGATCCTAGTCCTGGTGTTTTTGAAATGAGGCAACTATGGATTTAACACATTTCAGGGCAAAATTTAATCATCAAAACTTAATTACATTAAGTAGGAATGGCAAAGTTTATTATTACATTTTTCAACTTTCCCAATAATGTACTGCACTATGATTATTTGCCATACTTATGCAAACAATATTATTTTGATTGTTCTGTCAAAAGCTATTTTCTTGGAGTCTCTCCAATTGTATGTATTTTTTCCTTAAAGGCTGCCAAAAGGGGTATCTTATCTCCAGCACGGGGCCGTGGGCTGCACCCTCGCGGTCGTGCGGTGCTCCGGGCAAGAGGAAGAGGAGGCAGAGGCAGGGGCCGAGGAAGAGGGGTCCCTGCACATGTTGTGGTGGACCACAGGCCAAGAGCGTTGGAGATTTCAGGCTTCAGCGATGCAGACAATGTAAACCTCCTGCCACACTTTGCTGTAAGTCCATTTCAAATGTGTTACAGGGATATAGTGCCCTCTAATGGATATAGGTGAACAAAGAAAATTCACATCTAATTTTAGCCTAAAATCAGCCTAAGTGCACCAGGAAGAACAACTAGTGCTAAAAAAAACTAAGCCATATGTAAATTAATGAAATTAGAAATTTACTGTGGTGAACCCTGAAGGAAACGCTTACAACGAGTTTGTAGAATTTGAGTTTGTGTATCTCAGTGTTTATTGCTAAATTGTTTTTGAAAAGGCAAAGTATTTTAGTAAAGATGTTCTTTTCAAATTCTTAAGCAATTTGGGGAAATTGAAGATTGTCAAATTGATGAGAACAGTTTGACGGCCGTCATCACTTACAAGACGAGAGCTGAGGCTGAACTGGTGGGTTTTTATAGTCCCTTATGACGTATAAACCTTACAACTAATATAGGTTTGAATACTTAACACAATTATTTTGTTAGGCGGCTAGACACGGAGTGAGTCTGAACAACCAGACTCTGCGCTTGGCCTGGCACAAACCTGCAGTGAATCTCAGTAATATGGAGGCAGAGGATGCTGAGCAAGAGGAAGAAGAGGTATTTTTAAACCTTTTCTGTAACTCTGTGGATTACAGTGGTCCCTTGTTTATCGTGGGGGTTACATTCTAAAAATAACCTGCAATAGGCGTAATCCACAAAGTAGTTAGCTTTATTTTTTTTTACAATTATTATTATGTTTTAAGGTCATAAAACCCCTCACCACACACTTTATATACTTTTCTCAGACAGATATTAACATTGTCTCACATGTCACTCTTGTTTAATTAATGAATAGTGACTTGAGCGTATTTCACAGTTCCTCTGACCGTGCCTCTGCGTTCAGGTGTCGCTCCACTGTAGTGTTGATTGAACATTTATGTAAATTTGGCAAGCTGAACGCATTCTGTACTGTACATGAGACACGGCACGGAGATTGATCGACAGTGGTCTACAGTCGCATCCAGACGCAGAACACAATGCGCGTTCATACGCTGTAAAAAACAAACAAACAAAAGAAGCATGTAAAATTGCACTAAAAAACTGAGACAGTGAAGAGTGTTAACGAGGGACAACAGCATACACTAAAGCACTCAATGAATATTTATCACACTATGTTCATAAGATTGCATAGTTATATCACCCAAACATGCAAATGGTAGAAGGAAATTATTTAAAATAATATTGTCCACTCTGCCAACAAAACATGGAATAAAATTAAATGTCTTAAATGTCTTTTCCTTAACTTCCAAAGAGAAGCCCATGATTTTAAATATAAACGTTCTTAATTAAACCTGTCTTCCACAAGAGGGAGCCATTGTACATTTATAACATTCTAATGTGCATTTATTGAACCAAAACCCTCAAGCAAAATCCAGGCATACAGATCTAGTTTTTGTTTTTTAAGACTGAACATAATACTAATAACTGTATTCTCTCCAGTACCAGGACGAATCACTGAGTGATGATGCCTTGCTGCAGGATGACGATGAGGAGGATGACGAGCCTCGTTCCTGGAGAAGATGAAGACCAGTGTCCATCCACTTTCAAGACTAATGACCCTGATGTCAGAAATGTCACTTTTTATTGAACTAATTTTTGTTTTTCTGTAACAAACAGCTAACTGGCATTGAAACCATGTACCGTGTTTAGATTACTTTTAATGTTTTGCAGTTGCAACAATAGTGATTTTTTTTTTTTTTTTTTAATGCTCTTAATGTAGGTAGTAATTCTGTATTGTTTTTTTGCCACACAGAACACAAACATTGGTCTGGATTAGTGAATGCTGATCACTTACACATTATTTAACATGGTTTCGTAATACAAAAAAATGTGTTGTAATTTAATAAGACTAGCTTTTGCAGACTGTGTTAGTTCAGTTGGTTACAATGCTGATGTGTAAATATTTTATGTATTGGTTTGAATAATTTGTAAACAAAAAAATGCTTGGCTTCTCAGTTCTTGGCTTTATTTTGACTTGTAAAAAATAAAGAATTGAAATGGTCTGATAACATCCTGCCCAAAAATCTAAAGGAAAAAAAACATCTTGAATAAAAAAAAAAAAAAAAAAAAAAAATGTTGGCAGTGAAAAAACGATTCAAAGATCATTTCAAAAAAATGAAAAACAAAAAAATCATCTTTCCTAAAAGGGCAAACTTCTATAAAAACTTCTGAATACACTCACATGAACACATCGGTAAGGTAAACTACATAGCTATATGGTAAGGTTTTTAAATCAAAAACTAAAGTAACATGTATAGCTGTCTCTAAATTCTAATATATTTTTTCTCTTTCCATTGCAGTGGTAAGAGCAGCTGAATCAGGCCTTCTTCAAAGGACATTCAAAACCATGCAGAGCCAACATCTGAAGCTTTTGGAATAAATGCATCTATTTTCATGAAGTGTACACAATGTATCGATTGTTTGACTGATGGTATTTTAAATACTAATGGATTTTATTTAAACTTGATTCTATTTTTTTTCTTTGAACATGGACACGTAATTTATACAACGCTCATGAATGTGAAACTAAGAAAGACAATGTATACATGGCATTTCACACATATCACAAAATAATTTTAAGATAGCCTTTTATCCTTCAGTAGTTAACTTCTTCAAAATGTGAAAAGGGAATCTGCCATAACCAGTGAGTTTGTTGGTCAATAGAGGAATACCTGATGTGATCACAACAATAACATGCCGAAGTCCCTCTTAAAAAAGGGTCCACAGTGGTCAATCACAGCTGTCGATTAGATTTTACATATGTCTTAAATTATATTTTTTTAAAACAAACAATACTTTTTATGTTAATTTCAGGAACTATGCTGACTTAATCACTGCCATAAAACACAAAAAGAGACACATTTATCTCTGCATAATCTACTGCTCCAGACAATATGCTTTTACTGACAGGTGTTAAAAAGCCCATAGAGTTCATTCAAAGGCATATAGAAAACAAACAAAATTAAAGCCGCAAGCGGCATCAAACGGCCCTCACGAGCCGTGCTTCACACTCGGCCAACCCGGAACTCCCTGTGTGTGTCACGGATGCGCCACTTGCCTCTGTTTTATTGCGGCTTTGGGCTGCACTTGTCACCAAGCAAAGTCAAAAGACATTGGAAGCGCTGATGCACAAAATGCAAAAACACATTTTGGTCCAGGCATCGCCATGGCAACACAGTGCAAAATACAAAGTTGGCCCCTGGACATTTTGGACGGGAACGACCTGAAGAATAACTGTGCCAAAATTCACGTTCTTTTTTGAAGTTAGTAAGCCGTTATAAGATTTTGAAATGTTGGAAAATTTTGAATTTTTTCCATTAGGATAACATGGGCGCACCGCCATGGCAACCCAGTGAAAAATGGGTTGCCATGGGTCCAGTTGACTTTTTTGATCAGGATGACATGAAGAGTCATTGTGCCAAATTTCACATTATTCCATGAAAGTAATATTTTTCTGATGAATGGGAAAATTTGGGATCACTCCTATTAGGACAACACTGGCAGTTTGGCGCATCGCCATGGCAACACGGTGTAAAAAAACAACATGGGTCTGACTTCATTGATTGGGATGACCCAATGGAATTTTGTGTCAATTTTCATAACATTTTGCAAAACAAAATTTTTGATCCTCCATACAAATATATTAGATATTCTGTAGGGAGCATTATTGATGAGTTGGTTTAGGCCAAAAAGTTTTACAACTGATACGAATTTGAGCAAAACCGGACTTCGCATGTTCAACTTCCGGTGTGTCAGGGGGCGTGGCCATAATATTTTTTGTTTGGCATCACTTGATGAATGCGTGTACTGAATTTCGTGGCTGTACGGCAAAGTTGATGTCAGGACGTCTCCCACAATATATCCGATGACATTACAATGACATATTACACGTTTTTTGACAGTACTCGACTGGGGACAATGGCGAATGACGGACGCGTCAGGGTCTCCCATTGACCTCCCATTGATTTCCATTCATTTTAGCAGTAATAAATATGGCCTGGATAGGGCTTGATGCCAGGAGTGTGTTTGGGGACATGAGCACTTCGGTGAAGCCCATTGACTCAATGTTGACGCTGACATGCTTGCAAGAACAAATATGCATATCCCATGCCTACGGCATGGGTTGCTAGGATAGCAGAGTCAGGGCAGGGGGCGATGGGGCACACGAAGTTGCTTCGCCCATGCACTCATCGTTGCGGAGGCAATAGGCCCTATGCCTTGTATGGGCTCGGGCCTAAATAATGATTGCATTGTAGGCCTGAGTAATACAAGGTACCAAATACAATGAAAGGTTTTAATTTACATTTTACCAAACGCATCAAACCAATAAGTTGCAACTTGATGCTATAATATTTGGAAGACTTCTTTAATTTAGTTGCAACTTGATGCTATAATATTTGGAAGACTTCTTTAACTTTACTAGACTCCTGCGGAGGTGTTCTCAACCATTACAGCTACCACAATTTTTCACTCCAGAAAAAAAGCAGACAAATAACCCAATCAGTGCCCAGCGGTTCAAGGTTCCCCTGCCTCCCATGGCCCTCTTGTCAGGCTCGCAGAGATAATTGTGAGAAATCGGATTTTAGCCATGTAGAGTAGTAGGCTATGAACTGTTTATCACATAAGCTTTTTTCCCCACAACGCACCCCTCCATCTCCCCTCCTCTGTCCAGAATAGGTGTGTGCAAATTCCCACTTCTGGTAAGTCATTTACCAACTGTGGTGTAAATGAACTTAATAATGACAGCAGGGAAAGCAAAACAATCAAGTTATTTGAATCTGATAATATATACATTTCTAAGATTTTAATATTTTAGGTTTGAGTGAAATATTATCCAAAAAGCTGTAATTGTGTCATAGGAATTGCATTATAATAACCTCCCTTTGAATCCCAGTTGGATAACGCTGCTCCTATCTCAGTGTGAGCTTAAAAAATAGCAGCTAACAAGTTTATAACATCTGTGACTCAACCTAACCACCTGATTTGTGTCAAAGAGAAAAATGACATTCAAAGTTAGACTTGGTTTTGATAATATTTGCATTCCCTTGAGTATTGAAGATGTGCTATGAATCCAGAGGACCAAAATAAACCTTTTCAATCCAATTTTCATTTATCAAAAATACATTCTGTAGAGTCATTGTATTTATTATTATGAGGACTCTTGGGTATCAGTAATTTGGTCATATGGATATGTTATAATTCCAAGCTGAAATGTTTTTATTCATAATACTTTGAATATTATGGCTGCCACTGCATCAAGCTAATTAGAAGTAATTGTGTTGAACAATACCTACAAAATGAAAAGATCCATTATATTATAATGGTAAAGTCACTTGTACATTTAAATCTATAAATTTTGTTGCCTGCTACATTATAACTAACCCCTTCCGCACTGCTTGGTGTTGTCTTGTTGGTACAATGCCGATTCTGTGTAAAAGCTATTAATATTTGATGTGATCATAGACCTCCATAAGCAAATTTCAGTCCCCAGCAAGTTGAGCTAAAGCATGATTAATTTAGTATTTATGCCCCAACAACCCTTTAAACACAACACAGGGCCCTGGACACATAGAAAGCCCTGCACGTTCAAAGGCAATAGCAGCCTCTACATCACAATCACCATATACTCATTCAGCATCATTTGAGTTTAGGGACACATTTATTTCTGTTTGGTTCACTGTGGAAGAGCAGGAGGCAATTTCAGCTTCAAGGTTTCACTGCGACCATTTATCATGACCAATGAAAGCTTAAAGAATGTTTGAGGGGTTTTGTTTTTTTTACCAATTGTGGGATTTTTTTCACAATGCAGGCTTTATAAATTGAAATGCAAAGTCTGGGGATTTGGACATTATAATTGGACCTCTGCCTTACTATTCATTAATAATATCCCCATCAAGACATTGCCATTGTAAAGATGCACTAACTAATTTCTTACCTGGAATATTTCACAGTATGATATTAAACATATATCCATGGTGATAAGCAGAAAGACCATCAACCCAAGTTACAGCTCAGATCTGTGGAGAGGTGAAATTGAAATGAGTTCAATTTCATACTGTAGAGTGTATATTTCTGACAAAGAAATAACATTTCTTTCAAGAAAGGTTCTGTAGTGTACGTTTAAGTGAGCACTTTCTTGTTATTTTAACCATGTGTACATTATTTAAACAAATTTAAAACGGTTATTTGTTATCTGGTTATAGTATTATTTATCATGGTCATGTTCTAATGCAACATATCAGTATAGGCCTTTACTTTTGATTTTTCCTTGCAGTTACCATTGCAATAAGTTGATTGATTACACCAGATGCCCTTCCTTACCCAAATCTCTCCACATAGGCATTTGAGTGCCCAGTATTAGAGTTGACAACTGTTGTATTATATAGCCTAGATCAGGGGTGTCAAACTCATTTTCACAAAGGGCCACATCAACAAAATGGTCACTCTCAAAGGGCCAGATGTAACTAACTGTCACTAAAGGTAACCAAATTTAATGTAAAATAAATGCAACTTTTTTTTATTTTGTTAATTAACTGTTTCTATATTTATTGCTTATTCAAGTTACAAATATGGCATATGGATTTGCATAAACTTAGATACACAGCTAAACTAGCTGTTTAGCTGTGTATCTAATGATAAACTGACATTTTAAGACAGTCATACCTTTTAATTTACTTTGTCACGGGCCACATAAAATGACATGGCGGGCTGCATTTGGCCCACGGGCGTTGAGTTTGACACATGTGACCTAGATTATGGCTACATAATATATCAATTCAAACCTAACTTATATGATCATGATTCACGTTATGCCTTGACCCATGGCTTCAGCGCCCTAGAATGTGTTATGCTTCTCTAACTAACCAGTAGGCTCTAAGAGTATGTGCACACAGTGAAGCCTTATCAGTCCCCCTCAGAGCACTGTTTTATAGTTAAACGTCATTCAGAATTAAATTAGCCGCGCGCTAACATGATCCCAGTACAGTTCAACTTCATTAAACATAATCTGCGCTCAACTAGGCTGCTGCCCCGGGCCCGTGTGTCCGTGCGTCTCAGCCATTGATTACTACAGTGATTTGCAGCGTGTAATCCAATGCGCTGTAACGGCTCGTAACTGAGGTTAAAGATGGCGATTTAATTATGTGTCAGGGGTCAAATTAAGGGCTCAACTTTGACCTTTCTGTACAAGCGACAAGACTGTATTTTTGTTTCAACCGGATTTTACACAATGAACGAATGAGTGCACAGATAACATGTTACTTTATTGTATTAAAGATGCATGTATGGATTTCACACCTTATATAGCCACACCAGGGTCCAGACCAAACTAAGTGAGGGTGTAACACAGGTTCACAAGGGTAAGAAAACGAGATAAATACTCAAATGCGCCCTTTTGCACCTCTGTAGTCCCGGGCCTATATCTTGCCTGGCTCTATAGAGAAGAAATACTTGTTTAGCCATTTTAGCCTATTAAAATTAGGCTCTAGACTATACCAGGTCAAAAACATTCCTTTTATATTTCTTTTGGATACCGGTTTACCACTACAAGAGGAGGATGTGATTATTCCAGCTACTATGGGCCTAAGGCTAGGCCAGTTAAGGAAAATTGGTGGGACAGTAACCTATTAGAGCCCATCCACATTCATTCAAGTTAACAATGTAAATTTGTCTAATTCACCTACAGGTATGAAGGTATTTACATTACAGAGGCTCCATGAGATACAGACTCACACATGTGCAGTAGCAGTAAAATTAATACAATTTAAATTAATATGTTACTTGTTATTTTCTTACATTGCATCACATTGTTTTACAGTAAATATAAATGTATCCTCTATCTTTTCAGATGTATCTGTCTGTGACTTGAGTTTGAGTGCGCACACCAGTCCAAGTGGTTTTGTTGTCACTGGGCCCTTGGGAGTACAAATGCCAGCTAACATCACTACAGCCAGCCACATCTATGCAAATGATGGAACAATTGTGGATATACAAATATGTACCGAGCGTCCGGCGGCTAATGGTCTCCCTCCCCCTGGCTGGCTCAATGGCTCATTTAGATATCTGCTTGCTTTATTATGTGAATAAGTCACGGCTGGCTTGTTATGAGCCTCTGGGTCACTGTTCCTGCTGTGTAGAGGAGATGGGTGGTGCTCAATTAGGCTGGCAGAGTTAACCCTTTGTGCTAGATAAGCAGTTTTCTCCTTCATATACAGGGCAAGTACAGTGTTGCATTGGACTCAGGGATCAAAAGATCAATCCTAATACAATGCTATCAGACTGACCCCTCAGATGTAATAAAGGCACGATCTTTCACCCATGGGAGCCATTGGGAGCCTCCTACCTTGTATCTTTAAATTAGCTGACTCGCTGGCCCTCCAGGTAATTGCATTAGTTTATCAATGTTCAACACAATTTATTAGTTAATGGTGCAGCAGTGGGATCCTGGTGTTAATGTGCTCTGCGGAGACACCTCCAACAAGGTGTTTATTTGTTTATGTGAGTCTTTGAAATGAACAAAAGTAAACAAAGACGCAGGAAGAAAGTCACAGCACATTTTATTACCATTATATACTTACAATGATAAATCTAAAACGTTGAAGTGAGACATTTGCTGCTGGATACCTTTCCTGAAGTAACTCTCATACCTGTTAAAAGGTACATCACTAATTGAAATGAATAAAAGAAAAGAAAATGTTCCAGCGATGTTTTAAGACTATCTATATTTAACACAATGCATACCGAAAGTGTTTTAATTTACTACTTAATGTCTGAGTGGGAGTGCAGTGGCCAGAGGCTACAGCATGCTGCCGTACATCTGTGTGCATTATGGATCTGTCAGAGGTAATAAACATGGCGCCTCTTATTTCGGCTTCCTGCGATCCTTTCTCCTGCCCTCAGATGGATTACAGGCCGTGTGCAACATGTAGATGACTGCAGCTCTGATTGCCTTATGGCTATCAGACTTTGCATATTTACTACCATGAATCACAACGCCTGGCCATTTCTCCCCAGTATGGTCCATTTTACACTTTCCCCCGTCATTTGGCCTCTTGAAAGTGACAACTTCTTCAAGGGTGGAGTAGTGCTGTGTAGGCTCAAGAATCAAACCCACAACCTTTCTGTAATTTAAAGGTCCCATATTACGCTATTTTCTGATCTATGTTATAATGTGGTTTCCACATACTAGGAGTTGTTGTTGTTTCCTCATACTAGGAGTTGTGTTTTTTTCATTCACATGTTTAACACACACACACCCTGCATATTTAGGCTTGAGTTCTTCTCCCAAATGGATAACACTTGTCATTTGGTAAGACAGGAATTGCTCCACTGTGTTTTTAAATGACAGTGGAGGTGGAACAAAGCATTTTGAGGTTTGGAGATGTAGACAGACTAATAATGCGGGATTATTCAAACATCTGTGAATGAAACAAAACATAGTTCCAGATATGTTTTTGATGAGGTAACAACATTGTAACATGGTTTAAAGCTCACAAGAATACATTTTGTGAAATATAGGACCTTTAAGGTGTGCAACAGTGCAATGGCCCCATGGAGTGATATTAGTATCTATATATTTGCGTATAGTTTTCTATTCCCTACTCTGTATACAAGATCATGTTGGGTCAATCATTTATTTAGATTGTTTTTGGCTCATATTGGCTTTATGAGACAAGATAGAGAGCAGTGTGAATTTGGATGAGTCTTTCAGTAAATTGTCAGCGTTGACAAAAATATTCCTCATAAAACTGACTCCTGGAAACTCTCTCCTCGCTTCCTGGGCCCCTTCAAGGTCACAAATCATTAGCCCATCCGCAGTTCAGCTTCCTCCTTCCCTCCTCATCCACCCTACATTCCACATGTCCCAATTCAAGCCCGTCCAAACCAGTGACCTTTGCCCTCCGGCCGATTTCCCCATCCTCCCACCCGGGTCGTGGATAGCCACCCCAGGCTTTCACTGTTTGGCAGCTCATTGATGTCCACCGGGGGGGCAGGGGACTTCAATACCTGGTGGACTGGATGGGGTATGGGCCTGAACAGTGCTCCTGGGTGCCTGAGATTTGGGCTCCTCCCGTGCACACCTGCACCTAATCTGCAATCAGCTTCAGCTGGGAGGATAAAGGGAGCCAGGACCTGACACTCAGCGCCAGATCGTCGTGGTACAACTCTGCTTGGCTCGGTTCATGTTTTAGCTCTCTGTTACTTTTTTTAAATTGGATATTTTGCTCCTCGCCAGATCCAACTCCTCTGTCTTTGACTATGCTCTTCACTACCAGTACTGTTCACCTCATCTCAGACTCTGCTGCTCACACTCTATCCGTGGCCCACAGCAAACAGCGCTCTCAACCCACTGATCGATCTACCTTCATTTGCACTTTGAAACTTGTAAACATTGTTAAACTTTTCCCTGAGTTCTGTCTCTTTGGTCCCTCCTTTCAGTCGTTATGACAGTTTTCTGTTAGAGAGAAGAACTCAGCCTACAGGGTTTGTATGTTAAACATGTGTGAATGAAACAAAACACAACTCCTGGTATGTTTGTGATGATGAAACATGATTTATTTATCCATTTTCTTCCGCTTATCCGGGGCTGGGTCGCGGGGGCAGCAGTCTAAGCAGGGACTCCCAGACTTCCCTCACCCCGGACACGTCCTCCAGCTCCTCCGGTGGGACCCCAAGGCGTTCCCAGGCCAGCCGAGAGACATAGCCCCTCCAGCGTGTCCTGGGTCTTCCCCGGGGCCTTCTCCCGGTGGGACATGCCCAGAACACCTCCCTAGGGAGGCGTCCAGGAGGCATCCTGAGCAGATGCCCGAGCCACCTCAACTGGTTCCTCTCAACGTGTAGGAGCAGCGGCTCTACTCCGAGCTCCTCTCATGTGACCGAGCTCCTCACCCTATCCCTAAGGGTGCGCCTGGCCACCCTACGGAGGAAACCCATTTCAGCCACTTGTATCCACAACCTTGTCCTTTCCGTCATTACCCAGAGCTCATGACCATAGGTGAGGGTAGGAACGTAGATTGACTGGTAAATCGAGAGCTTCGCCTTTTGGCTCAGTTCCTTCTTTACCACGATGGACCGTTACAGCGACCACATCACTGCAGACGCTGCACCGATCCGCCATCCATCCTTCCCCGAGATACTTGAACTCCTCCACTTGGGGCAGAGACTCACCACCCACCCAGAGAGGGCAAACCATCCTTTTTTTCGAGCACCATGGCCTCGGATTTGGAGGAGCTGATTCTCATCCCAGCCGCTTCACACTCGGCTGCAAACCGCCCCAGTGCCTACTGCAGATACTGGCTCGAAGAAGCCATCAGGACAACATCATCTGCAAACAGCAGAGATGAAATCCTGTGGTTCCCAAACCAGACCCCCTCCGGCCCCTGGCTGCGCCTAGAAAGTCTGTCCATAAATATAATGAACAGAACCGGTGACAAAGGGCAGCCCTGGCGGAGTCCAACATGCACCGGGAACAGGTCTGACTTACTGCCGGCAATGCGAACACAGCTCCTGCTCCGGGCATACAGGGACCGGACAGCCCTTACAGAAGGGCCCCAGACCCCATACTCCCAGAGCACCCCCCAAAGGGTACCACGAGGGACACGGTCGAATGCCTTCTCCAGATCCACAAAACACATGTGGACTGGTTGGGCAAACTCCCAAGAACCCTCAAGGACCCGATGGAGAGTATAGAGCTGGTCCAGTGTTCTGCGACCAGGACGAAAACCACACTGCTCCTCCTGAATCCGAGGTTTGACTATCGGTCGGATTCTTCTCTCCAGTACCCTGGGATAGACCTTACCGGGAAGGCTGAGGAGTGTGATTCCCCTGTAATTGGAACACACCCTCCGGTCCCCCTTCTTATACAGAGGGACCACCACCCCGGTCTGCCATTCGACAGGTACTGTCCCCAACCGCCACGCGATGTTGCAGAGACATGTCAGCCAAGACAGCCCCACAACATCCAGAGACTTGAGGTACTCAGGACGGATCTCGTCCACCCCCGGAGCCTTGCCACTGAGGAGCTAGCCAACCACCTCAGTGACTTCAGCCAGGGTGATGGACGAGTCCGCCTCCGGGTCTCCAGTTTCTGCTTCCTCCTCGGAAGACGTGACAGTGGGATTGAGGAGATCCTCAAAGTATTCCTTCCACCGCCCGACAACATCCCCAGTCGAGGTCAGCAGCTCTCCACCCACATTGTAAACAGTGTCGGTGAAGCACTGCTTCCCCCTCCTGAGGCATCGGACGATTTGCCAGAATCTCTTTGAGGCCGTCCGATAGTCCTCCTCCATGGCCTCCCCGAACTCCTCCCAACCCCAAGTTTTTGCCTCTGTGACAGCCCGAGCCGCGGCACGCTTGGCCCACCGGTACTCATCGGCTGCCTCAGGAGTCCCACGAGCCAACAAGGCTTGATAGGACTCCTTCTTCAGCTTGACGGCATCCCTTACTTCCGGTGTCCACCACTGGGTTCGGGGATTGTCGCCGCGACAAGCACCGCAGACCTTACGACCACAACTACGAGCAGCCGCATTGACAATAGAGGTGGAGAACATGGCCCACTCAGAGTCCATGTCCCCAGCCTCCCCCGGGATCAGGGAGAAGCTCTCCCGGAGGTGGGAGTTGAAGACCCCTCTGACAGAGGGCTCCGCCAGACGTTCCCAGCAGACCCTCACGATGCGCTTGGGCCTGCCAGGTCTGTCCGGCTTCCTCCTCTGCCAGCGGATCCAACTCACCACCAGGTGGTGATCAGTTGACGGCTCAGCCCCTCTCTTCACCCGAGTGTCCAAGACACACGGTCGGAGGTCAGATGACACGACAACAAAGTCGATCATTGACCTCCGACCTAGAGTGTCCTGGTGCCACGTGCACCGATGGACACCCTTGTGCTCGAACATGGTGTTTGTTATGGACAAACTGTGACTAGCACAGAAGTCCAATAACAAAACACCACTCGGGTTCAGATCGGGGAGGCCATTCCTCCCAATCACGCCCCTCCAAGTGTCACTGTCATTACCCACATGGGCATTGAAGTCCCCCAGGAGAACAAAGGAGTCCCCGGTTGGTGCACTGTCTAGTACCCCTCCCAGGGACTCCAAGAAGGCCGGGTACTCCACACTGCTGTTTGGCCCGTAGGCCGACACAACAGTGAGAGACCTGTCCCCAACCCGAAGGCGCAGGGACGTGACCCTCTCGTTCACCGGGGTGAACCCCAACACGTGGCGGCTGAGCTGTGGGGCAATGAGCAAGCCCACACCAGCTCGCCGCCGCTCCCCGTGGGCAACGCCAGAGAAATGGAGAGTCCAACCCCTCTCAAGAAGTTGGGTTCCAGAGCCCAAACTGTGTGTGAAGGTGAGGCCGACTATATCTAGCCGGTAACGCTTAACCTCCCGCACAAGCTCAGGCTCCTTCCCCCCCAGCGAGGTGATATTCCATGTCCCCTGAGCTAGTCTCCATGTCCGGAGATCCGGTCGTCGAGGTCCCCGCCTTCGACTGCCGCACAGATCTCTCTGCACTCGCCCCTCATGGCTCCTCCCGCAGGTGGTGGGTCCACGGGAGGATGGCCCCACGTCGTTCCTTCGGGCTGGGCCCCGTGGGGAAAGAGCCAACAGTAAACAGTATTAGAAAGGACACAAGACACACTGGCTTGTAGCTGAAGTCTCAACTATTACAAAGCATATACATACTTTAATAATCAAAAAATTTGATCATTATTAAGCATACCCTAGAAATGTATGCCAAAATTCCCTGTATAAACTAAACTAGCGCTGACACAAGCAACATACATTTGGGACTGTATTAAACCTAATTTAAGCAATATTAAAAGAAAACCACATGGAGTTGTAGCAGTAGGGGTCCCCGCCTCTAACACGGGGTCTGAGATCACCACCACGCCAGGATGTCCACATACAGACTCTCCTTGTGCCTTGATCGTGGCCTATGTATTCCCAGCTGCTTAATTAAACCATGCATTATTAATATAACGTTATCTCTGTCCATCCTCTCTCTTCATTCACACGACACATTAAGAATAAACTGTTACGTTGTAATTCCCTTGTAATGTCACTATTACAATCAGTGTTTCTGCAGTCATGACAGAGACCATAAGACTTTTACAGCAACTCAGTGTTTGATGTGTGGCTCACATACCATCAAGCCTGTAATTAGGTCTGTTTTACAAGTCAAATTTACATAGCGGCAAACTGAAAAATACAAGATCATAAAGAAAATGTGTCAGAAATGAGCTGCGAGGCTTTGGGGGACCCCAGGGAGAAAGTGATATCCTCTTTTGTGGGCAAATGGTAACCTTAGAGATGGTTTGTACAATCTGAGGTACAGTTTGACATTTACAGCTCAGAGTCAAGTATTTCCCTCTAGATTTCATATGACATTTTATACATTCATATTACATGCATTGGTTTAAGTAGAACATATGGAAACATGGACAAAAAGGTCACATGTATCAAAAATCAATACAAATATCTGACTAAAATAAATAAGAACAATATTGCAGCACCAGACCCTGGCCCAAAAATGTTTCTGATCCAGATTTCAATTAAATTTTATTTATATAGCACATTTAAAAACAACTTCAGCTGTCCAAAGTGCTTCACATAGAAACAAAAAGTTGATTTTGATCTAATGTTCAGTACTAAGTAATGTAATGTTCAGTACTAGTTTAGATACCACAACAATGACAATTTCATACAATAGAAGCAAGTGATGAATAGGGATGAAACAAATCAGAATCAGAATCAGAAGACTTTTATTGCCAAAGAGTAAGTAAACAAAGAACAATACTATAACAGTTGTTTAAATATAGAACCTTTTCATGATATTAAAATATCATGAAAAGGTACTAAAATATAAAATATAGTTACTCATATCCATAACATTTTTAAACTTTAATAATTATCGTGATAATTGTTCATCACAATTACATACTTACTGACCATGATAATCGTGACACCAAATTTCAATATTGTCCAATGCCTAGTGATGAACAATTTTGCAAATGGCAACAAATCAATTTCAAAATAAAATTGTGTTATTGAAAAAAATACATTAACTTTCTTGCCAAATGCATGTCCACACAATACTTCAAATACTGCAAGTTGTTGCTTTGAAGCCATTACACCTGTTCCCCATTCAAAGACACTTTCTCTCTTCTTACCATTATGTCTAATGAAATGGTGTTGATGCTTTACCATTTATCAGCAGCCAAGCACCACTATTGATTGGAGAGGGCCAATTGGCTGGGAGGGTGCTGTAAACTGGGCATTTTAAAGCCGACATCCTTCACTGTCAGGACATGGAGGGAGAATGAGAAATGAGAATTGCAAGAACCGAAATGAGTGCAGTGACAATAAATAAGGCCATATACTTTAGCAAAGAAGCAGACGCTGTCAATTTGAGTGGCGTCTCTGATTAGCTGCGACGTGATTGGCTGGCAAGAGCTGTCCATCTCACACAGAGAGCTGGCTCGCAACAAGAAGTGCCAAGGTTACTAAAAAAGAGCGCCCCAGTAATATCGTATAACAGTGTTTAAATATTTTAATTTCATTTGTCAAAGGGCCCCTCCCTGACACCCCATTACCGTGACAACCATCCTTCATCAGCTGAACGAGTGCATTATTCATTAGTGCTAATTATTTTCACATAACGTCTGCCCCGATATATTTAACCTCCACATTACACCCAGGATAATTGCCTTGTAAAATTGAATTGCGAGAAAGAAGTGGAGTTGGAGAGCTCATTTAAGAACATAGCAGGCAGTGAAGGAGTAGAAATGGGTGGGGCTGGGGTGCTGTAGATGAAAGGGGGGTGACAGGAAAAGAGATAAGCACTTTGGGACATGGAGGCGCAGAAGTGACGAGACATTAGTTTATGTCTGATTTACATGCCAATGGGAGAGCCCACTGCTGCTGGTTAAGAGGTACCCAATGTCCCTAGTTCAAGGTGCCCCCAGCCAAGAAGGTATCCACTCAGATGACTCCCATCTTCTGGGGTCTTACTCACCTTTTTACCTGGACTACAACTGCGCGGACTACTTATTTGTACTTTTTGTTGTCATTATTGCTTCTGTAAGAGAACAAAATGGAAGAGTGATACATTTAAATATTATTTAAGAAAATCCACAAAAGATGCAGGTATCAATTACAGTTTCATTTCAGTGACTGTAGGTAGGCAGCAAAGTGGGCAGGGTGGGTCATCTATGGGTGGGCAATATTGATTAAACCCCCCCCCCCCAAAAAAAAAAAAAACCCTAAAACCGCTATATATATTTAAAATTTCCCATTCACAGTATTTTGATAATAATTTGAGGCCTAATAATAATAAAGCCTCAATTATTATTATTATTATTACAAGCCACCAGAAATTTGCTCTAAATGTTCTCAGGATTCAAGTATTGCACAAAACATGATTTCTATAATTGAAATGGGTTTTAGTGACCTGCAATACTTACTAAAAGTACTACTATACTACTGAAAGGTTTTTATTCTGCACTCTTCCCTTTTAATATTAATTTTATGATGATTATTTGTGTTTTGATTTATTTGTATTGTGATGCCTGTCTTCTTCTGTAAAGCACTTTGAATTACTTTGTGTACAAATTGTGCTATACAAATAAATTTACCATGCCTTGAATACTATATGCATGAAAGTCTATAATAAACTTGGACATCTATATTTTACAGTAAAGATAACTGATCTATAATGCAACCGTATACTCACCAGAAGTAAAACACTTTTCTGCTCTGACATATAAACCCACAACACTACTGTAAGCTAAATGCTCACGATTGCTTAATAATAACTCAAACAGGCTCCTAAAAAGTTGCCCCAACCTCTAGTCTAGTAAAAGATATTTGGGATTGACAATGGTTTAGGTCTACTCTGTACATTTCGTACAAACTGTAAAGTGTTGTGCCCTATGCTTTCTGACTAATGTTCTGAGCACAATAACTGTAGTAGACTTAGGGCAATGAAACAGCATTTCTAAGTACGTTCGATGCTTGGTAATTGCAGTACATTTCAACTGGGGACAATATTATTCTCGCAGTCTTTGGTGTAACGCCAGAAGGCAGCGTTCTCTATGTGTAAAGTATCTGTCTCGCTGACATTTAGATTTGCCTTTTAAAGATGGCATTTTTCAAAACTGGCATTTCTCCATATGATTTCTACAGGCGACAAAATGGTTCTCTACATCCCAGTGCTCACAATGTACAAGAGCCAAATATATTCAGAATTCATACACAGCTGCTGATTTTGTAGCTTAATTTATTTTAATTAGCTTAATTTATTTTAATTCAAGACTTGCATTTCAGTTGTTACTTCTGACATAATGACTGATAGTGCAGTCATTATCTGACCCCTTAACTGTATCTGTTTAGATTACAAAGAAATGAAATATAGTGAAATAGCAGACGTGTTCAAATGTAAAATTCTGCAATGTTGAGGTAGTGGAAAATAATTATATTATACATATTAATAATATGTACAGTATAAGCCAAAGAGGATGATCTTTGCCACAACAATTATATATGAGTTAAAGATAAAGATATTATCAAGATTATCATATTGACTTGATTGTTTGCAGCAAGTACCTGCAGAAGTATACCTATGTGACCACGTTCCAAAGCATATGGTAAATCGTCCCATTTTTATATAGCGCTTTTCCACCTTCAAGGCACTCAAAGTGCTTTACATCAAGGAACTACCATTCACACCCCCCCCCCCCCCCCCCCCACACACACACACACACGCACACACACACACACACCCCTTCATACGCCAGTGTACACAGACACTGGGAGCATGGTGGTTTAAGTGTCTTGCCAAGGACACAACAACAGCATTCATCTGTGAGAATTAGAATTGTACTGCCAACCTGACCGATCTGACCACTCAACCAATAATGTTTATGTTTATGAATAGAATAATAATATAAATACCAGTAGTTAAATAATAGTAAAATAAGTTATTTAATGATTACCTTTACATGTGGTGGTACTGTACATTTACTGATAACTCTGGTCTTCCTAGTTTCCGTGGAGATGATGGAGCTCGTCTGGAGACAACAACATAAAGTGGACATTAATCACTTTGTTAGTAGCATTTATCTGCAGCACATTGGAGCTTTATGGACAACCCTGATAGGCTTTAATGGCAGCAGAGATGAACAAGTGCTCACTTATGGAGGAGACATGCCTTTTGAATCACTGGAGGTTTCCCATTACAACTCTCCACCGCTATGGACCTTTTTCCATTCTGCAAAGGAGCATGCTATCCCTAAATAATTTCCTCAACAAAGACGGCGCTGCACATTATGAAATATTCAGTACTCAATTTTCAGTCTCTATCAAGCTTCGGAAAGATCCATAACTATGCGATAATCCACATTGTAATTCGTTTTGGGCTTACAGGGAATATGAGTTGTGTCTTCAGCTCAGCAAAATGTTTAATATGTTAGCAAAATTGGTTGAGACCAGACTTGTAACCTCTTTCTTTCTATGCTGTTAAATCTAAGAGGCTTATGTATGACAATTCACAATGTCCACAGGGTCAGGGGAAACGTCAAGTCCAATGTAATACTGTACAAATAACAGAATGGCATCTTTTCCAGCTTAGTGCATAAAGAAACAATATTGAACGCAGCAGTTGTGAAGTAGAGATACACATAAAACTATTGCAAAGTGCCAGTAATATTCTTGTACATACAATTTTATGTTCCAAAACTAGTAAGAACCCATTCTGAATATGCTATACAAAGTAATAGAATGAACTCCAAAACCCTATGAGTTACAATTATTTGTATCAATAATGGCTCCATATATTGCCTTAAATTTGAACATAATTTGGTCAATATGCAACAAGGAGCTTACATAGATGGCTATTCTACATCTGGTGAGAAAACATTGGTCTATAAATGAGTAGATTTCCCAGACAAGGATGTAAAAATTGAATTGTAGGCCATATACAGCGCGCTTCTCAATGCATTTGTTATTTTATAGTTGTACAAGTTTGTAATGTACACTACAATTCAGGCAGAGCCATCTCACTGTAAGGTATTTAAGGAAGAAGCCATAAAAACTCCTTAGCCAGTGGCATTATAACCAATAAAGTTAAATACATGTGTTGACATTTTTAGTATTGGGTTATTGTAACTCCCATTGTACTGTGCAAGGAGCCGAGTGAAAAAAGGAGGAGTGATTCAAAAGAGCTGTCAATCTGCACCATGGAACGAGATGATGTTAACAGTGTCAAAATGTGAGGCTTAATGGAGCCAAGCTGAAAGGCCAAAGCAGCCATAGAGAAGTAAGGGGAGAGACAGAGTAATTGAGTAGAAAGGGCTCTAGATAGGGAAGTAAAAATAAGATTAAAGTTACAATTCATTTCGCCTAGACAGGTAGTAACTATTAGGCATTGAAACAATGGTCCAGAAGAGATTATTAGAGAGAAGTAGTTTTTTTCTGCACATTATAACAATATAATGGTGATTATCTTTGTTTTGGCGATGATCACGATTAAATCAAATGTCCCATTATCCATTATTGGCTACACTTTTTTATCACAATAAACAATATTATTTTTACTGTCCCATCCCTAGTAACTTTACGTTTAGTCCAAATACAATTTCACAATAAAAGAAATGTGAGTTGATACAAGTTTGTGTTACTTTTACATTATGATATATGGTGTTATTGCTGGTGCATAGTGCACAGAATAACCCTTCCAGTCTTGATATGACCAATACTAGTTTGTCATGATGCAACTGAACTGCATTTTCTTTCCATGTATTTACTTAAATACTAGTCAATTAAATATATTAAATATTTTCTTGCATGAAGCTGTAGAAGTGTGAAAAATTGTTCAATGGTTGAGTATACACCATCTGCTTGTACCCATGGTGATTTTATTGCTTTGTTTCGATTCGTCCACACTATGGCATTCAATTTATTTACCTCCACGGACACATAATGCCAAGTTACAGGTCAGATCTGTGAAGAGACGACCTTGCTTACAGTAAGAGTTTATGTTTTTCAGGGTATTCTGAGCAAAAAGAAAATGCAGTGGACCTTTGACTAAAGTGACTAAATTGGAAGCAATAGTAAATAAAACTAGTTTCACTAATACCCTCGTATCTGTACTGCAATGAACAGCCTCCTTGTTCCCCATCGTCCATATTGGGTGTTATTGTCAACAGCATCAGTCATGGTGCAGAGCGATGTCAGTGTAATCAAACCCTCATGTCCCTCATTTTCTCACCAACGTTTTGTGATGAATTCCCATCTGCAAAGTATTTCCGAGTACTTCGCCCAAGGAGGTGTAATTTAAATAAGATCAGTCACCGCGCGCCTGCCAGAATAAGAATAATGTCCAGCCTAATATCTCATCTGACTTTCCTCCTGAGAAACAAAAGTGCAATAACTCACCCGATGTTATTATCAACCTAATTATAATGCAAAATATAGCCGATTTCCCTCTTTTTCCTGCTCCAAATCTGAACAAATTAGCAAAACATGGTGTGCAAAGTTAATCTTGTTCACTATGATTGACTACTGTTCATTTAATAGCAGTGCTTAATGGTTTTTAATTACCACAAAAACACATATTAGAATTTCTTTTCTCTTGCGGATTTTTAAAGGTCACATAAAGCATATAAATATTAAACATTCATATCCAATTTTTCACCATATGCAAACTAACCACACACTAAGCATCGCGGCTTTTTTACATATAGACATATGTTCATAATTATACCACTGTAACTTCTTTTAATGAGTGCAATCTTGAGTTGAACATTTCTGGCCGCAAGGTAACAGAGGTCCAAGCCAGTCAGAGGGATACGTCTTGGTCATTCTCGATTAATTTGCAAAGTGCATTGGGAGAATCTGTGTCAGAGCCTGGCCACTGTTCCCTTGCGAGTGCTACCCCTCAGCCGAGGGGGGTCCTAATTATGTCCTCATGTGTATTTAATAGACTTAGTGGCTTTGAGGGACCATGGGGCGAGTGGAGCGGTAACCTCACATGAACTGAAGGGCCTTTGGTGAGGAGTCCAGTGGATGAGAGAGGTGGTGTGTGGGGGGTGAAAAGGGGGACAGGGACCAACATCTCCTTTCCAATTATTTTTGTTCGTTAAGTAGTTTAGAAGTCTGTCAAAATAAAGTTATCACTGTTAAAGGTGGACTGCATAACCTACAGGGTCCACTGCCACCTGCTGCCTTCACAGATGTTATTGCTTTGCCTGCAATGTTTCACAATAAGGCATTAAAACTATATATTTATATTCATTGAGACAAGCAGGGGAGGAGTCCAGAGCAAATCACAGGTCAGATCTGTGGAGAGGGAACCCTACTCACAGTTTGTTTTTCCAAAGTATTTTGGCAATAAAACATCTGTATTATAAAAAAAAAAAATGTAACATAGATGAGTTTAATGCCATACTTTCTCATACTTGAGAAACTCATTAGAAAATCAGTGCACCTTCAACTTTACAATAATCTATAGCCTTGGGGTTGTGACCCAAAGGTGGCTTGTGGGACGTTTTTGTTTGGTTGCGAGAAGTGACCAATTAGAGAAAGTGGGTCACCAGAAAAAAAAAAAAAAAAAGTTCATTTTAGTTTAGTATTCTAGTACTATTGAGATATATGATAAGATAAGAACACTTTTATTTGTCTAACAATAGGAAAAATATGCCTTTAATTGTATGAGAGAGTACAAGGACCAAACCTTATGACATCCAAAAGCTCTGTCCATCTGTCTTGTTCCTCAGGCAGATAAGTCTGTGAAAAGACACATACTCCTGTTAACAAATAATTTAAAACAAAAACAACACATTATTGTTTGTGTGACCTTTCGTATGGTTAATGAGTGGGGTGACACGATTAATTGAAATCAAATCAAAACTGCAATTTGAGTGAATGCAATTAGCAAATCACAAAGGCCACAATTTTTATAATACAATAATTTCCTATACAGACAACAAAATCTCCTGCCTTATTGTGCATCAAAACTGCTAACCATGTAGTTTCTGTACAAACATGTTCTGTAATGGGATTTTTGTATTACTTTGTCAGTCTTTTTGCCTTTTTAATCGATTCTTCTGGGCGCGTTTAAAATGTGAACTTTGAACAGAATCCTGTAACATCACAATCACACATACACAATTACCACAATTTGTGGTAATTGTGGTATGCTTGTCTGAAAAATCACAATCTGATATTTTTCACAAATCGTTCAGCAATAACCATAAGCGCTCTGCACCACACAGGGCTAGAATTTTGTAATTTCTTTTATAAATATAATCATCAACATGCATTTTATCTAAAGTAACCAAACTATGATTACATACATTCAACTTATGGTATAATCTTGTACTACATGGGATTCTGTGACGTCTCAAGTCGAATCCGTCAGTACTGTAGTAGTACTGAGGTGGTGCTAATGAGGAGTGTCCCGACATCTGGAGCCATGTCTCTGTATGGGGCGGTGAAAGATGTGACCCCCGTGGTCCGCCCTCGCCCCCAAACCCACCAGGACAGATAAAGCAGCAGTCCTCTCCCCGTTAAAGGCTTGTGTGTGGACATAAATTGGTGCGGTCGCTTCTTAACTGTCCAATTTGCATGGCCCCTTTCACAAAGAGGCTAATGATGTTTTATAAGACAAACATGTGTCCAGGCACCCCTACAGCTTACACACAGGTAAATGAAAAGGTGGACTCATTATACAAATACAGCTCTGGAAAAAATGCGAGAGACCAAAGGAAAATGACCTGTTAAGAGAATGTGGCAAACTGAAGAAGAAGATGCTTGTATTGTCACAGTCTTCCTTCCCTTTTGTAGTTCTGTAATTATTCTTAAAGGGCCCATATTGCACTATTTTCTGATCTATCTGATCTCTCTGTCTATGTTGTTTCCTCATCAAAATCATATCTGGAGTTTTGTTTCATTCAAACATGTTTAACAAACATACAAACACTGCATATTTAGGAGTTCTTCTCTCAAACTGAAAACACTCTGTTCTACCTTCTGATGTCATGTGGTAAAAGAGGAAGCACTCCACTGTGCTTTTAAACTCCATACACTTTCACTGGAAAACATTTAGATGATTTCAGCCGTGGAATTTCCAGCCGCTACTAAACCAAAGGTAAAAGATAGCTGTTAACTTGAAAGCTACTTATGACATCACAAGGTGGAACAGAGAATTTTGAGCTTGACAGAATAATAATAAATGGTTACTCAACACAACACAATTCAAGGTATGTTTTTGATGATCTAACAACATAGCCCATATGAATCAATTTCACATAAAATAACCAAAAATTAAATATAATCAAAAATAAAAATCTGAAATATCTTAGATGATAAATATTTCCAGTTTTAAAGGGGACATAGACTCAGAGTTGTATGTATAGCTAGATATCGTCATAGTCATGGATGTCTGGTAAACCTATAGCACTAACACCTTAATACTAACACAATGGTCATCATACTCAGACAAAAGAGAAATAAGGAAGACATTGCAAAGGACTCTCACATTATTCCAAAACGTGTGTGTTGAGTATGTTGAATATAATAAAATAAGTTGCACATAAAAAAGGACATGAGCCCAAAGCAGTGGAAAATGGAAGAAAAGCTCAAAGCGTCCTGCAGCCTGTGGGGAGAGCTGAGATGAAGTGGCTGGTGGGCTGGGACCGTGTGCTGTTATCTGGTGGCGGAGGATCTGTCTCTGTTACAGCCAACATGGTCCTCTTATTAAAGCCATTTATCACCAGCTGAATATTCGCTCTTTAATGGCCGCTGTCGTTAATTACCCAACTTTGTCAAGATCCGCAGTCAGGGGCTCTCTGTTTCCAAGCCTGCACAGACAGCTATGTAAGGGCATACTTCAAAACATCATCAAGTATCAGGGGGTATTTTTAGATACAGGGTTTTAGACACAGAACTACACTGGAAATGGTACATTTAATTTTTTATCAGCCTACAGTTTATCTGTAAGGCTTGACCAGAAGCTTTATGCACAAATGCACTAAGACAATAAAAACTATTTCATTAGATTATCTTGCAATTTATCAAGCAACCTGGGTTAATATTTAGGAGGGATTATTCATTTTCAGGCAGTAATAACACATTTATGTTGCATGATAAAGAATATAATGTAATTAGCTTAGATTTTGTATTCTTATTTTGACCCTATGGCCCTTAACCCTCAAAATTATGATGGATTATCATTGTTCCACTCCTGAAAATAGCTTCCAGTACACCATTAGCCCTGTTTACATATTACCCTCCCTTTCTTAAAGAGGTTACAATCCCACAACAACCAGGAATTAATGTGCTCTTTAAACCTCTTTCAGAGGCTTCATTTGTTCTAATATTGTTTCTGTTGTCTCGTCTCCGTTATCCCTAATCACAGCCGTTTGTGATCCTTTTATAATTAGCCACTTAACAAGCCAGGCCGAATAAAAGCTCTGCATTGTAAAGCATTTACAAGGGTCTGAACAGGACACGCCAGCACCTTTTGTTTAGCAATTACTTTGTCTGGGAATAAGGGACAAGATGAATGGCTGAAGAAATAAACATGTGCTCTGATGCAGTCCTGAGAGATAGGAAAGAGACATGCTCAGATGTTCACATGTTTCGGCTCAAGGAATGACCCCATATGAGAAAAAAAATACATTACATAGATTTTAAAGATAAAGGCATGTTTTGTATTAACTATGATATTTAAAGACCCTTAATGAGTTAATTGTTGATCAACATATGTTGAGAAAATATTGAAATTCTATTTAAGCAATTGTTTGAGCCACATATATATACACACACACACACACAAATACAAGAGGTTTTTTTTTTACTTAACCAGGAGAACACAGAAAGAGGGCACAGTGAAAAAAGGAAGACATTTTTGCAATGCAGATGTAGCAAATGCTCAGAATAGACTAGGAAAATTTGGTACAAAGTTTACAGTGTAAGAGAGCTGATATGGAGCAGATTAAAGCCACTCTTGACAAATATGATGATGAGAGACTCAGAGATGGCCTTGTAATGGGGAGCTATATTTCCACAATGTACTGATTAAGAACGCACTGAGTGTCTGTAGCGATTCCCCAATGCACCATGGAGCACAGCTAGAGTTTTGTATGGGTCCCACTTGCTTTTCCTTTAGTACCAACCATTTACATTGTAGTTATCTGAAGATAGAAAAGAATGCAGAGAAGGGTGACAGCCGCTCCATTGATCCCCTATGGCTTGATTGGCTCACCAGTGTAGCATTCGAACCAAAACTAATCAAATACATTGATCATTCCACACTTTTTAACGCTTCCCCAGGCAATAATATGATTTTTCTTTCAGTCAAATTACTAGTTAGTTATCACTATTTGACATCTGGGAGTTGAATGGTTCCTGTGAATTGCCAATATGAGACACTCAAACCAATAAACTCTTTAGCACAGACGTGTATGACAATTATCATGATTATTATTAATAGAAATCATTATATAGAGATGTTTTGAGAGCATCTAAGGATATACTTACTTGGATTATGTTGCTATATAAAGCTGAATGCCAATTTCCCATTTGTCCAGAAGAGGTTGCTATGCTCCCTGCATACACCCAGAGGAGGATGGCTGTGACAAATCTTTCCTTGAAAATAAATGACAGGAAAAAGATGAAATCCCAGCTGAATGTCTTTTAACATTGAGTGAAAGTGTCTAACGGGTTTAACCATAACAACACACTAGAGACAAAGACATTCCCTTACTGTTACTGTAGGCTTTTGTGATGGCCCTGAGACAAAATGGCTGGCGTTAAACATGCGATATGTATAATCCTATTATTTTATACATCCTATATATGGTGAGTGCCTACTTTACAGCGGTGTGTAGATTGAACAATAACACATCAATATTCTATGTGTTTTCAAAAGCCTCCATTGTATCAGCCATGATTCACATTAAGGTCCAATCCGATTACCCGATTAGTATAAGGGGGGAAATTCTTGCATTTTAAAGTGACAACCCATGTTAATTTTAGCTTTTAAATAAATGGTAGAGCAGTGGTGGAACGTAACAAATTAAAAGTTGTAAATTGGTGTACTTGAATAGAAAGTTTAGGTAACTGTACTTTACTTTACACATTTTAAAGTGGATACTTTTTACTTCAACTTGACCACATTTGATAGCAGGTATCTGTACTTCCAACTCCACTACATTTTTGAAGTGGATTGAAAAGTAAAGTATATTTTATTATAGTTTGAAAGCCGAGGGGTTTATTTTTGTCATGACCATAGTTTGAGCAAAAGAAAAATTTCATAGTTTCTCTTGACAAAATTCAGCACAAATCTTTATCAAAATCACTACATTTGAAGCTTTATTAGATCAAAATCTGCGTGGAATACTTTTACTTTTTACTCTTTAAGCACATTTTTAAACAGGTGCTTTTATACTTTTACTCAAGTTGATTTTTTCATGTGATACTTTTACTTAAGTATTTTTTTGCTCCGATATCTGTACTTTAACTTTATATATATATATACACATACATATATATATATATATATATATATATATATATATATATATATATATATATATATATATATATACATATATGAATGAAACACGTTATCTACATCACACAATATACAGGTGGCTATAGTGGTTATAGTGGTATAGTCCCATGATTTTAAACAGGGAACACAGCTGGTTTGAAAAACTCATTTTACTCTGCAACTAAATAGCTACAGGTTTAGAATATGTTTAAAACTAAATAATCTAAGATCCTTTTGTAAACCCCAGAGCAACAGTAAGACCAATGCAGCTGATAATTGTCCACAACTCTTCTTTGAAAAGTGACTAATTGATTATAGATGTCATTTTCATTATTGACAGTAGGGGGCAGGATCCATACATTGATCAGACTTCATTATACACAGGCCCAGTAATTGTGCCTTGATGCCTATGAATACACAGTTATTAACACACAGTTGGAGCAAATAAAAAACAATGTAAGGTCTATAGCTGACTCACTGTTTTCTGAATAGCAGTACTTGTGTAAGAATTTCAAAAGACAATGTTGTAGCTCCTATTCCCTTAAACAAACCTGGGTCACATCTCAATGCATTCATATTGTTTTATCTAAACAAAGGTGTGAGGTACTTTGTGATATCTAGTGATCAAACGTGGCTCCTCTTTACCTCATTCTAGTTTTTCACCCTCGGGCCATCACGCATCGCAGAGCATCTGTTTGAATGAAAGTAAAATGTCAGTATTACTGCAGTTAAAGGTAGGTGAGTTATCATAGTAGTAGTATTGAAATTGTTCTTGAAATTTCAACAATATATTGTCTAAAATAAGGAAACTATCGAGAAAGTTGCAAAAACATGAGAATTGGATTAAAATGGAAAACCCAAAATTATACATGGATTGTATTCTTTCAAATTATGTTTTATAGAGAGATATATTTCAGCCAGTGGTGGAGTAAGTAAAAGTAGTAAAGTAGTGTACTTAAGTAAAATTTAAAGTGGATACTTTTAACTTTTTCTTCACTACATTTGAGAGCAGGTATCTGTACTTTCTACTCCATAACATTCTTGAACTGGACTGAAAAGTAAAACTATTTTTCAATATTGTTTGAGATATGCTGAAAAGCCTGAGGGATTTATTTTTAACACGTTCATAATTTGAGCAAACAAAAATATACAAATAAAAACAGCTAGAAAAAAAACTACACATTCAATTTTTTCTGTTGAACAAAATCTAGCACAAATCTTTATCAGAAGCACTACATTTAAAGCTTAATTAGACCTCATAATATGTTTGAAATCCTTCTACTTGTTACTCTTTAAGTACATTTTTAAACAAGTACTTTAATACTTTTACCTAAGTAGATTTTTGTTCTGTAATACTTTTACTGTTTCTTTACTTGAGTATTTTTTGGTCCAGTATCTGTACTTTTACTTAAGTAAAATTTTATACTTCTTCCACCACTGATTTCAGCACTTTAGTGGACAGTTTTGGAACTAGGGTTGTCATCAACTACAGAAATTCTTGGTTGAATAATTGCACTCAAAATATTACAACTGCATCGGAGTTAATGTAAAAACAAGAAAAAAAATCTTAGGAAAAAGGATGATTAAACACAGGATTCACTGCCAAATCTTGAGCTAATCCACTCCCCAACTCGTCCTTTCTGCTAGTTGTGTATATAATTCCTCGATATTTAAATAAGATGATTACTCGACTAGTACAAATTTTGGTCGATTCAGGCACCGTTGACCAATTAAACAACTAAACAAATGGTGCTGAAGTAGGCCCAAGCAAGTCCCATGTCTGGAAAAACAGGGCATTGGTGGCTATGTACATGTCTAATGTTCAGTGGTGGAGGGTAATGAAATAGTAACTTAAGTAGACTACTTACTTAAGTAGACTTTTAAGGTATCTGTACTTTACTTAAGTACATTTTAATGTGGGTACTTTTTACTTTTACTTCACTACATTAGAGCGCAGGTATCTGTACTTTCTACTCCACTATACTTTTTAACTGGACTGAAAAATAAAAAGTACTTTTCATAGGATTTGCAGGCTTATATTTACCATGTTTGTGGTAACATCCTGATTAAAGTTTTTGAGTTCAAGCTTCGGCTTTGAGCAAACAAAAATGAATACAAAAAAATAAGAAAATGTAAGAAATTGATTTGCATTGTTGTTGTTGACCAAAATATGTATTATTATTTAATCAATGTCACTATATTTACACTTTAACAAATTAACAACACAAATCTGTGTTAAATACTTTACTTTTTACTCTTAAAGTACATTTTTAAACTTTAATACTTTTACTTAAGTACATTTTTTCATGTGATAGTTTTACTTTTACTTTTTACCTCTGTATCTGTACTTACTTAAGTACCAAAATGGAGTACCACCACTGCTAATGTTAAACAAGAGGAAGTCAGAAGCCATGGCACTGTAACTCTGTCCCATCAGCCATGTCATGTCACTCTCGCTCATGCTTAATTTCTCATTCAGCATCATCTTTTAAAGAGAGCACATGCATGACGCTGTCTGTGACTTAAAAGCCTGCTTGTCAAAGCTAATTAGAAAAGGCTGGAGCAGACGAGTCCTGGAACAAGGGCACAAAGTGGAGAGAGTGTAAAGGCCTGCAGTTGACTCAGCATAGAAGACAAAGGCCTATCAGCAGTAACCCTAAAAGTTCTGTATCCAAATGTTTCAAAACTGGTTTCCTTATACTTCAAATAATAAATAAATAAATAGTATGTATATTTTTAAAGGTAGATACTGAGAAGTAACTGTTTAATTTCAATAAGATTAAGCTCACATTGTATTACTAACCAGTGAATTACATTAAAGATCCTATATTACACAAAATTAAGTTTTGTGAGCATTATAATGTTGTTATGTCATCAAAAACATACCTGGAGTTGTGTTTTGTTTCATTCACACGTTTGAGTAATCCAACATTTTTAGTCTGTCTATATCTACAAAGCTCAAAATGCTCTGTTCCACGTTGTGACGCCATGTAATAGTTACCTTTTACCTTTAGTTCAGTAGGGCTTGGCAATACCAGGTCTGAAATTATTCAAATGATTCTAGTGAAGGTGTATGGAGTTTAAAAACACAGTGGAGCACTTCCTGTATTACCACATGACATCACATGGTAAAATAGAGTGTTTTCTGTTGGAGAGAAGAACTCCTAAATATGTAGAATTTGTGTGTTAAACATTTGTGAATGAAACAGAACACAACTCTGGGTATGTTTTTGACAAGGAAACAACATTCTAACATAGATCAGAAAATAGTGTACTATGGGCCCTTTAACATAATATTTTAAGCATCTATCTTCATTTTTCATTTCCTGTTCACTGTAAATACAAAACAGAGCTTCATACCATCATTGTAATAATCACATTGGGACTAAATTATTCAAGATCAAATCCATAAATGAAATAATACCAGACATATGGACATATATATATATATATATATTGTCAAAGATGTTAAGTATTTTATAATTAAAATCAATACCTATCTACTTTTTGCAGTAGTATCGAAATCAAGTAGGACATTTTGGTAACGTGACATCACAATCTCCGTTCTGGTTTGTAGTTTGAAGAACTGAAGAAGTGGTCTATGGGATTGTAACATTTTTGTCTTTGTGACAGAGGAGAGAGGAGAAGACCTAGGAAAGGATAGAGTAGAGAGAAGATACTGCAGGAGGCCATGTCTACTGCTCAGTCTGTCTGAGGCCCAAAGCTCTGAAATATTGAAAAGCTTTTGTTGTGCCTAGTTAAACATGCAACGATGTGACACTAACTATGAACTCTGAGGAATGCCGCCCATGATTTAGCGTTAAAACAGCTACCATAACTGACTACAGCTTTTGCTATATTAAACAAATGAATATGCTTAAACTAATTAAATAAAAATATGATGTTTTGTTAATCAAAGGTCATGAAAGATTTCTAATAAAAAAACAAAAAAACACTGCTGGACTCAAATCTATGTAGTTTATTTTAGCGTCAAATTATTTAAAAATGCACAAAATGAACATTGATATGATTGTATGAAATAAAATGCAAACATTTTTCGATATTTTTTTCTTTTCTAGATTTTATGAAACAGTAGCTTATCAAGAGCAATAAACAATGTTTCCATTTACCAGTAGCTTACAGTTATCAAGGAATAAATAAATATTGATCTTTATAAAATGGATCACAGTATTGAAAGATATTAACTAGCATGTGGCTTGTTGGTGAATGTAAAGAAATTAGCTTGCTAATTTGCTCACCAATGCATATGTTAAAAATTACTTATAATAATAGAGGCTTAATACTGATAAAATAGAATATTCAGGCACTGAACTGCCTATATAATAGAACATAAAAACCATAGTATGAGAAACAATGTAAGTTAAATTCTAGCAAACAAAACATGGCTTAAGGTTGAGGAGACCCCAGTGTCTGCTGTTTGACATTTCTGCCTACTGTTACATTTTTGGGTTTTGCTGCTTACAGTGCGAGCATGAATATACGATGCAACCAGTAGGAGACACAGCTCACCTCCAAATAAATACTGTCAGGTCTGCAGAGGATCCCCCATGACAAAGCCAGGTCTCACTCGGGCTAAATCCACTTTGACATGTGGCATCTCAACCTGCAGACACACAGGGAAACAAGAGTCAACCTCCAATGAACGCTGCTACACTGCTACAGTGCTACATACAACTGCACTGTGGTATGTCACACTATGAATTATACATTTCACCAGAGGATTCATGCCCACCCCTCTTCTCCCCACCTCTGTCTTGAACTAGCTTTTTATTTTTCTGTTTCATATTTTCTCTTTGTGAAAATCAACAGGATTAAACTAACATGAGAGCAGCGGCCCCGTTTGATGTCAGGAGTGAAATGCCAGCCACACGCCTGATCACTCGACAAAAAATGTGGTAAATGATTTGCTTCAAAGGGTTACAGCAGAGTAATTGTGCTATCTCCATGGACAGTCATACAGTAACATGGCTGTGGAAGTAAACAAAGTCAAAACAGTAATACTGCGCAGTGGAGAGTCCTACTTTTAAACTTTTGTTCTTGAAGCTTAAGCATTCACCGCTTAATTGCTCTTAAGCAATACAACGCTGCAAACTACACAAACTAAACACTACTCAAGACTATGCACCTATCACTAGTCAAGTTTTTGAGAGCATGAAAAAGATTTGGTTTGGTTTAAATATCAAACTTGCACCTTGCACATTAGTATTTTCCCTAATGTATACATGCTCTTTTGTGGTCTAAGTAGTTGGACTGGTGGATTTTGACTAGAGATAGATCAATATTTGCACTTCTTTTGCATATCAGCAGGCCTTAACTCTCCTGCCTAAGCCAATATTTGGTTTGGGCAATTGGGCTATAAAGCTTTATTTTAACACAGTGCGATGAATGCATTCACAAAATTAGATTGCATAGCTCCATTATGGGTTAGTAGTAAAAACAGGGTTGCAGATGCCTATAAATAACTGCTATTGACATTAATTTAATTATAATAAGGA
Organism: Periophthalmus magnuspinnatus; assembly: GCF_009829125.3. Lineage (NCBI taxonomy): Eukaryota > Metazoa > Chordata > Actinopteri > Gobiiformes > Gobiidae > Periophthalmus > Periophthalmus magnuspinnatus. Next base: position 7,461,917 of record NC_047128.1, on the reverse strand, counting down.
AAAATTATGAGACCAGTAAAAAATATAGACAGTAGTTATGCTAGTATTAATTTCAAATCATATATTTATGGGGAAAATGATCAAAATCTGCCCTGCATATCGGTTGCTCTGGATTCTAAACAATTGTCATCGGCCATGAATAACCTCATATTGTTTGATCTCTAGTTTTGACGATCTTCCTTGGTCAAAATTCCAGAGTTGGTCAAAAGTCCAGAGTTTTTTGTTAAGATAACCTCCATTATGTGATCATATTGAATACATTTGTCCTGAGCAGTAAAAATGTCTGTAATTGAGTAGAGGCAAGATAGATTTGTTTAACGCCATACAGTAGTATGTTCCAGACAAACCAATAACAGACCATGGCAACAAGCAGGTGGCAGACCCTCTACCAGAAAAAGTTACATAGTCAACTTTTAACTCAACAGCATCATTAGCTGTTTTCAAACTTGTATGGTTTAAATGGAAAAATGTTGCAGCACAGTTATGAGCTATAAGAAAATAACATTGTTAAAACAACATTTTTAACTTCAAAGTCTTTTGTTGTTGAAATTCTTGTCGTCTAAAAGGATGGATGGATGTTGAAACCCAATGTACAAACCACACACGTTTATCTGGTACCTGCTTGGGCAAAACACATCTAGAAAATCTCTAAAAGGTTCATGCTAAAAAGTCAGTCGTGATGAATAAATTATTTTATCATCACCGCAGGGAACCTAATTTCTACTGACATTCAGAGAACATGTACTCAGAGCGTGTTGCGGTATGGGTCAGCAAATTAACGAGAGGAGGCTGAAACGCAGGGGAGAGAAAGCTTGTGTGTTCAAATCATGTGAGATAGATAAAACAGGACCATACACAGCGGCACGGGGACAGTCCAACCATAGTTGTGCAGGTGGCATTTTAGAGATACTCACAACAGGGGTCAATTCGTCTCCAGGTCACTGAGAATGACATCATCAAACTACTATTAACTCGGCAAACAAACCCAGTCCTCTGGACTGCATATTGACAATAGATTCCCTCAAAAAACCAACAGCCGTGGCCAGGTTTGCCCCCAATCTCCAACCATAACCCTGGAGTGAGAAACAGAGATGTGTGTCTGCGAAAGCGAAGAGCCAACAGTGAGTATGGAGAGGGGAAAATGACATGATGAACAAATCAAACAATCGCTTCCCCCTCAGCTCAAAGCAGTGTCACGGTTTGTGTAAGTACTAGGCCACATATCCATGGTCCAATAGCTCAGTTTTACCTATAGAAAACAAGAGGAGCCTTTGTTGAACTATTTCACAAATTTAACCACCACGCTTATTACTATAAGTGTCAGTGGAAACACCAAATTTTTGAATGTACTGCAAGTTGGAGAAATGTAAATTGGAAATTCATAATTCAATTCAATTTTATTTATATAGTACATTTAAAAACAACTTCAGCTGCCCAAGTGCTTTATGTAAAAGTTAACATAAAAATTATAATACAACCCCAATTCCAATGAAGTTGGGACACTGCGTAAAAATAACAAAAAATACAGAATACAATGATTTGCAAATCTTTTCAACCTATATTGAACTAAATAAACTACAAAGACATGATATTTAATGTTCAAACTGATAAACTTTATTGTTTTTATGCAAACATTCATTCATTTTCAATTGATTTCTGCAACATGTTCCAATAAAGCCGGGACAGGGGCATGCCTCTCAAAGCGCTACACTATAGTCATTATTCATTTGTTTCCACACTTGGTGATGGTAAGCTACTATTGTAGCCACAGCTGCCCTGGGACTGACGGAAGTGAGGCAGCAAATCTGCGCCATCTGCCCCTCCAACCACCACCTATCATTCGTACGCACACCACTGTCATACTAGGTAATGTGGGTGAAGTGTCTTGCCTAAGGACACAACTTGGTCCAAGCGGGACTCAATCCTCTGACCTTCGGGTTGGGGGACCAACACTCTAACCACTGAGCCACTGTCGCCCCGACGAATTAACCTGTTCACCTGTAGAATGTTCCAAACAGGTGTATTTTAAGCATTCGTCAACTTTCCCATTCTTTTGTTGCCCCTGTCCCAGCTTTATTGGAACGTGCTGCAGGCATCAAATGCAGGTGCTGATACCTGAATAACAATTCACGGTTCAAAAAGGTGTAAACATCACCTGACCAACCCTTGAATAAAATCAGAAAAGTAGGTACAAATGTGGACTAAAATCTCTATAGTCTCTCTCTCTAATCCCTATCCATTAGTAGAACCCAATCCAATAAAAACATTGTATATCATATCACCTTGTATAACAAAAACACATTCAAAACACATCACTTTAACATGTGGCCAGCTGACTCGACAAGGCCAAGGTGTCCACTGACATACAAAAGGAAAAAGCGTCTAGATGCAGCCCAGTGTTTTTCTGTAATAATAGCTAGCAGCTCTGTGGCTAAATAATTAATGCGGTCTATCCAATACAAAGTGGAAGGCATGCCGGCTGCACTCTACTGGCTTCCATCTCGCTCTCTATCTCCCCCAAAAGACACAAGGCAATGACTATAAGGGCCCATTTTGTTTGTTTGGACATGGTGATATAGGAAAATAATATCTCTCAGGTGTAGTTAAAACAACAACTGCTAAAGCATAAAATGGAAAATTACACACAATTACAGCTTTAATTACTGGCATCAGTGTTAACACTTTGTATATTAGCAAGTTTTTATTAGCTCAAAGTGCATATTTAGAATTTTTAAGTATCTATAATAAGCTATAAATGGTAAAGTACTGAGGTTCCACTAGCTAAAAATGTAACTAGTCAGGTTTATATATGTCTGGTGTATAAAACAAATTATGTATTAAAAAAGTAAGTAAATATGAAAAGAAAAGAAGCCTACCATCGCATATTGGATAAAGGTCTTATTTTTTGAGTTAACTTTGTGAGGCCTAGGCAAAGACAACATTTGAATAGGTGAAAGTGTAATGTAGGGGGGGGGGGGATCAGAGGTTATGGCAGTCACATGATCAATAGTGACCGGTGCAGGTGAACATCATGACCCCATCTCTCGCCCTCCTCCAAACACCACTTTTCCTCCTTTCTCTCCTCACCTCCTTCTTCCCAATCAATGAACTTCCCCAAGTAAACAGATCTGTCCCAGTGCTCAATGCCCCCTACTGTAACCGGATACCCACCCGCACATTCCCGGGCCAAGTCAGAGAGCGAAACCTGACACTGATACGCTCTGATACTGATACGCTCAGGCAGCCTCCTCCACTGCACTGTTGAGGTAAGACAGCTAAATAAAGACTGGTGACATCATTGGCATACTCTTTATCATTGTTGACATTTTGACCTTCTCAATGCATTGGACGGCCAGACACAACTGTTTATGAATAATATATATAATGTTTGCTAGATTTCAAATATAATATTTACTTTTAGGGCCTTCATGTTTCATCTTAAAGGTCCTATGTTATGCAAAATTGACTCTTGTGAGCTTTGAGCCATGTTAGAATGTTGTTACTTCCTCAAAAACATACCCAGTGTTGTGTTTTGTTTCAATCACACATGGTTCAGTAATCCTTAATTAGTCTGTCTGCATCTTCAAAGCTCAAAATGCTGTTCCACCTTGTGATTTCATGAAGTGGTAGGTTTCAAGTTAACAGCAAATGTCCAAATGATTCTAGTGAAGGTGTTTGGAGTTTAAAAACACAGTGGAACACTTCCTGTATTGCCATACAACATCACAAGGTGGAACAGAGTGTTTTCTGTTTGAGCAAACGAACTCAGCCTAAATATACAGGATTTGTGTGTTAAACGTGTGTGAATGAAACAAAACACAACTTCAAGTCATGATGAAGAGACAACATTATAACAAAAGTCAGACTACAGCGTAATATTGGCCCTTTATTAACTGTATACTCTTTCACTAAAGGTTAAGTGTTTATATCACTGTTTAAATAATACAAATTTCAGTTATGACCAAAATAATCTTCATTATTTGGAAAATTTATAGGCCTACTGAATTTTACCAAAACTTGATTGATTTACACATTCATTCATTAGAGGAATATTCAAATGTGCAAAATGAATATTTTGATCTGAAACCGAAAAATAGATCAGTGTTGCTTATACAGCAATAAGCAAAAAAGGATAAGGATTTCTGCCTGGCACATGTGTATTCAAATAATAGACATACATTAAACATTTTCAAAAACAGGTGCTCAGTTAGGGAGATAGGGGTGGTTCTTTGCAAGGGATGTCTATCAATGTCAAATGTCTATCCATTTTCGTAAACTAGCTTCCTCTTAGAGTTGCTGACATTCAAACAGCTGCAAACCAACATATATGGATTTGCTAAACCGTTTCTCTGCTTTTTGAGACCACTCTCTTCTATAGTTAGCTCTTTATGGCGTAAGCTTGCACTCATGCTTCACTCAGATATCACTAGTTCACATACTTCACAGCATAGCAGGTGTCTTATCCATCATTGAAGCACAGATTTCCAGATGAAATTCTTCTTTTATTCAAAACTCCATCTGGAAAGACAGTCTGCCCCACCAGCCTGCCCACACAATGCCACCAATGTTTGTTTATTAATGAAATATGTCCTTATTTTGCCCTTTCTGCAGATGCCAACCATATTTGCATTATATTGTATTATGAAGTTACAGAATGCGACAATGTAGAAAAAAAATAAAAAATCCACCTCTATGTTTTGGAAACGACTAGACTCTGAATGAACTCTTCCCATTATTTGTGCCCTGTTCAATAAACTAGGTGCCTGCAACGTGATACCCAAGGGTGCTCCAACATAAAATTGTTCATTCTTGCAACACCCCAGTGAGTACGCTAGTGCGAAAGGAGCTATGTCTAATCTATATCAGCCGTGACCCTTAGTAACATGTCGTTATGCTTGCTAATCAGATTTGGAGATAGCGAGTGAAAGGATGGGGGCTCGCCGGGGACAGTTTGCTTTCACAAATGGATGTGCTTAATATGGGAGATTAATAGACCACTATCTAATCTCGTTTTGTGATTGAAGCTATGATCTGGTTACACACAAGCATGATGGATGTTGAGGTGCGACGCCACAGTAACGTTAACCCTTTCGAGACCAAATATAAACAGCTTCAAGTATGAAATTACACAGGGTTACATTACAAATTTAAATTTAAATTTACAGGATCTAAAGAAAACTGTTTTACTTTTATCTACAAAAATGCGTTTATGTTGAGAAGATTAAAGTGATTAAAGTATATTAGTGAAAATGACACACACTGAGAAATACACAAGGCAAGGCAAGTTTATTTGTATAGCACAATTCGTACACAAGGTAATTCAAAGTGCTTTACAGAATAAGGAAGACATTAAAATCACACAAATCAAAACATAAATAATCACAAATAATCATCATAAAATTACCATTAAAACAGAAGAGTGCAGAATAAAAACCTTTCAGTCATATGCACAGCTAAACAGAACTGCTTTGAGCCTGGATTTAAACATTGTCAAATTAGAGGCCTGTCGCACATCTTCAGGAAGACTGTTCCAGGTTTTAGCTGCATAAAACTTAAACGCTGATTCCCCATGTTTAGTCCTGACTCTGGGCACCAGCAGAAGGTCGGTCCTTGAAGTCCTCAGAGTGTGAGAAGGTTCATATGGCACTAACATGTCAGAGATATACTTTGGACCTAGGCCATGGAGAGACTTGTACACAAGCAGAGCTGCTTTAAAGACTATTCTTTGAGCTACAGGAAGCCAGTGCAGAGACCTGAGCACGGGACTTATGTGCTCGTACTTCCTGGTTCTAGTCAGGACCCGAGCAGCAGAGTTCTGCATGTACTGCAGCAGTCTTAAGGCTCGTTTGGAGAGGCCAGTGAGCAGGCCGTTACAGTAGTCTTACCTACTGGAGACAAATGCATGGATAAGTCTCTCTAACTCTGACTTTGACAGTATACCTTTGATTTTTGCAATGTTTTAGATGGTACAAAGCTGCAGATGTTGTTGATTTGATGTGGCTGTTAAAGTTCAAATCTGAGTCCATTATTACCCCGAGATTTCTAGCCTGATTTGAAGGTTTTAGAGAGAGAGACTGGAGGTGACTGCTAACACTTTCTCTATGTTTCTGTGGGCCAAGGATGATGACTTCAGTCTTGTCTGAGTTTAGCTGAAGAAAGTTGTTTTGCATCCACACACTGATCTGTTGGATGCAGTGGCAGAGTGAATCCACTGGTCCATATTCACCAGCTGCCAGTGAGACAAAGATCTGAGTGTCATCTGCATAGTTGTGGTAGGACACATTATTGCTGCGTATTAACTGGTCTAAAGGCAGCATGTAGAGATTGAACAACAGGGGTCCTAGGATTGACACCTGGGGCACCCCGCAGGCCAGGGACATTTTATCTGAGGAACATTTTCCAATTTCAACAAAGTACTCCCTGTTTTCTAAATAGGACTTGAACCAGTTTAGTGCCGTACCAGAGATGCCCACCCAGTCCTCTAGTATCTGTAAGAGGATAACCACGATCAACAGCGTCAAAGGCAGCACTCACATCTAACAGGATCAAGACTTTGCCTGCATCAGGGTTCAGGCGGATGTCATTTGTCACCTTGATAAGAGCAGTCTCAGTTCTGTGGTGGGGACAAAAACCTGATTGGAAAACATCAAAGGAGTTGTTAATTTGGAGGAAGTTAATAAGCTGTTGATAAACAACTTTTTCAAGGACTTTGCCTAAAAATGGCTGATTTGAGATGGGTCGGTAATTGTTCAATATTGTGGCATCAAGACTGCTCTTCTTTAGGAGAGGCTTGATAATTGCAGTTTTCAAAGCACTTGGAAATGTTCCAGATTGAAGTGACATATTAACTATGCAAGTGAGCGGTGATAGCAAACTGTTGAGCACAGACTTTAGAAATTTAGTGGGTAACAGATCGAGGCAGCATGTAGATGAACTCAGACTGGTGACAATCTCTTGGACAGTTTTGTCAGTTACAGGTGCAAAGTAAGTCAGCTCTAAGTGCCCTGAACCTTGTCATTAAAGAACACTGCAAACTCATTGCACTTAGATGTGGAAATTAGTTCTAACGGCAGTGGAGCTGGGGGGTTTGTTAATTTGTTTACTGTTGCAAACAGGGCATGAGGGTTGTTACTGTAACTTCCAATAATGTCAGAAAAATACCTTTGCCTTGTTCTACATAAAGTGCGGTTGTAGAAAATTAACCAAGCAACGATTTAATAATGCCTCCTCTAATCAAAGGGGCAAACGGCCAACAGAAAGGGGAATCCCAAAAAACCAACAACAAAATGTTGAAAATGCTCTAAACGACTTAAACTGGGAAAATCTAATATCATGTGATGATACTGAAATATGTTCTGGGGTTTTTCTTAAAGGAATACAGGATATATACATCTTTTTTTCTAAAATATCAAAGCATAGAGGGAAAAAATCTCAACCTGTCCCTTGGTTAAATTCAAATTGCCTTAAGCTTATGAAGAGCAGAGACCAATTGTTAAAAAAGTTTATCCAATCTAAATTGACCACAGACAGATTAATCTATACAACAATGAGAAATAGGGTAATAATAGAAATGAGAAGGGCAAAAGCTAATTTTTTATTGCAATTATGGAAAACACTAATGGTAATGGAACACTAATCTGGCAGAATATTAATAAACTTCTAGTGAAGCAGAAAGGGAAAAATTGTGATTTAGAACTAAAGATCGGGGGTGAGCTTGTTAAAAATCCTGCTCTATTAGCAGAAGAGCTTAACTCTTTCTTTATACGGTCTGTGGAAGAAGTAGCAGCATGTTTTTCTACACCTGATTTATTATGTGTCTCTACAACAAACCAAGAAATATTTCAATTAAAACAAATATCAGAGACTGAAGTTATAAATATTATTAGCACTATGAAAAACTCCAAAGCCAAGGATCACCTGGGTTTAATGCTGGATTCTTGAAATCACACAAAATGGCTCTAGCAAAACCAATCGCACATCTAATTAATTTATCTGTAAAACATTCCATTGTACCACAGACCTGGAAGATGGCTATTGTAACACTGATTTTTAAAGCTAGTGATAAAAATAATATAAATAACTATAGGCCAATCAGTATATTGCCAGTGTTTTCCAAAGTACTTGAAAAATGGGTTGCAAAGCAGTTAATTGAACATCTCAACAGTGGCTCCTTTGCATCCCATGCAATTCGGCTTTCGTCAACCTCATTCTACTGAGTCTGCAATAATAACGTTTCAAGAAAAAGTCAAAAGTAAATTGGATAAAAATAATTACGTAGGAGCAGTATTTTTAGACCTGAGAAAAGCATCTGATGTTGTGAATCATACTGTACTTCTGTCAAAGTTGTACTATTTTAATTTTTCTGACTCTGCCATAAAATGGATGGCTTCATACTTGTCTAATAGGAAACAGTGTACTGTGGTCAATGGAGTGAAATCGTCTTTTGTAGACTGTCCACTAGGGGTCCCCCAGGAATCGATTCTGGGGCCCATTTTATTTTGTCTTTTCATTAATGATTTGCCAGATGTTTGTGAGGATGTGGACATACAGTTATATGCTGATGATGCAGCGATCTATCTATACAAGTGCAAAATCACCAGAAGAAGCAGCTCAAACTCTCTCATCAGCACTAAGACATATTCAGAGTTGGCTTACCAGATCCTGCCTTCTCCTAAATACGCAGAAAACAGTCTGCATGATCTTTTCCAAAAAAGTTATGAACATCAGTCGTTCTAACGTTTTTTTTTGGAGATCATGAACTTAAACTAGTAACAGAATTTAAATATCTGGGTGTGCTGTTGGATTCCACACTGTCCTTTAAAAAACATGTTAAAATGATATCTCAAAGACTTAATTTTAATATCTCTAATTTTAATCAAATAAGAAGAGCTCTGACTGTTGAAGCTGCTATGATGTTTCTGCACTGTATGATCTTTTCCCATGTAAGCTATTGCATAACAAGCTGGTCTCTTACAGGTGTGACAATCCTAAAACCAATAGAAGCTTTATATAAAAAAGCTTTGAAAATTCTAGACAAAAAACCTTTCACCTACCATCATTGTAATATCCTTTCAAAGTATAACTTGTTGAACTTTGAAAACATTATTAAATTTAAAAATGCCTGTCTAATATACAAGTGCTTACATGGGCTGGCACCACCGCCTCTAAAAGAACACATTAAATACAAAACTGCATCACGAACAACCAGAGCCACAAGCAGGGGTGACTGTGAGGTTCCTGTGAGAAAAACTACTTTTGGTCAAAATGTTCTGTCATTTAAAGGTTGTGTGCAGTGGAACAGTCTCCCACTTTTGTAAGGGAGGCACCCACTTTTACTACATTTAAAAGGTATTTAAAGGAGTGGCTTAGATCAACACAAACATGTGAACACAATTCATAGTTACTCAGTTTTAGCTTTACATAAAATACTCGACTTATAGGACTTGTACAATACACCTTGCACTTTAGGTTATGTGCAATAAACTTTGCACTTTAGAACTTGTGCAATACACTTAGCACTTTAGAACTCGTGCAATACACTTAGCACTTTAGAACTCGTGCAATACACTTAGCACTTTAGAACTTATGCAATACACACAGCACTTTAGGACTTGTGCAATACACACAGCACTTTAAAAGTTGTAGTAACCCTCCTGAGTTTATGTTTTTGACTTGGCTTCTGTCCTGCCCTGTATGTATTTGACTGTATTTTGTGTATGTGGTATTTTATGTTAAATGTGACCATCAACCTGTCCAGGGACAACAGATGGAAACTAGCCTGTGGCTAAAATCTGGCATATTTACATATGTATCTTATGTTCATTAATATGCACTGTCCCTTTTCTAAATAAATAAAATAAAATAAAATAAAAAGTACATGTGCATCTTTTCTCTGTAAATAATCTCATAATCTCATAATGAACCTGGAGCTTTGACTATACAACAATGGCTGGAGGGCCATTCCCGCTCGGCCCTCCAGCACTCCCTTTTCTGTGACCTGAAGGAGTCACCATTTCTCCATGGTGCTTTCTGCTTATCTTTAACCATTTTAACCTTCATCAGGGCAATGGTGTCCAGAACTTTCAAAACACTTGAAGTTACAGAGTTCAACAAATCATCAACATTAGAACATGAGGCATTTTCAAAGTGTATCATTTCCATGAACAGTGCACCTGTTTTATCATTTATGTGTCTTCGAACAACTGCAGGACCAGCCGCTGGTTTGGCAATAAAAGACAGGTCAAAGAAGACAAAGAAAATGATCAGACAGAGCAACATCAACCACATTGGCATTTGAAATATTTACTCCTTTTGTGATGAGCAGGTCCAGAGTGTGCCCTCTGTTGTGGGTGGGCTCGCTGACATGCTGAGTCAGACCAAAGGTTTTAACGACAGAACTGAGTTCTTTAGCGTTTTTGTCAAACACATTATCCACATGTACATTAAAATCACCTGTAATAACTAAACCATCAAAGTCTGTGCATACGATTGAAAGCATCTCAGTAAAATCATCAATAAAACTCAGACAGTGCTGGGAAGGTTTGTATATGACTAAGTAGACTATGGAGGGTGATTGTTTTAGCTCCATTTTAAAGGAAACATACTCAAAAGATGAAAACACCCCAAATGACAACCTGTGAGTGACCAAATTATCTCTAAAAAACGCACACACCTCCACCCTTTTTGTTTAGTCGTGTTTCAGATTCAAATTTGAAGTTGGGTGGAGTTGATTCCACTGGAATTGCATTACCTGTGTTTTTGTCGAGCCATGTTTCGGTTAAAAACATAAAGTCAAGATTAAAAGAAGAAATAAAATCATTAATTAAAAATGACTTGTTACATAAAGATCTGACATTGAGCACAGCAAGTTTCAGATTAGTTTCAGTAGGGCTGGATGTTATCTTCTTACAGGGAATGTGAACTAAATTTCTCTGACTGGACAGCCTGACTGTCCCTTTGTTAATCAGTTTACGTGGTGTAACTGTAGATATAGCTCCATCACAGGGCCTCAGCATGATATTATTTTTATCATGACTATATGTCCTGAGACAGCAGAGGCCCCGTGTGTCCTAGCTCTTGTTGATAACAGCTCTGAGGGAGGGCAGGGAAGGGCGAGCAGGGGGGAGTTTGGGTGAGAGAGCAGGTGAGGGCCGAGGAGATGGAGCAGGGAGGAGTTTGGGTGAGGGACCAGGTGAGAGCCGAGGAGGCGGAGCAGGGCAGAGTTTGGGTGAAAGACGAGGGGGGATAGGCAAGTACGGGGAAGAGTTCTGTATAGTTGATGCCAGAACTCTCGATCGCACTATATTAGGTGTGAGGGGAGTCATCTTAATTCCTGATCTGATGAGGCTTTCTAGATGGTCAGGAAGGGTCATAGGTGAAGGTGGGGAGGAAAAGGAGAGTGAGGAGTCCCTAGAGGGAGTAGATGTAGCAAAGAGGACCCAGGGCTAGTCTGTGGGCAGGGGAGCTGATGGGGGTGCTGCTGGGACTGAAACCTCTGCTGGGGCTGTCAGAGACATGTTCAAGGCCTGTGACGAGGGCCCTGGGGGAAGTAACGCTGGAGATGCATCCTTCACTTTTGAAAGTGGTGGTGCTGCTGAGTTATTCTCTGGGGGAAGTGGTGGTGCTGCTGAGTTGTTCTCTGGGTGAAGTGGTGGTGCTGCTGAATCCTTCGCTGAGGGAGATGGTTCAGAATCAGAATCAGAATCAGAATCAGAAGACTTTTATTGCCATAGTCTGTGAACACAGTTCACAAACTAGGAACTTGATACGGTCAAAAGGTGCAACATAAACACACTGAATAAATACAAATACAAATACATGTTGTGGTGCTGGTGGTGACTCCTTTGCTGGGGGAGGTGGTTGTGGTAGTTGTGGTGCTGCTGCTGGTGCTGACACATTGGCTCGGTCTCTGGCTGGCACAGCAGGAATGCTTCTCTCATTCCTCTTTTCTCTCACTGGCCCAGGACCCTGTCCAGGCCGGTGCCTCAGAGCGTGGAGGAGGTTATCCGTCAACACTCTTACTCCACCTCTGCTCAGGTGCGGGCCATTTCCCTTGAACAGGTCCTCTTGTTTCCAGAATAGATCAAAGTTCTCAATGTAGTGCAGTTCCCTAACCGCACACGTGTTGAACGGCCATGTGTTCAGCTGAAGCAGCCAGGTAAATTTGTTCATCTTCCTTCTGTCTATGCTAGGAAGAGGTCCACTCATGAAAGTCTTAACCTCCACTTTATCAAGCTCCTCAAACAATTCAATGAAAAACTTTTTCAAGATTTCAGTCCATTCCAATCCAGTGTCAACTGCACCCACCTGCATCAAGGTTTAGCTCCTTGGTATGTTGACAAAACTTTATAATCTCAGAAACAGTGTAACTGGGGTACGAGCAAGTTTGGATTCCTCTGTGAGTCACATCTCTGATAGCACTGTCGCCTTGCAGCAGAGTATCTCTGACCTTGACGTTTGGCACAGACCGCCTGTCTGCCGCCGCTCTTTTGCCAACTTCATTGCTCTTGTTTTGTGACAAAAATCTATTTTCCGTTTGTATATTAACATTAACAGCTGTATTTTGGGTGATGTAACTATATTAGCATAGTCTCTTATCACTTGTTGCGTTGGCTTGAAATTCTTGTATTTACAAAGTTAATATATAGACATGTACCAGAGCAAAAATCTACTTACGTAAAAGTACTGAAGTACCCCTTTAAAAATGTACTTAAAAAGTAAAAAGTAATTTCATGCAGATTTTGAGATCTAATAAAGCTTCAAATGTATTTTTCTTCAAAGCTGTCTACTTCGTGAATTTCACCCATTGCGGGCTATTTTTAGAATGTAACCCCTGCGATAAACGAGGGACCACTGCACAGTAATTTACTACTTTTACTTATATATTTAAGTACAGTACTTAAGTACAGTACTGTGTTACTTTTACTTTGTTACGTCCCACCAAAACTTGAAACTTCAGCATTTTCTTTTTCATTATCTGATTGGTTCACTGTGTAATCTTACCTATTTAATCCAAGAATAACCTAGACATCCACTCCTAACAGGGCATATTTCTTTTGTTTGTTATGTCCACTTACGTACAGTACTTTTAGCTGACTCTTTTTAAATATATAGCCTAACATGCAGTATTGGACTGAAAGTAACCTTCTATATACCAAATATGTCAATCAATTGATTCACTTTCATCAATTCTAGTCTAGTTTTCTTGTGAGTCATTCTCAAGTGTTCCTCCCTAGTTCTAGTAAATGTTGATAGTGACGTTATTAGCAATTATGTGCCCCTTGTGCCCCTCGACACAAACTGAAGGTCAGGAGTGTGGTGTCTGTAAAAACTGTGACGAAGATGTCCTTGAGAAAAGATAACATCCAGAAGCACTTGAGCTGTTCAATAATGAGGCCAGAGACAACCAACAGAGTGCATTGTACTGTACATCCACTCGTTAAAACAAGTGGCTTTTTACTATGGGCATGGTAAATAAAATTACATATTTTATTGGCAAAATTTGTGAGTCAAACTGAGGTGTGAAATTAATTATTCATTTCAAAGTTTCTTCACCATCTCTACGCACAATGTACAAAATTAGGAAAATGAAGGCACCTTAATTGGTCTCAATCACTGTCTTGGTTCCCTTGGCTCTAAATAGCAATTTCGGCAGGTTCAATAGAATCATTTGCACTTTGTACCTTTATGCACTGAATGACCCCATTTTTAAAGTGTGAAAGACCTTTCAGATTCTTATGCAGATGGGGGAGAAAGTTTTTTCATAGCATTTATATAAGAAATGTGCATCCATAAATGTTGGACTTGATCATTTCTATTATAGAGAGCTTGCAAACATTAGATTTCTGCAAATTAGAATAGAAATGTCCCTGCCCCCCATCTCCATTATATATCTCAGGCCAATAGAATGTTCTGATGTCTGAAACTCAGGCTGTGCAATTCAAATTTTAGGTTCAATCAGATTGAGCATCTCCAAAAGCCATTGATCAACTTGAGTGTACAACCAATCAGCTAAAGTGTGGTTTGACAAAATAAAATCAAACCAAAAATTGCTATTATTCAAATCAGGGAGAAAAAAAACATAATTCATTGATTAAGAGAGATACCAATGTGCCAAAATATGTTCCTTTTGCTTCAAACCCTGGGAGGGTGAGACTCTCCCTGTAAGGCCTTGTGTAAATCAGAGAAAGCCTGTTGTGCCAGTTGTGCCTTGTTAGTCACTACAGCTACACAACGGAGGATGCCCCTAAGCAAACTAATTATGTGCTACTTAATAGTCCAAACCTGCATCTGCCACAGGCTCTGATGGAATCGGAGATCCATATTGTTCATTTTCTTTTCCTCTTTTTATAACCACAGTAATTCACTCTTGTCCATAGCTCTATATTATGTTGCAGTGTTCTCTAAGCCATTTTGCCCCCTTTTCATAGAACCAGCTGGGTACTGGCCTTGGGATACATGCTTGAAGCCTCCAACCATATGCTGGGACTTTTCATGGAAGGTAACAGAAACAAGTAGGGGAGGGGGGAGTTTTTTTTATGAGATGTACACTGTAATAGCTAAGTAGGACATTTATCTGGCAGTGCTTGTCTTCCTGTTGAGTTGTCTTCCTTTCCCACAGCTAAACGCCTCATATACCCAGGATTTCAGTAGCTTACACACACACACACACACACACACACACACACACACACACACACACACACACACACACACCCCCACACACCCACACACCCACACACACACACACCCACACACAAACAACTGTACCAGAAGTGAGCTCATTAAGACAGCTTCTCTTTGGATTGAGGCCAAATATCTGCAGGTTAGAAAGACTCTGATGTAACAGGCTGTGCAAGTGCTGATCTAGAAAAATGTATCAGAGCTACACAGGGTTGGCTACTATTGTCATTCACCATAGAACTGTGTCAATGGGAGTTAGAGAGAGTGTAGGGGAGGTTTAATTCAGCCAAGAGCCATATTACCTCTCAGTAAGGCCTATATTGTTGACATTGTTGCTATATTCACTGTTGCTATATTCATTTATGTTGTGTAGGATAAAAATATACAGTAGGCTAAGCTCTGAGTAGCAACACAATAAAGGGCAAATTGAACATAGAATCAAGCAACTAATTTATAAGATACAGGTTTATCTTTTATAGGGACAGTTTTTGTTGTCAGTATATGATTATTACTAAGAAACAACAACTGCAATCCCAAGGCTTCACCTCTAATCATACATTCATGTCAGTCTACTCTCTCTTTCTTTTCTCCAAGATGCCCTCAAATCCACTCTCACTGCCACTGTCAGCAAACCACACCACATTAGGTCTCAGAATCTTAATTTTTTCACTGATAGCCAATGTAAAGACACTCAAACCTTGACAGAAACAGTTAAACATGAATCAAAATTGCATTTGTTTTTCCAAGTAACCTCTGCACTGGCTTTTTTTCATTATGGCATAAAAATCCAGTCCAGTCATGCTGCTACATCCATCCTAAAGTATTTCAGCTTTGAGAAGGAAGGGCTTATTTTATGACACTTGAGCACACATCTATTGCCCTGTTTCCATTATTCCCTTTCACATGCATATGCCTTCGCCTGGGGGCAGTAGTCCGGCCAGTCTCTGTCTCTGTCTCTCTGTCTCTCTCAATATCTCAATCTCGAAATCTCTCTCTCTCACTCTCAGTCTCTCTCATTAACCTATTGGCTGGATAAATCAAAGAGCAGGGCAGAGCAGGGGACCCTCAATGCGCCTCCATCCAGATAAGGAGAACACCCTACACCAGCTTGGAGCCTGCAGCACAGTGATATATGGATCTGAAGGGGCTAATAGCAAAGTATTGACAAGGAAATGGTGTGCTTATCCTGCTACTGCATGCTGAGGAGAGGTCCCCAAAGCAGATGGGAGACACTTTTGGGAGAGGAGTGAGAGAGAAGAGGGGAGGAGGAGGGTGAGGGGATGAAGTAGAAGTGTACAGGGACAAATTAGGAGTCTTTATTGCTTTATTTTGGCCAATTAATCCTGGGCTGGAGCGACAAATAGGGCCTTCAAGTGATACAAAAAAACAACCAGGTGTATTTTTAACCTTGTAATGTAGTGGAGAAAACTTTCTAATTATATTTCAGGGCTACTAAGATTCAGAAACCAAGAACTTGAGTCATTTAGAGAGTAAAGACCAGGTTTTGTCTTTGTTCTGTGGAATTTGTTGATGCCATGATTTCAGATAGAGGGCACGGTATGGGTCTATCTAACTCTATGAGAGATTTTTGAAACAACCATCCACCTCCTTTTAACCTGCGATCCACAAATGGGCTACTGTAGGCCATAACCCACGCCAAAACCATAACAAAACAAAAGCTGTCTCAACTCACTAAAGCCAGTCTCTCAAGCAGACCAGTAACTAACAAATGGAATCTTCACATCAACTTGCCGGCAGTTACAGTAACAATAACACATAAATAGTTACAAAAACAACAAAAGGTGTCAAGGAGCCAAACACAAAATATCAGATCATTACAGTATAGTTTTCATCCGTGATACCCTTTTGACAACATGTACACATCTTCAATGAAGCACAAAGACAGTAATACTCCATTTGACAGTGGCCATAGATAAAGACATAGGCTGAGCTCCCATTGGTGGCACCTTTAATGCTGGAGTCAGTAGGTTATCGCTGTGGGGCCTGCACCTTGCTCTAAGTGCCAGGATTTATCAAACCAGAGGCTGCTGCTCTGATGGGGCCTAATGGTAACTCTTCATCAAGCTCAGTGCAGATGTGCAGAGTAACCGCTAGTGCTACAGCAGTAGAAGTTACTGCCACAACTGAGCTACTAATCTACAAACACCCATACTAATTATACAATAAAACAGGATTGAGAGTGGTTATAAACAAACAGCTTCACTTAAATAATAGAAAATTAGTGCTTTAATGGATTTGTAATTTAAACAGCAAAATGTGATTATTATCCTATTGTTATTGTTGTTCAAACTGGTCCAGTTGCAAATGTGAATCAAGAGACTGGATAATTTTGAAGAAAAGACATGCTGTTGTGTGCAATGAATTTGGTAAAATATTGACAGTACATACTAGATAATTACCTAAAACTACTGCAGTTGAAAAGTGCTTTCAAACTTAAACGTCCTATATTACACAAAATTTACTCTTGTGATCTTAAGCCATGTTGTAATGCTGTTCCCTCAAAAACATACCTGGAGTTGTGTTTTGTTTCATTCTCACATGTTTGAGCAACTCTTCCTTATTAGCCTGTCTGTATCTCCAATGTTCAAAATGCCCTGTTCCACCTTGTGATATCATGAAGCGGTAGTTTTCATGTTTTTCAGCTATACCTTTTAACTTTTTAGTAGAGATTGGCAATTCCATGGCTGAAATTATACAAATGACTCTAGTGAAGGTGTGTGAAGTTTAAAAACAGTGGAGCACTTCCTGGAACAGAATGTTTTCTGTCTGAGAGGAACTCAAGAATTGAACAGGTGTGAATAAAGCAAAACACAACTCCAGGTATGTTTTTGAGGAGGAAACAACATTATAACATAGATTAAAAAAAACAGCGTAATATGGGCCCTTTAAGAGAAACTCTTTGAGGCCAAAAGACAGAAACTGAAATTGCACACAATGTTGCAAAGAACTTGAACCAGTAGTGAACACACATGACCAGCATGCAGCACTAGAAGCATATGCATAATAATCTCATATATCTATCAGTGCCAGTGCCTCCAGTCCAGCTCATATACAGGCATGTTTACATCTGGATGCCAAGCACTGCACTGGGGCCCATCTGAGCCATGATTACCCACTTGACATCTTTATAGCTGTGTGGCAGACATGCTATCCCACCAACCTGAAGAGAGACCCCCAGAATGCCAAAGCAACCCGGGCAAACCTCTCTGTGGTGGGAGTGTTTTGTGTTGAAATAATTAGCCTGCTTAGCTGCCATCTGGGCTGTGCATGCTGGAGTGTGGCTGTAGCAGGTGCTTCATGGTTAATGCCACAGAGAGACATTCAGCAGATGCTCACGACTGGAGTGGCACAACCAGACTGGCACAGGGCTGGAGTCAGATAAGGCCTGGGTGAATCTTAACTGAAGGTATAAGGGTTTCTTTAAGATTTGACAATAATAAAGGGATTCTTTTGAATTAGACATGACTGGTGATTTGTATCTGAAAGTATAGGTTTATTATGTCTAAGTTTGTTACTGTCCTACCTTCTTGAAATCAATATCATCTTGGATTTGTGGGGCAAGTTAATTAATGCAGGAGAAAAGTTAGCATTACATTCTGTTGCTATAGATGGACTCAACAGAAATTGCAGCTGACTGGAGCTTCCTCGTGGTAGAAAATGGGCAGATCAGTTTTTGAGGCAAGGCATCTTGAAGAATAATTACTATAAAAGCTAGTGTAGTGATGTACTACTTTATCCGGCGCCGGGTCACGGAGGCAGCAGTTTCAGCAGGGAGCCCCAGACTTCACTCTCCACACTCAATTCCTCCAGTTCTTCCAGGAGGATCCTGAGGCGTTCCCAGGCCAGCCGAGAGACATAGTGTCCTGGGTCTTCCCCAGGGGCTCATCCCGGTGGGACGTGCCCGGAACACCTCCCTAGGGAGGCGTCCATGAGGCATCCGGAATAGATGCCCGAGCCACCTCAACTGGCTCTTCTCTAAGGGAACGCCCAGCCACCCTGCGGAAGAAACTCATTTCGGCCGCTTGTATCTGCGATCTTGTCCTTTCGGTCATTACCCAAAGCTCATGACCATAGGTGAGTCCGATATAGCGACCGCATCACTGGGGACACTGCACCGATCCGCCTGTCAATCTCACACTCCATCCGTACCTCACTCATGAGCAATACCCCGAGATACTTGAACTCCTCCACTTGAGGCAAGGACTCCACCCACCCGGAGAGGGCAAACCACCTTTTTCCGGTTGAGAACCATGGCCTTGGATTTGGAGGCGCTGATTTTCATCCCAGCTGCTTCACACTCGGCTGCAAACTGTCCCAGTGTGTGCTGCAGGTCTTGGCTCAACGAAGTCATCAGGACAACATCATCTGCAAACAGCAGAGATGAGATCCTGTGGTTCCCGAACCAGACCCCGTCCGGCCCCTGACTGTGCCTAGAAATTCTGTCCATAAATATAATGACCAGAAACGGTAACAAAGAGCAGCTCTGGCGAAGTCCAACTTGCGCCGGGAACAGGTCTGACTTACTGCCGGCAATGCAAACAGAGCTTCTGCTCCGGTCATACAGGGACCGGACAGCCCTTAGCAAAGGGCCCCAGACCCCATACTCCCAGAGCACCCCCCCAAAGGACACCACAAGGGACATGGTTGAATGCCTTCTCCAGATCCACAAAACACATGCGGACTGGTTGGGCAAACTCCCATGAGCCCTCGAGCACCCGATGAAGAGTATAGAGCTGGTCCAGTGTTCCGCAATGGGATGAAAACCACACTGCTCCTCCTTAATCTGAGATTGGACTATCGGTTGGATTCTCCCCTTCAGTACCCTGGAATAGACCTTACCGGGAAGGCTGAGGAGTGTGATTCCCCTGGAGCTGGAACACACCCTCCGGTCCCCCTTCTTAAACAGAGGGACCACCACCCCAGTCTGCCATTCCACAGGCACTGTCCCCGACTGCCATGCTATGTTGCAAAGGTGTGTCAGCCAAGACAGCCCCAAAACATCCAGAGATTTGAGATACTCAGGACGGATCTCATCCACCCCCGGAGCCTTGCCACCAAGGAGCTTTCCAACCACCTCAGTGACTTCAGCCAAGGTGATTGACGGGTCCACCCTTGAGTCCTCAAACTCTGCTTCCTCCTCGGAAGATGTGACAGTGGGATTGAGGGATCCTCAAAGTATTCTTTCCACTGCCCAACAACATCCCCAGTTGAGGTCAGCAGCACTGCTTCCCCCTCCTGAGGCGTCGGACAGTTTGCCAGAATTTCTTTGAGGCCGACCGATAGTCCTCCTCCATGGCCTCCCCGAACTTCTCCCAGCCCCATGTTTTTGCCTCTGCAACTGCACGGGCTGCAGCATGCTTGACCTGACGGTACCTGTCGGCTGCTTCAGGAGTCCCACAAGCCACCAGGGCCTGATAGGACGCCTTCTTCAGCCTGACTGACGGCATCCTTTACTTCTGGCGTCCACCACCGGGTTCGGGGATCGCCATCATGGCAGGCACCAGAGACCTTGGGACCACAACTACATGCATCAACAATGAAGGTGGAGAACATTGCCCACTCGGACTCCATGTCTCTAACCCACCCCGGGATATGGGAGAAACTCTCCCGGAGGCGTGAGTTGAAGACCCTGTTGATAGAGGGTTCCCCCAGACGTTCCCAACAGACCCTCAGGATACGCATGGGTCTGCCAGATCTGTCCGGCTTCCTCCTCTGCCAGCGGATCCAACTCACAACCAGGTGGTGATGGGTTTACACCTCTGCCCCTCTCTGCACCAAGACACGCGGCCGAAGGTCAGATAACATGACCTTTGGTCAATCATCGACCTCCGACCTAGGGTGTCCTGGTGCCATGTGCACTGATGGACACCCATGTGCTCAAACATGGTGTTTCTTATGGACAAACTGTGACTAGCACAGAAGTCCAATGACAAAACACCGCTCGGGTTCAGATCAGGGAGGCCATTCTTCCCGATCACACCCCTCCAGGTGTCACTGGCATTGCCCACGTGGGCGTTGAAGTCCCCCAGGAGAACAATGGAGTCCCGAGTAGGTGTCTAGTACCCCTCCTACGGACTCCAAGAAGGCCAGGTACTCTGCACTGCTGTTTGGCCAACACAACAGTGAGAGACCTGTTCCCGACCCAAAGGCGCAGGGATGCCACCCTCTCGTTCACCGGGGTGAACTCCAACACATGACGGCTGAGCTGTGGGGCAATGAGCAAGCCCACACCAGCTCGCCACCTCTCCCCATGGGCAACGCCAGAGAAGTGGAGGGTCTAACCCTTCTCAAGGAGTTGGGTACCAGAGCCTAAGCTGTGCGTGGAGGTGAGCCCGACTATATCTAGCCAGTATCTCTCAACCTTCTGCACAAGCTCAGGCTCCTTCCCCCCCCAGCGAGGTGACATTCCACGTCTCTACAGCCAGATGCTGTGTCTGTGGACCGGGTCGTCGAGACACCTGTCTTCGATCGCTGCCCAGTCCTGTACGCACCCGACCCCTAAGAGACCCTGCATGGGTGGTGAGCCCACAGGAGGGCGGACCAACGTCGTCAAAGGCCTGGCCACCAGGCGCTCGCATTCGAGCCCCAACCCCAGTCCTGGCTCCAGGGTGGGGCCCCGGCTGCACCATACCGGGCGCTTTTCTACCTTTCACGGCACTATATCAAAGAACTACGCATTCACACACTTTCAAAAACCAGACACTGGGGGTGAGGCCGGTTAAGTGTCTTGCTCAAGGACACAACAGCATTATTCGTCTGTGAGAGCTGAAATCCAATGTCAGTGGATCTGACCACTCTACTGATGATATTTTATGTTGAGAGCAGGATTCGAATGGCGAACCTCTGAATCAGAAGACAACCACTCTACCAATAGAGCTACTGTGATCCAGTCTACTGCAACTCAGTATTCTGAAATAGTACTGTAGGGAAGGAAGCTTCTAACAATATCAACCCAAACCTATTCCAATTCTGTCCAGTCATCAAATCTACAGTAACTCCATTCCATCTGACCTAACCCTTATCAGTGAGAAGCAGGACCTTCTTAACGACTGCCCTTCTACACAAACTCAAATCTAAGACAGTTTAAACATTTTTGTCCTGTTCACCAGACCAGCTAGTAACTTGATAAGACCCTGGATTTACTCGATGGGGTAGAAAGTTCCTGAGCAAGCAGCCGGCGTGCGGTTGTTGTTGTTCCCAGAGGGCTGAGAAACCGTATCTGCCCTGGAGAAAGCATCCTCTTTGGTAAGCACTTCTTATCCAGGCCATCACTGCAGGCCGACAGAAGCGAGCAAGGTAATATCCAGTAACTGCAGCTTTATGTACGATCCAATACGTGGATCAATTGCTGGGACAAGAGCCTTGCCATTAACCCCCAAGATCTCGCTCTCCCTTTCCCCAATGGCTAGCTCTTTGTTTTGATAATGCGAGTGAAATCATTTGACAGTAAACTGCTATTTCCACTGCATGTATTTGTATTGGGAAGAGCAATACTTGTGGGTTATTTCAGTGTAAGTAGATTGTTGCTAGAAAGATGCTAAAGAGGAGAGAGAGCTAAAGCAGGGAAGCTCAGTGGGGTTGTTTGAAAGTCCCAATACTTCTGGGAGCATTGGCCCATATATTGTCCCATGTGACTGAGCACAAGAAAGACTAACTGAAGCAAAGATACAGTATGGAGTTCAGCGGAGCATTTCAATTTCTCTGGATGAATATAAATAGATAAACAGACACCAAAATTAGTCAAATCTGCTTTGGCTCAATGACAAGTGGAGTTAGGTATTGTGTTAAAAATACAAATTTGGGAGAGAGATATCAGAAATGCAAACCACCATATGCAAATTATACGATTTGTTGTTTTGAATATAATTAAATAAGTATGTTTTTGTTATTTTAGCAAATTTAAATATATGCAGCACATGATAGATATTTTATTATTTGACAGGTGAATTAATTTACATGGGTAAAAATAAAAATAGTGAACAAGTAAACAAATACAAATACATTCTTAGAAGCAGCTACCTAGAAAATAAAACCACTTGGCACTAATTTATATCAATAGGAATTTTCCTTTTAGAAAATAATCACTATTGTTAAAATTTAAATAACATATTAAAAATACAAGTCATGCAATACACAGTTAATAGTGATATTGTCTAATACCGATAAAGCTGTTACATGACCTACTGCTCTACAAGTTTATTTACAAACTTTTTTCCAACAAAAGCATACATAATTTTAGGCTAAACTTACCTCATGTATTTTTCTCCGATGAGGTCAAGACCCCTGATGGTGGTCGAAACAGGAAGGTTGTCTTTTCCATGGAAACGCCAGGAGGCCGAGTGCTGCTAGCATCAACTGGCTACATTGCAACATGACGACCCAGAGCGAGCTACGTCCACGCGGTGTACGGCCAGCAGTTCCAGGTCCTCCAGCCCAGCAGCGGGGACCAGGGGACAGGCACACAGGGAGAGGCTCTGCACTAGACTGGGCTCTGCTTGGAGGCTTTTTCGCCCCTCTCCTTCCCTGAATGAAAGCAATCCCTTGGAGTGAATGGGTAATGAGAGACCGGCTCCTGAGATTTTAGCTTTCTTAATCATGTTCATAATTAATTCAAGAACATTGATAATTTCATTACATTCTTTTTGTCTTATCAATAAATGATGTGGCTGCACTTTTGGTCTTGTGTATACGGGGAGAGAGAGGACAGAGGGGAGAGAGAGAAAGGACACTGCCGAGTAATACTGCACTAAAAGCACACGAGATGGAAAATGATACAAACAGGGAAGTGGTAATTATAAGCTTTGACCAAGCCACTGGCAGCACAATATGAAGTCAAGTGGCTACAAATAATTAATAAGGCCTCATGGTGGGTGGGTGTATGGCGACCGAGTGGGAGAGGGCTGCTGCTGACGAATGTTCTTCCCTACAACATTATTTTACCTTATGTGCTCCTTTAGGTCGCATCTTTATGACTGATACAGGACAGGTAAAGATTACTAATTTACAAGTAAAGTGTCAAAATGCTAGTCTCTTGTTTATGATAACTGGCGTTATTGGCAAAGTTGAGATAATTTGAACAATATTTTTTTTTAAATAGCAGGTGATATTTTAAACATACATACATTATTATTAGCAGCAGATAGTCACTTGACATTATTAAGCCATAATAAGATATGAAAATAATCTTGTTAATAATTTGTGGACTTAAATATATTGTGGACTTAAAAATATTTTGTCTAATCTACATTTACACTGTCAGTCTGCTGCCCGCCATGTGAGGCTTGTCAATCATCAAATATTGGTTCTAATATGTGAACATCACCATCAATACTTATTTACACTATGGAAAAATAATTTGTGTTGACAAAGAAGAACCTGTGTGACCTATGTCACAGAAATGGCCATTATTAACAGAGTGCATATCATCCCAAGAGATCTGCATTTTAAAATTTTAGCTATAATTTCTGCCATTTTTAAGTTGTCTTTTCTCTCAATCTTACAATATATATTTAAAGAATATTGACTTCACTTGAACACAACAAACCATGCAACATTGTATTTACACGCCGTGGTAGACTATGGCAGACACGGGGCAGACATCAACAGTAAATCGTCACCTTTGAGGGGTCTGCTGGGTGCCCTTCACTTCCAATAAAGAGCTCTTATTAGGAAAAAGACCACAGCCTCCTTCCTCTGTTGGGTTGAGAAAAGAAGACAAAAACTTGGTGTTACTTCATAGCTTATGGCATATATGGTTTCTTGTTGAGCAGGAGGAATATTGATATAATATGCATTTTTAATAGTTCATCTTCATAATGTTCGATAACATTTCATCTCTGCAAACGCTGCTATAGATTCTGTGCTTTATCAATCAAGCATCTGTGTTCAAAACAGAGCTGGAAATAGAAGCAAGAAGCAGGGCAAAGGGAGGTAACTGATATCACAGTTTCCTAAAAATACAAGGAGGATGATTTGTCTGTGGACTGGAGTTCAGGCTTCACTTCACTCCAAAACAAGATGAATTGTTGTAGATGTAAGGAAAAAGACAGTGAAGGATTGACCATCCATTTACAGGTCTGAAATCTAACCAAATCAAATAATAAGGCTCAAATGCTGTGATAGGAATACAGAGGCACATTCTCAAGTTCTTCACGTTTTTTTTTTCCAATCGAGTACAAAATCTTTCGACAATTTTGGACCTTTTCTTATCTTGGTTCCTGAACAGTTGCATTATGTCAGGGCCATGTGATGTCTGACAAGAGCTAATGGATTTCCAGTATGACGCACTGTTACACAGATAGGTAAAACTGTATGAGCCATTAGAGATTCAAGCACTTTATATCCTATTTATTTCATACGTGCCACAGGCTTCAGTCCTGAGATATAACTGGCCAATACAAGAAACCTTCAATAAAACACAAAAGAGGCGAAAATAGAGATTTACAACCAGCCATTTTGACAGTGGACTTGATATAAGGTGTTCATAACAAGTTTTGCATTTTATTCCCACCTCCTTCACACACATTTGAATCATATTTTATGTGATCTATGTATGCAGCTCTCATCCTGTCGCTGTCACCCCTCCTCAACACTCTGTCCCTCTTAAACAGATTGCTACAATACTTGTAATGATGGGCCTTCCCAGCTGTGCAGCCACAGAATGGAGGGAGCTATAGTATTACCATAATGCCCAGCCCTACTCGGTCCCAGGGGTCCATGCGTGGGGATGTGGGTAGCTCAGTGTAGGGGCCAGGGCTGTGACAGGCTCAACCTGCCCAGGGCCATGTAATAAAAGCTGTGGTGAGATGGTGGCAGTGCTGCTGGAACTGCAGAGGATAAATATAAACTAGGCCCACATCAGAGAGCTGGCCCTGCAGTCACAGCCTGACTTACATCCTAATAATTAGACCCCCATCCAATAAAACCTGGATTTGTAGCTATGCATCTATTTTATGTGTGTTTACAGCAAAGGATGCATAGCATAGACACTTGATAATGGACAAAATAGATACCAAAATGTTCTGCATTATTTCAATTTTTATAAAAGGGAATAAAAAACTCCATATAATAAGATTGGATATTAATAACCAAAAAATTTTAATTGCAAATATAACATGTTCAAATCAAATTAAAATAATAGTTCTGAGAGCCTGCTTTACAGAAATTACTAAGTTTGGGTAAATGGATTTAAAATGTCTCGAAAAAAAAATAAAAAATAAGGCCAATTCATGATCTAAGCATTTTCAAAATGTTTTCACTGACAATTGTCATATGATACATTTATGCACATACAAAACTAGGGCTGATGTGAGAGAGGGCTCCTCCTCCCCGACAGGGGCTGGGCAGTGACAGTGCAGCAGGGGGGATCAGGCTAATTAAAGAAAGCATTTGTCACAGATTAAGCTTTAAACAGAAAAGGTCATCTGGGCACCAGCGTGCAGTGTGCTCTTAGGGCAGTCTAAACCTTTCTCTGCTAAATGCTAAAGATGCTATTAGATGCAGTGATGGGGGAAGGGAGCCTCTAGCCTCACCAGTTTGAGATTGACACTCGGATCATTGGTTCTTCACTGTCCATTACACATGCTGGTCAAAGCTGGCGATTGGTGTCATTTAGAGATGAAAAATAAGCGCTGGGACAAGATCAATAGCAGCAGCCATCTGTACCAGCAGTGATTAATTGACTGTCATCAATTAAAGCCTAGCCTGTTGCAAAGCAATAAAAACAGGGCAACTACGAGCTGTGGGAACAAAATATATATTTTGTCATTGTCATTAATAGTTTTGAGTTTCTAATGAGTATTCCTGGATAACTTTTATTTATTACCAAAAGATAGCTGAAAAAAGTTTATCATAGAATAGTTTAGCTGAGTTTTACTTATTTCAGTGTCAACTTGTTAAGGCACAAGATAACACAAATTGCTCTAAAACGTTATAAATAGGCCCTTTGTCTTTTTTTCTTAAGGTTCACGTCATGAAAAAAAGAACTAAACAAAGTACTTAATGGAGATGTTTCTAAGGATCACTGTACAAGCCTATTTGTAGTCAGTCAATTGTAATCATATTAGATGAGGGGAAAGATTGTTCTGGTTAGAGATACGATGAAGAGCAGGACATGTTGGGTTAGATATGAGTAATGGGTCTGCAGAGTGTAACTGCTGGTGATGCCATTTTAAATATCTACACTCAAAATTATGGTAATGGTACACCACTATGAGACATTACTTATAAATTAGTCTGTGTACCTGAGATGAACGCCATTCATCATATTTATAATAAGCAGGTCGAAACTTGCAGTTTTAAGTATTTAACCCCATTGTCAGATAGCCCCATGTTTTGGGGCTGCAGCAACGAATGATTGCTTATTTGGCCTAGTAAATGTCGACTAAATGTCCTATGTCCTAGTAAAAATGGACGTAGGACATACTCATTAAGTTAAACGTGTCCTTACGTTTAACTTAATCACCTCTAAACCATAACCAATTAAATATTATCTTACTTTAATTTTGAAGTTATCAGAGGGGTCATAGGCTCTGGGATGGGCTAAAATGCACGCTAGTTACCAAAATAACAAATAATGAAACCCATTATATACATACGTATACGTACATATATATTAGCAGAAATGTGCTCCAGTATATATGTATTAACTACGTTTGTGTTTTAATCAAAGTTCTTAGAATGAAATACCTGATCATTTAACCGAAGAATTTTCTCTATGCTGAAATTTTGCGTACGCGCCTTTTATGTCCTCCCGACTCTCCGTAGCAGAGAGTCGCTACCGGGGGCGCGCCATATTTGTGCTATGGTGGGAAATTTGTAACTTCTTTGTGTAAGTTTGCTCCGTGTTTGCATTGTCTGTTCCCTCAAAACATGACCCTAAACTTTCAAGCATCAACACTGTCACTGACTCTACCGATTTCTTGTCAAATATGTCTTGGAAAGGTGAGTCAACTTTGATATTTGATGTTTTACGGTAAACTTTGAACTAACTGGATCGTTTACAAAATGCTTGGCAACCCCATCAACATTCTAATCTAAAAGCTAACGTTAGATAACTTTTTTTTCTTCACGTCATATATGGTAATTTATTTTTCATTTTTGTTGGCTGATTTATATATACACTAATACTATAATTATTTTAAATAGGTCAGGCAACCCGTGATATGTGCCAACAACCACGTGTTCTGCTCGACTTGCATGGAGATGTGGTTAAAGAAAGCGAGCCAGTGCCCCACATGCAGAGTGCCCATCACGGCAGAGAACCCCTGCAGAGAAATCATTGGTGAGTACGGATCCGGACACACAGGCGGGGAGGTAATCCAATGAGGCTTCAGCTGCATGTAGTCCAATGTAAATACAAGCATCACCAACCTGATAAGGCGTATTCAGTTTCATAGAGATAGGATTTATTATCCAGGTTGGTGGTAGAGGTGCATGGCTTTAACGCTAAATTGTATGTCAATTTGCTGTGTTCTTCCGAAATTTAACGTTACTGTTGTACTGTAGCACTAAATCACATGTGTGCTGAGAATCTGTCAACCCTTGTCTTGGTGATCACGTTTGCTTTAGTGACGCAATGTAAGGGAAGGGGTTGCCAATAGTTTTTCCCTACATATGATTTATTAAGCAAACAACTTAAACTTTGTAATCACAATGTTTTCTTTTCTCCAGGAGGCACAAATGAGAGTGATCACAAAGAAAGCACTTCTACTAGGAAATGCTTGCGAAAAACAAGAGTGGAGCTGCTTTTTAGAGAGTATGAGGTTTGTATACAAAACAGTTGTTATACAAACCTGTACCTATGACCTATATTTATGACTCTTTAAGTTTACCTTGTAACTGTTAATGTTTAGCAAAGATTTTTGATTTTGTAGAATAGTCTTTCCTTGTCACTCTTTGATGGCTGCTATATTATATTAAGCTTTGTTGTTAATCATGATTTATTCAATTGTTATTTAGGATGAAATTGAAGGCCTCATCCGAGAAAATGAGGAACTAAAAAACAAAAATCAACATTTGGAGTCCCAACTGAAAACTGCTCTGGATCCTGGCTCTGTGGTCACTGATGACAAAAGAGTGGACTCCTTCATCCTGGATGAACTGACCAATAAGCTTCAGGCTGCCACTGATGCTTGTGAGAAAGTAAAGCAAGACATGGACAGGCTTAAAGAGGTATACTGCATTTAATACATCGAATTCGCAACAAACTCTAATATTCTTTGTTAAATCAACTTTGTTACAGGCAAACAAGGCTTTACGATCTCAAAATATTGACCTTGTACAAGAGAACATGAGGTTGAAAGCTGAGGTTGCAAGCAGATCGCCTCAAAAGTAAGTTCGCTACCAACTCCTGCTGATGAATTTTTAATTCCAGCATCTTTTCTTACCTGCTCATCAGTGTTTAGTAAAAATGTTTTCATAAAAATAGATTAAAATCACAGTTCTATTGAGCTCCATCACTCATCTTAGTGATTTTGATGTCATACAGTATTTTTAATCGATAGACTTGCATTTTCTAACTTTATATAATGTAAGATGATGTTTATTGCAGGTTTGGACGCTTCACAGTAGCAGCCCTTGAGGCCAAAATCCAGCAGTATGAACGTAACATAGACCAGTTAAAGCGGGCTTTGGAGCGCAGTGACCAGTACATAGAGGAGCTGGAGTCACGCATCAAAAAGTCAGAGAAGAAGGGTGCTGAATTAGAGGAACCAGTCCGGCAACGCAACAAGAGTGGGCCTGAAGACTTCACACAGCAACAGAAAATCAACATGATGATGAGGAGTTTGAGTGACAACGAGCGTCTGTCCATCTGTAGCAACCCAGAGTCAGACTGTCGGAAATTTTCTCAAAACCATAGCTTGATGTTCCTGCCGTCGGGAAATCACACAGAATTTAAGAAGACTCTGACGGGAAAGCAGAAAAGTGAGGAGTTGAACGGCGCCAGTGTTGACTTCATGCACACCACTCCATCTTCAGCTTTTCGCTCTTTAACATTGAAAAGTCCTGGGGTCCGAGAGAAAAAAGTTGTATTTAAGCCTAGTTCTTATCTAAGGAGGCTTGATTTTGATGAATTTCCCACTCCAAGTAAGGTTCAGTTTATGAGTCTAAATAAATTGAATCCAGACACTGAAGCAGAGACCAAGCCAGTGTTCTGGGATATCTGGAACAAGTCTAAACCTCCTGAAGAACCATGTCCTGGCCCAAGTAAAGGGAGTCCACTCAAAGGAGCTGCATCTAACAATTATGAGACGATTATGAGTGAAGCATCTATGGATGCTGCTTATCTGGATAAAATATCTGAGTTGGACTCCATGATGCTGGATGGAGAGAGCATCAGCAGCCACAGTTCACAGATCTCCTTGGCGTCTTCTCCTTCAAAAGATTTAGAAGCTACTTTAGTGTCAGAAACACAGATCACCTCGGCCTTTGTCCCAGTCCAGTGTAAAACTACAGACTTAAAGCTTCCTAACAAAGAGGGTGTCAAACAAGTCCCTTTACCTGTTAGTAGTGAAGATGCTGGACCCTCCCAGACTGACGAACTGTCCTTTGAGCTGTTGTTCGATTTGCTGGATGAAAACAAGGATGGCGCTGCATGTCAGCGGGACCCAAACAAAGCTGGCTGTTCTTCCTATTGCAGTGACAAACCTGAAAATGCAAGAGATGGAAACACAATGAACATGTTGCAAGCGACAAAGAGGAAGTCCTACGGCCCCTTTACCACAAGCAGTCCCACTAAAATGTCCAAGCTCATGTAAAGGGATCAGGCACTGTTTGTAATCTTGTTTAATTACAAGTGACATGAATTGATGCTTTGTAACTAAATGTTTCTTGTTCATTTTTGTGATCTGTAAAGTTTGACTATTGTGCAGAGTTTTAGTACTGCTTTGATAACAGAAAAGTGAAGGAAAATAGTGAAAAATAGAAATGTGTTCGCTCTTAGCAAGCTCAAAAAAAAAAAAAAAAAAAAAAATTATATGGAAAAAATAAAAATATGCAATCAAGCTATTTGTCTTTGCATTTGATATACTGGTCATTACAGCACTGTGTATTGTTTGAAATTGCTTTTCTTTGATACAAATGTTGTAAATTATCTTCTTTCAACTCATAACACCGCTTAATAACGCATTCACATGGCACACATTGGGGACCTCACATGCTCTGTAAATGTATTGCAACACAAAAGAGGCTTATTTATTATGTAAATGTAATGATATCCTGTATGTTTCACACACCTCTAATCACTGCATGAAATTTTAATTGAGCAGCCTTTGTGGTTTGGCTTGAATAAATGAAGTGTTAATTCATTGGGATTAATTAATTTAATCCCAATGAATTGGGTGACGCTAGTGTATTAAATCAATTTGTTTAGTGCTCATCTGATGGGTCTTAATGAAAGTCAATGGTGTCATTTGTTTGGTGAAACTGAGTAAAGACAATTTAAAACGTTTTTGCCTTATATATTTAATTAATTAAAAAAAAACTAAAAAAAAAAACAATTTGCCCCCGCTTTTGTATTCGTTTGCTTTAATTGACAAAAACACATGGATCAAAGCAATCTGAGTTATAATAGGCCTAAATTTTTAGCAATTGTCTATCCAATTGCCTACACCTTGCCTAGCATTATTTAGAGACATTTATACTATGGTTATATAACCTATTGACTGATAATGCTAGAAGGAAAGTTTACATCAACGATTTCAAGTTATTGAGCAATAACCCAACTCACTTCACTAAACCAAATATAACGAGTGAGATTTGTGGTTGTAATTGGATTAATTTAAAAAAGCTGTGTTTTTTAGGCTAAATAATAGGTTATATAGCTTTCAGTTAGTTGACGCAAGCATTTACAGTATGTGCCTTTAAAATAACACTAGCACCCAGCGTGAGGGTAGCTACGCGAATCCTTGAGGAGAAAAGAAAAAAAAGAAAAGAAAACGCAAGCGTCTAGTCTCCAGATGTTGCAGCCCGTGCCCTGTGAGCAGCTTTTCTGTCAGCCTGCTCGCTGTTCTGCCCATGTTTGTCTCGCGAGAGCAGCAGAGTCCGGGCTTGACGAGATCTGAGGCGCTCAGGTGTAAGAGGCTCTCTCATCCCCAGCAGTGGGAAACAGTAGACAGATAAGTGCGTCTGAGAGACTGCAGGCATCTCTGTGATCTCCGGGCTCAAGGCTGCTCCCGCGAACTCTACTCTGCATCATTAACCGGATAGGCAAAGGGGATCACTGTGTATCTATGACTAGTTTTCCAGCTCTTGTAGACGATTCCCCCCCTTCTTCTTGTGCACTTTAATTGGAGACGCTCGCCAAGATGATGTCCATGAACAGCAAACAGCCGCACTTCGCCATGCACCCTTCTCTACCCGAACACAAGTACACCACCCTGCATTCCAGCTCCGAAGCGATCCGGAGAGCTTGTCTGCAGACTCCACAGGTAATTTAAATCTCTCCAAAACTTGTTTTTTTGTGTCTTCGTGCCTCCTGCATGTAGCGTAGTCTGTGCGTAATAACAAGCTCCGAGGCACATCCAGCTAAGACGCACACTTAATGTATTTTTCATGTGTTCCACGGCAGTCACTCGGAAGTCTGTGATCTTTTTGAAAGCACACAAAGAGCTTTCTGCAAGACTAAAATATTATGCATGGGTCGGACAGAGAAGTACTTAGGTGCTTTCTAACCAAATGACCGAAATTATGGATTAAAATAAGGATCCCGCATTGGACTGGATATTACACTGCTGCTCAGAAACAAAACAAGTTGGCATTTTGTTGTTGATATGCACCTACGTTTAACCGTTTAACCCAGTAAAATGACAAGTTATCTGAATTGTAGCAAATTCTTAAAAAAAAAAGTATATATATATATATATATATATATATATATATATATATATATATATATATATATATATATATATATATATATATATATATATATATATATATATATATAATAGAATTTAGAAATAGCAGCTGGAAAATGTGCAAAATGTGTTCATCCGTTAGCCGTTCCCAAAGTCATAGATTAGTGTTTCCATTTGTTCCATTGCATTTCATTTCACTGTTTACTTTTCTCTTTTACAGGGCATCTTTTTTATTTTCTCAGAATTTCACTTTGTTTTTGTTTTTTTTACATCTACTTGGCAGCCAAGTGTTGTCTTAGTTAAGTTATACGATATTTGCTCTCTTCCGCAGGTTCTGAAACAGCCCAGTTATGCATTTTACAACTTTTAATCACTTTACATAAACTTTAACACATTAACCTTACTTCTTCTCTCTTTTGGTGTGCGCAGTTGCAGAGTAACATCTTCGCCAGTTTAGATGAGACTCTCCTGGCGCGCGCAGAAGCTCTGGCGGCCGTGGACATCGCCGTGTCCCAGGCCAAGACGCACCCGTTTAAACCGGACGCCACGTACCACACGATGAGCACTGTGCCCTGCTCATCCGGGTCCACGGTGCCACTCGCGCACCATCATCATCATCACCACCATCACCATGGCAACATGGAGCCCCCTGACCTCATGGACCATATCAGCTCCCAGTCGCTTTCGCTCATGACCGGGGGTGCGCACGATGGCACAGGCGGTGGAGGTGGCGGCGGAGGCGGAGGAGGTGGAGGGGGACTCATCTCCAGCTCCCCCGCTGGTCACCACCACTCTCACATGCACGGCCTGGGGCATCTGTCCCATCAGGCCGCAATGAGCATGAACTCGCCCCTTACGCACCACGGCCTTATACCGGGCCACCACGGAGGCGGCCAGGTCCCTAACACTGGACTGCCCTCCATCAATGACTCAGACACGGACCCACGGGAGCTCGAGGCCTTCGCGGAGCGCTTCAAACAGCGTAGGATCAAACTAGGGGTAACGCAAGCGGACGTGGGCGGCGCGCTGGCTAATCTCAAAATTCCAGGCGTGGGGTCACTGAGTCAAAGTACAATTTGCAGATTTGAGTCTTTGACGCTGTCGCACAACAACATGATCGCGCTCAAGCCTATCCTGCAGGCCTGGCTGGAGGAGGCCGAGGGGGCCCAGCGGGAGAAAATGAGCAAACCTGACATTTTCAACGGGGGCGAAAAGAAACGCAAGCGGACGTCCATAGCTGCGCCTGAAAAGAGGTCTTTAGAGGCATACTTTGCCGTCCAGCCTCGGCCTTCGTCGGAGAAAATTGCTGCTATAGCAGAAAAGTTGGACTTGAAAAAGAATGTCGTGCGAGTGTGGTTTTGTAACCAAAGACAGAAGCAGAAGAGGTTGAAATTCTCTGCTACTCACTGATGAGTGAAGAAAATTTACTAAAAGAAAAATGACTGAATTTGGGACCAAGGGACACTATAAAGACACCACTTTCAGTCTTTTGTCTCCAGCGGTTTTCCACGCTGGTGCGCAATGGGCTTTAGATCCCCACTTCTAAGGCATCATTTATTATTTTCACGTTGTCGGCGAATGTGAAGTATGCAAATAACAGACACACATTTTGCTCAGTTTTTCGAGGGAAAGTTTAGTCGACATTGCCTTTTAAAACACATGGAAGAAGGTGATTTGCTTTTTACAATAGCAAGTTCTTTTTATAGGCCTATGATTTGAAATATAGCCATTTAAGAATTACCTCATTGATTATTAACATGTGTTTTGGTTTGACTCAGTCGGTGTTGGTAACTCATTAGTCTGTTCATTTCATGTTTTATTTATTTATTATTTGAAGGCTGCTAATTTAGTTTCTTAATTTAATGGCTTCAATGAATTAGGCCTGCATGAAAACCGTCTCCCAGACAGAAACTGTCAATAAGCTGTCACATAGATATTTATATTTATTTTAAATTTGCACAAAGACCCTTTAGGTTATTAGATTGGTTAAATGTTTTGTATATAAAGACATCACTTTATAAATCAGGACAGTGATCCTGTGTTTTGGATAAATTAGGTCTATCTCACTATTTGACTCAACACAAAGTTCAACAGATTGAGAGCCTGTCTGCTCCCGGGAGCAGATATCCGAGGATCATCGAGTTTGCAGTGCAAACACTATGCATTGGATAAGTCACTGCACCATAGAGGAAGATTTACTGTAGACCTGATGTTGTGGGTGGTGTAAGTCACTGTTTAATGCCTGTTTTCATATTGAGACCACCACGTTGTTTGTCGTGTTAATTGTTACAGAAACGTTGTGTAAGTAATATTTTACTTTTGTGCACACACAAGTATGTTTACAACTTGCAGCGACTTGTGTATCATGGAAATGTCTGTCTCCTTCCCTCACTGTCCACGCTCCTCTGTTGTCCTCTCATTGTTACTATTCATTCTGTAAGCCAAATTTAACAGGGAGGTGTGTTCCAGCAATCTTCTAATAAACTAAAAAAAAACAACAAAAAAACAACAACAACCCAACAACAAACAAACAAACAAACAAACAAACAAACAAACAAACACACACGCGCGCGCGCGCACACCCCCCCCCCCCCCCCCACACACACACACTTTTGCTTTCGTGAATGGCTTCAAGAGATGATGCGTAATTTTGATTCTAGCTGTTGAGTGCAAAATTGTATAATATATTGATGAGTTGAGTTACATGTAAACATGTTTGTTGATTATTCAAGACTAATATTGTGCCAAATTCCGAATTAATAATTAGGAAATATACAGATTAAAAAAATGAAAAAATAATTACTACAACAACAACAACAACAACAACAACAACAACAACAACAACAACAACAACAATAATAATAATAATAATAATAATACCTTTATTTTAAAGGGAAAAAATGTAATAACCATAATTTGAAAATAAATCCACTATAAATCACAACTGTTTATATCTGTCAACGAAGACGGAAGATTAAAAATAGACTCAACTGTATTTTCGAAACCTTTGAAATTTTCACGTAAACTTCCGCTGCTATATTTCCACGAGTCGCCTTCATGAACACACTTTAAAACGCAATGGTAAGGTAATGTTAATCGTGCTTGCCGCTGATATCAAATACAACATTTTTTTTGAGAGCTTTCGGGCTTCTTCTGTGAGCTGCTCAAGCGTTTATCGCCACATAGACACGCTCCTTATTCTTGGCTTTTTCAACAAAATAATTAAACGTGAAGAAAACATTCCCACACTTTAAATGTTGTTTTTTTTTTTGTTGAGTAGACATTTTAACAATTTTAGGCCCGTCTCTGGTTACATTTTTTGCGCGTAATTTCGCAACAGCTAAATATTAACAGCATAACTTCACCATTTTATTTCCAGTAAAAGTTAGCATCTGAGATAGCCACAGTATTTGCTACACTAACACTAAAGTGCCGCTCCTTCTAGTCCCGGACAGAAGACTAATGCATTATTGAAAACCTATATCAAACAGCTCTGGGGTGCTGTCTCTCTGCACAGGAGCCCGGGATGAAGTCGGACTGTCTGCCTGCACAATAGCCTCTAATATGTTAATGGCCGTAGGGGACGCCCGAGGTACCGTCCCCAGCTGCCTCGCCTACCATATGTCAGCCCGTTACGACACAGCCTTCTATTAATCAACTGCTATTTCATCACTGGCGACGACTTCTACGCTACCATGCTAGTTCAACAGCAAAAGCACCGCTGCGTCATGGCGCACGAAATGAGCGAGCGAGGTGGGCACACTTGGGCCGTAGAGATTCACTCGGGCCTTCCTCGCCGTTAGATATCACTGAGAAATCTTCCCACGCGTGTGGTATGTCCGACAGAGGGCAACTTCATACACAAATAGCTTACGGTAAATTAAAACGGCTATTCAAATTTAAACATAATCTACTGGACACTGTAGCTTATAAAAAGTTTAGGTACATAAATATTTGTTTTTTTACAAATTCAGCCTATATGTATTTTAAAATCCTGTTGGGCCTTTATGAATTTAACAATTGCATTGCATTATAGATAGACCTGTACATTTAGGATGGGCAAATGTCAAATGAAATTGTTAATTTAACTAAACTTTAAACAATGGGCTGAATGTTGGATCTATTTTAAGAAAGCATAGATCTTATTAATAATTTATTAAATACTGATAGATGATCCATGTCTGTTTAGAACTGATTCAACACAGCACAACTTAAGTTTGAATATTGGGATGTCATTTCAGAATGGGGTCCTTCAGTGATGCAGTAATGTTAATTAAAACCTTACCTTTATGTGATTGCCCTGTCTTTGAACAACTAATCAAAATATATATGACCTATCATAAGCTTCATACAGGTAAAGGGTTACATTCAAAGTCTAAAAACCTCTTCAGCTACATTTTTTGTATTTTATTATGTAATAGATTTCAGGTTCTTGCCTCTTTTTGCCCAATGGATCCATTACAGCACCAAGCTTTGAGACTGGAGCAGAGTGGAGCCTACAGGAGCTCATATCTGAAGTCCTTCAGGCCACTACTGGGGAGTAATTAATCTCCAGTGTGGATGTAAATAAAGGGAAATTGGATTCCTGACAGATGAGATGAGAAAGTGGGTGACACTACGCCGGTGAAATAATGATGTGAGCGCATGTTATGGAAACGCAGCACTTAGATTTACGAGTGGCCGACTTTTTACTGTAGCTCAGAGCAGAGGGGAGTGGGCCTATGATCCAGGTCTAATCGCAGCTGTTAGGCGCCAGGTTAAGATGGATGATACCATTATAATTACAATGCTACAGGCTCATATAAAACCTAACTGATAACGCAGGGTCTGAACTTATTTAAGTTTTTGTTTTCCTGTTTGTTTCTTCCAAAGTCTTTAAACAAAAATAAGAGCTCCCATTGCGGGTGGTACTGATCTAACCACACAGAAGGCTGGCCTTTTGGACGGAAATGTCAAAGCTGGGCTGCGGAGGGTAGATCCCTCAGATCTGCACTCATTTCCCACTCATATTTGCTCAGTAATCCGCAGTGGCAGCCCTCCTCCGCTCAGAATGCGCACAGAGAGGCGGTACTGTTGACACAGGGGTATATTTCAATCACAGAGGGTTCAGAGTCAGACGAACAACTTATTTGTCTAATAAATCCGTCATTTAGTAAGAAAAATATTTGATCTTCAAGGGCTGACCTCTTGTCATGTAGCCAGTGATGGATAAATGGAAATGCATGCTATGGATATGCAGGTAGGCTGCATAGCAAAATGTGTAATTTAGATTTGTATTTGTACGAAACGCCCCAACAAACACATCACCCGTTTTCATATTTGACCATTTCACCAAGAAGAAGGGAACAGCATATTTTAGCTTTGGAGATTTTGCACAGCCAATAAATAATATATAGTACAAACAATAACAAAACAAGGTAAAAATACTAGTACCAGACTTTATAGATGAATTTTGAGACTGCCAATGAACCCCTTAATACGTTTTTATTGTATTGCAGCTTTGTTCCAGTCTGCACCAAATGTTGGAACATCAGAGGCCGTGATAAAGCCTCTTATTTCCCAGAATACTCACTGCCATTATCTGCCCTGGATCTAGCTCCAAAATGTCCATCTGCCGCACTCTGGGACTGTAATTAAAAAATACATCATTAAAAGTTATAGCAGTCATTGCAAACACATTAATTGTCTTAACTTGTATCAGACTCTTTTTACATTACATTCTTTTTGTAACACAACTTAAGTTGCATTAAAGATATGTTAAAATTTCAAAGTCATATTCAGCTATATTCATCCATATAAATTGTAATCCCCTCTGTTTAGTACTTGAGTCCTCCCTATTTGAGCTTTCCTGTCATGTCCTATCTTGGATCAAATTCTGAAGAAACAAAGCCTCCTCCATCATAAGTTAACCCCGATTTATGAAGCCCTTTTGCTTGACACCATTTTGAAGTCCTAAAATATCAAAACACTTGTCAATGTCCGAACAGAACAGGTTTAGATGTGTTACTTCATTCTAAAAAATACCTTTCCCCACCTGAATGTCACTCTGTGCAAAATGTGCCCTACTACCTAAATGTCATTTATTTCCCAATTTTCTCTTGTAAGAGCTGCTGTAGCCTCTGGCAGAGTGCTCTTTGAACCCTCCGTTGAACTCATCTCCCTGTCGTCATCACTCTTACAGGCTCCAGACGCCAAATACAAAGCCCTGGCCACTGAAAACACGATGATCAGACCAGAGCAGTGATCTGTGGAGACACAATCAAACAGATGATGTGTCATTTGACTATTTTATCTCCTGACAAGAAAAGTTTTAAAGAGGTTGTTTAAAATCATATAATGAGTTAATGTGAGGTATTTTGGTTGTCGCTGTCCGCGGTGCTGAAGAAGCTGGGAGTGCATATTTCAATTTCATGGGTTAGCTGAATGTAAGGAAATACTATGGGAAATATGGGAAATACTGTTTGCCCAGAGAAGTAGATAACTTGAATGAAAGATATTGGCACAAGTAATCAGTAAGTGCTTCCATTTCATCAACAAGAAGTGTGCAAGTGAAGTTAAAATACCAGACGCACATACGATTACTTAATTTATTTATAAACAATTTCTTCATTGATTAATGCTATATACATGTTTATTTTTAGCTTCATTTCTGTTCAAAAGTATGTTACCAAAGTGTTAACAAAATATATAGACCTTTTTTGGTTCAACCTGATACGTGGACGACTGAGGGATTACACAGACTTCAACCTGAGGAGAACTTTAAGAGTTGCTATCCATGGTGCTGAACATGTGCAAACAGAGTATTAATTAATTTTAACAGTTTAACCAAACATATCTACATTTAACTTTTATATGACTACTATATTGATCACGATTTTTCGCTTTTGTATTGGCACATCTTGTGAGTGGAGGAGTC
The DNA here is from genome assembly GCF_009829125.3 of Periophthalmus magnuspinnatus. Taxonomy (NCBI): domain Eukaryota; kingdom Metazoa; phylum Chordata; class Actinopteri; order Gobiiformes; family Gobiidae; genus Periophthalmus; species Periophthalmus magnuspinnatus. The sequence goes on along the minus strand of NC_047128.1, from coordinate 7,422,440 downwards.
CTGCCCTCATGGTGAGTATTGTATATATCTCCAGTGTACACACGGTCGGGATAATGAGGAGAGTGGCCACGCTTCGCCCACCACCGCACCATCAAATATTCATCACTGTTGATTAAACAGCCGGCAGCTGCCCATCACCGCAGTTTCAAAATTGTATCAACTCTCCCTGTCTGCATCCTCCATACAATCAGATGAGACCAAGCCCCCATGAAATGTGTTTATTTTGCATAGGAATCATACAGGTAAGCTAAGGGGACAACCTTTGTGCATTGTCGAAGTCTCAATCTTTGCACTCTTTAGTTTTACATCAAAAGTGGATATTTCTGTTGTGTGGAAGGTATAGGAGTATCTTTGGTGATTTTACGTGACTCTTGTTACTTTTACATGTAAGTGTATGGCTGCATGTTTAGAAGTTACCATGGTGACACAATGCTCAATGCTCTTTCCTGTTGTAGTTCCAGCTAAATCAGCTCTTTCTAATCAGATTGCATTAAATTAAAGCCCAGATTAAAGTCTAATTTGAGTAACAGAGCTTCAGATAGAGCAGTACTTACAGTTACCTTCACACCCCCAGGAAATGTTGATGGATTCAGCTGCAAAGTATCAGTTGATAGTTTTCAGGTTTTCAGGATGATGTCATACTCTCAGATAGGGGACAGAGAGGAGCTAGTTTATTCTGTTGACTACTTTACAATGAAATAGCCAATAGGTAAATTCACACATGTTGAATGTGATGATTTCTTTTAGTGCCCTCGAACTTGCTATGTTACAACACAACTTAGCATTTTAATAATATTAATTTTAGCTGCCCCAATCTCAATTAAATATAACTGTCAACCTGACAAAATGCTTCAGTAAAACTAATTTGAGTTAGAGAAGTGCTGAATCAGTGTGAACAGGAGTAGAAGTCAGTTGGAGAGTTTCACATTTTTAATTTTCTTTGCAATAAAATTAGTTTAGATAATTTATAATGTATATTATATTTTGTACTTAATATAACACGTTGTTTATTTGTTACCTTTTTGTTTTTCTAATTTGAAGTTTTCAGAGAACAGCTTTAGATGCTGCTGTCCATGGTACTGAATTGTAACATTTTTGTATATATTATGTTGGCTAGATAATAAATGCCAGCTATTTGTGTATTGTATATATATTTTTGGTCATTTTATATTCCAGCAACACAAAAGATATTTTTATGATCTGATTTTGTGATGTGAGGTAGTGCTGTGTGCAGTACCTATGCAGGTCTGAAAGGCAGTAGGTCTCACTCTGAACATTGACGTTTCCATCCAGTGACTGTGGCCTGAATGACAGGAAGAAGAAGAAGAAGAAGAAGAAGAAGAAGAAAAAGAAGAAGAAGAAGAAGAAGAAGAAGAAGAAGAAGAAGAAGAAGAAGAAGAAGAAGAAGAAGAAGAAGAAGAAGAAGAAGAAGAAGAAGAAGAAGAAGAAGAAAGCTGTAGACTCTGAGGAGAGGATGGCTGTTGTGTGTTGGGTTTTGTGTGGATGTGTTTGAGAGACACAGACACAGAAGAGAAAGGGGAGAGTGAGAATGAGAGAGGTTACTGCCAACCACATTAAATATTTCATGAGTTGTTGGAGCAGAGAGGAAAGACTGCCCAGGAAGCCTGCTCCCAGTCATTTGCTGAACCGAGGCTGATGCATGCTGGGAACAAATGCTGATGAAGTCACACATAACCTTATTCACTCCTCATGAATGTCACTGACAATGCAAATAGTGGCAGCATATTGTATTGTATATATTTGTCATTTTCGGCAAGTGATTTCTCAATTCTACTCTGCTCTGTTTGGGAAAAGGCCCATACTCCGCTGAGCTCAGAGTCCCATACCTCATTTAACAAGACAACATGAGTCTAATTGGATGATTGATGCAGGCTTGATTTGTCACTCCCCTGATAACGGGAGAAAAATCACTGTTTTCATAAACACATGTTACATAGAGCCCACTGAATAAAAACGATTCATTCAAAAGGTTGTCAAATAGCTATTAATAATTAACATTTTGCAAATAACTTTTGAGGTCACATTTATAGATTTTGGAAAAGTACAAATTTCTATATGGAGATAACACTACTACATAAATCAAATCCAAATGTTATGTAGGCCAATAAGAACTATATATATATATAAAAAAAAAAAAACAATAAGAATGAATGAAAGAATTTGAATGAGAACTAATATACAAACAAATAAGAAACATTTTTGTAAATGTTTAAATGAGTTATTTTATATGACAGAATACATATTTTACAAGCAATAATTGAGATGCATATAAATACATGCAATACGTTTTGCCATTTTACACACAGGTTGGGGATCTGAATGCAATGCCTATTACCAATCTCTGTTATCCAGAAATATAGTTCTTTTGCAACTGTTCTTTGAGAATATCAACAAAAATTAACTTTCTATAGATAAGAAATCAGAATATTATAACAAGGCCAACAGTGCCATGTTCACCCTAGCAGAGACACAGAACAGGAGGAAGTGAGTCTCACAGGGAAAGGAAGACAAAAGCTGGCTTCATGTTACGGGGCATTGATCGTGCCCCGATCTCATAAGCCCCTTGTTACTGAGACTGGAATGTCACCCTGATGATGGTTTTACTGGAAGATCTGAGTCGTGACGTAGCTCTCAGTCCAGGCCTCTGTGCTGTTTATGTTTCTGTGAAAAATCTCTGACGTTCAACTGCTACATGATCTATAGGAAAGTCTTAGTCAATGAAAACAGCATCTCAAGGATGTCTACTATAACTATTGTTGAATCAAGACTTTTTCTGCTGGTTTATCTCCATGTTCACTACCAGTCAAAAGTTTGGACACACCCTCTCATTCAATGTTTTTGTCACCTTTATTTTTACTACTTTCGACATTTTATTTCCATAGGGAAGACATCAAAGATATGAAACAAGATAAATGGAAATATGCAGCATATTTTTTAATTTTTACTTTTTATATTTTATATTCAAATCTTCAAAATAGCCACCTGTGGCTTTGTCTACATAATTTGATATATCTTTCTTCATATATTTGATGTGTTCTGTATGTATCTAAAATGTAGAAAGTAGTAAATAAATTAATGAGAGGGTGTGTCCAAACATCTGACTGGTGACACACAATGCTAATCAAAAGTTAAATAATTCTACAAAATTAAAAATATTTTTTGACAAAGCAAAGAGGGGATATTGAGAATTTGAAAATGAAATATTTAAAAAAGTAGAGTTATTTACCTTTTTTTCTTTGCTACATAATTTCATGTATATTGCTTCATATATTTGATGTCTTCTGTATGCATATAAAATGTAGAAAGTAGTAAAAAAAACAAAAAAAAAAACAAAAAAAAACAAACAAACAAAAAAAACAATGAGAGGATGTGTCGTCGAACGTTTGACTGGTAGTGTTGATGTTATTGTTTTGTCTAGAATGTCGCACAGTATGTCATTGAACTTATGTCCATTAAGACAACCAGGTGACACCACCAAGTCAAGGCATTGTCAGATCTGTGAAGAGGCAAACACATTTAGGAGAGAAGACTGCAAGCTTTTTCAAGGCCTTAAAATGTCTGCAGGTGAATACACACGAGATAGAACCCCTTAATGTCAGTAAGTCAGTCAGTTGGATTATGTAAATTATGTTTCGTATAATGATTTCTTAAGTCTGTGGCCACATATTTAGTGCATTAGTTCAACATACACTGAAAAACATGTCACAGTCCACAAATCCTAACTGTTACACATAAACTGAACCTGATAATGTGATACCTAAGTCAAATCAGACACAACTTTCAACATGTTCATTTGAACATCCTTGTCATAAGAGCATCTTATCTGCCGGGCAAACAGCATTGGGCCAAAAGAGAAACAGCTATACTAATATGTCCAAATGAATACCACTGTGATTTTCCTACTTTACAATTTTTCATCCAGAATCTTTGTAGCTTTGTAGCAGTGAGCATTCCCCGTTCCCTTGCCTGCTCTACTCAGCCTGTATCATGCCAGTTATTGTGTATAATCATGATCAGACCCCTGAGACCCTCACAGCGCCTACAGGAGCCGATGTGTGCTGCAGTCTCTTTGACACCTCTCATCAATAGCACTTGTTTTGACATTGATTGTTGTGTCGTACATGTCTCCACTCTGCCCCTCTCAGGTCAGGGTGTGAAGGCACCGCTCCTATATATTACTCATGGGACCAGGGCAGCTTCCTCACAAGACTGACAGGTTTGACAGGTGCAGCCGCAGTCCACTTTGACAAAGTCCTGATTAGTCTGTCACTCACTGACAGCCTAACTATGTCAAATTCACTCAGCACTCCCACCAGTCGCATATATGTAATGTGAGGACAGGACAGGGAAACTGAAACTGAACTGGCAAATTTATCCTCAGTTAGCATGGGATACATTAACAGATACATACTGAGCTAGGGTGACTACATGTATAAAAATATAAAGTCAGTTTCGTAAGATTATATTTGTTTGCATGTTTAGGGATTAGTGTTTGTATTATGTGTTTATAATCTGCTTAAATGTAACATCACCTTACAGAAAGTCTAATAATTAAAATCTGTAAGCCTATACAAGTCTATAGGGTAATTGCTTAAGATATAATTTCTGTAATTTGCCCTACTATATGCATTAACATTGACACAAACACTTTCCTTAAAGGACCCATATTACGCTATTTTCTGATTTATGTTATAATATTATTTCCTCATCACAAACATACCTGGAGTTGTGCTTTGTTTCATTCACACATATTTAACACATAAAACCTGCATATTTAGGTTGAAAACACTTTGTTCCATCTTGTGATGTCATGTATCACGCCACTGTGATTTTAAACACCATACACATTCACTAGAATCATTTAGGTAATTTCAGCCCTGGAACTTCCAATCTCTACTAAACGAAAGATAGACGTAGCTGTTAACTTGAAAACTACCACTAGATGACATCACAAGATGGAACAGAACCTTTCGAACTTTGGGGATGCAAGCAGCCCAATAACGCAGGATTATTCAAACATGTGTGAATGAAAGAAAACACAACTTCAGATTTGTTTTTGATGAGATAACATTGCTGAAAGCACACAAGAGTCACTTTTGAGCAATACAGTATCTATAAAGCAAGGTTGGATATTTATAGGTTTATAGGAATCTCACTCTCGACCTAAACATAATTTGTAAAGTGCTCAGATCCACTTGTCCGCAGGTTGGTTGTCCAATTCCAGCTCCCACAGATGAATGCTGTCCTTGTGTCCTTGTGGCAAGACACTTAACTGTCTGCATACACTGTTGTGTGAATGTGTGTGTGAATGGATGAGGGGTTCCTTAATGTAAAGTACTTTGGGTGCCTTGAAGGTGGAAAACCGCTATATAAAAATGTAACCATTTATAAAACAAAAAAACTGAAAGAAAGGAGATGCAGTTTAGAACAGTTTTCAGGGCTTTTTTGAAGATGGTGAGTGCATTTGGGCAGTTGTTGTTTGTTCTGAGTTTTCCAAAAGTGTCCTAACACATAAAGTCTCCAGCTGACACCCTGTCCATCCCTCTCATTCAATACTATGGATAACATTTAAGAGCAGTGTGAAGTCAGACACATCTGGCTGATACCTCAGCGGAGGGCCCTGTTGTTGATCCCGTTCTAATTACCTCCATTGACTGCAGTGCAATATTATCTGTCTGTCCTACAGCCTCTGCTCCACCAATCCTCCTGTTTCTCACGGCCACAGTCCAAACGCTGCCTGCTTATTGATAAACTGTACCTCTGAATAATTCACAATGAAAACACAGAGCTAATCAATGGCCAGGACAAAATCTCATATGAGTGACAAATTGTGCTGTAATGTGAGGTGGGAGGTATGAGAACAAGGCTTGCAGTTGAGTACTGCAATCTAAATGTTATACTTAGATAACTTAGATAGATTTTAAAACATTTTACAATTTCATTTGGTGATTCATGATGGAATACAATCAAAGTTGAGTCTGAATCTTAAAGCTGCACTATGTAAGGGGAGGGACCGCCACCTGCTTCTCTCCTTGGAGATGTTTTTGTTTTGCATAGAGTATTCTATGTTAGGTTATTCAACTTATCTGTCTCCATGGAGACATGACAATTATAACACCAGGCCAAGTTAGAGGAGTGGCAACCGCCACAGTAAAAATAACTTTTCAACAATAAAAAGTTTAATGCCATATACTGGAACATTTTTGGCAAAGCAGTATTTCAGAGACAAGCAGGTAGGGAATCCCCCCTCCAGTAAAGTTATATAGTTCTAGGACTAAATGTAGGAATTCATTTAAGTAAACGTCCATGTAATCTCTGTCATCCTGCTCCATAGTAAAAAAAAAAGTTCAAAATTTGAGTGGGAAAAAAAAAAAAAAAAAAAAAACTAAACCAAAAACTAAACTTCTTGTTCAGTTGACAAAACGGAAATTACTATTACCATTTAAAGTAAAAGATAAAATATATTGACTTTGATAATATTCATTTTGATGACAATTTTTATAGCAAAAACATCATTGTAATGTATTTACTTTCAAACTTCTTTAACTTATAACCCACCTGTGTCTATTGAGTCCACATCTGTCAGCCATGTCTGAACTCACTTCCCTTTTTATTTTATGACTTTAAAATAACCACTAGTGTACTGTTCTACTGACACTTAAGAGTTGCTAAGTAATTAACACTACATTGGATTTATAATTGGGCTATCATGGGCCTTTATTGGTCAATTACCCAGTCAAAACAAGTGAGTCAGCCAAATATAACTGTCTTATTACACCTCAATTAAAACAAATGCGCTTGGTGAAAAGGGGGTTTGGGCTGAAGGGAGGAGGGAGCCGCTCTACATTCCCCGTATATCATTGAGTAATTAATATTTTCATTAACTCTAGCAGCTTTGAGCCCGGCCTGCCTCCCATCATTTCATTTCCTCTCCATGGGTTCAATACTGTCGTGACTCCATAATTAGTTTGATTTATGCCACACTGCAAGCTCCTTCCTCTTCCTCCTGCCTCACCTTCTCCTAATGTCCAATAAATACACTGTACAAAGAACAAATGGGTCCCTGTGCACGGTGACGGCTTCAAAAACAGGCTTCAAGGAAACAAGGACTAAGCCCGGACTAAACTAGGACTAATCTAGGATTAAACCAGGACTAAACCAGAACTAAGCCAGAACTAAACCAGGACTAAGCCAGTACTAAACCGGGACTATACCAGGTACATAAATGTATGTGAAAGTTTGAACAAACAAATCTCAAATCATTCAAATCAAATTATTATTATATTTTACACTCTATTCTCCTAATTCAAAAACTACTAAACTTATTGTAAAACAAGTCTAAATAGTGCTAAAACAGTCTGGATTGAACCAAGTGTGAATCAGGACCAAAGCAGGACCAAACCAGGACAAAGCCATTACAGAAATAGATCTAAACCTGCATCTGGTCACCTCTCCACAGATCTGACCTGTAATTTGGCCTGATAGTGAAATCTGCTTGTTGCAAAGGAGAAAGATATGTTTAATGCCGTGCTGTTGAACATTGCTTAACAAGCTCTATGGAAACAAGGTCTCATGCCCTCCATCAGAGGTTTTACAGGTGAATCTTAAGATCTTAAGCAATCTTAAGTTAATTTTGTGCACAAGACCACACAGTTATATAATTAGGAGTAAAAATTACATTTTTAATAATTAGATAATATTTAGAAAAAGATATATAACATGTAACAACTCTGTAGTTTATTCAAACCAGAACATGCCTAAAATGGACTAACCAAAGACCAACATAGATCTAAAGCAGGACTCATCTCTAATGTTCATTGCTACATGGGAAGCAGTGTTCTGTATGTGCACTGAGATAGCTGAAGAACAAGGCAACAGACACGGGCTTTATGAAAAATTCACAATAGGAACTTTGAGAGAAGGACTAAGGGTCTAACACAGCAGGGAAACACGCCTTATTAAAGATTGAATCATACATACTGTACATGTCTCTGGACCGATATCCTTGATACCGCTGCCCAAAAAACCTCTGGGACTCAGTGAAAATGAGAGAAAAAGAGGAGGGGAGGGCATCTCAAGAGGCTTGAGGTGTTAATAGTTGATGATGAGTGCTAACAATACGCTCCTTGGGCATTTCACAAAAGACTAGTACTTTTGTATTTGAACAGGAGTTGCTTCAATGAGTAAAAATTGTCAGAGTACATGGTTTTGATTGTGTTCTTGTGGTTCATCGCACAACAGTACAAGTCCACACAGAGTAATATTATAGACTATAGGTGGTACTACACTCAGTGGGGTATAAGAAGAGTGCACTTGAATGATTTGCACATTAATAATTCTCCATTGATTATTGTGCTGCTGTTTAAAGGTGAATGGCAGAGCTTTGGCAGCAGTGGGGGGCGCAGCGGCCGTGTCTCATTTACATTTTGGAAAGAGCACCTGACTCCCAAGAGAGAGCATGCATCATTTTTCACGTGAATACTGACTCTGAACTTTCTCTGTTGTAAAAGGCTGGCTAGTCCTGGACAATTTTCTATATCCTGTAGTGATGGGAGATATAATTTTGATTTGATCAGATATCAAGTAATGTAATGATGAGTGTGTTATCATTCCCATACAGATACCAATATGTTTTTTATGGTTTTTTTTTAATGCATTAATACTCCTCTAGAATACATGTGCAGATAAAAAAATCAAAAAGTGATTAAATATTCAAGCATGAAAATCAATACTTTTAAATACTTCAAAGTATCAATATGTCAGTATTTATCTGCCCAACATTAGCTTCCCATACATCAGACAATACAAGATTCCTCAAATAAGACACAATTACAATAGTATTTGTTGAGATAGTCAGATGCCCTTCCTTACAATGTAGTTATCACTAGGGACTGAACAAGACTTACCTGGCCATCCAAGACTACAAACACACTGTAAATCCCATTCAGACAATTCAGGTATAATAAAGATAAAGTAATAAAGATAATGTCACAGTCCTGTTATTATTATTGTGCTGTTTCTTCTCAAGCCGGATTATACTGAACCAAGGTCTATTTTAGAGACAAGCCCTTTTTCAAAACTGCAAACTCCAACAACTACCCTGCAGCCAACTCCTTATTGAGGTTATCCCAGATTTCTATAAAAGCAGTTGTCAGCATCAGCAAAGAGCAAACACGAGAGTGAATCTGGGTTTAGTTCTCCTCAACTTGCTCCTAAATACTCACAGAGAATGTTACAGTGGAGCTGAAGTAATAGAAATAGTTCCCAGATGTTGTAATTGAGAGTGACAGTTTAACTTCATAAATGATCTCACAGTGGGACCACAAAAAAGACCAAGTAACAAGCAATTATTAAAGCTGCAGTGTAACTTTTTTAGTCTGATCTGCCATCTGCTTGTCTGCTCAAGATGTTATAGAGTTGCTAGGAATGTTCCACAGAATGACCTGAAATGTATATAGACGATCAGGTGACACCATCAGGCAAACTTACAGGTCAGATCTGTGGAAAGGTAAGCCACCTAACAGTAAGAATGGATGTTTTTCAAGTTGAAACAAAACAAAACAAACTGTTGCAGCTGAAAAATTGCAAGAGATATATTTACCACCATGCATGGAACATTCCAGGCAAAGCATTGCCATGTTGATAAGGAGGTAGTACAAGTTATGATACTAGTAGTATCAATATAAAAGATAGCAATAGTAGCAAATGTAGGAGTCGTAGTAGTAGTAGCAACAGTAGCACCAGCAGTAAATAACTACTAAGTAAATAGACAAAAATGTTTGTATCACAACAGCAGCAAATACAATGGTGTAAAATGGACCAAAGCAGTGACAGGACTCTCTCACTCTCTGCTGGTTTCATGAGGGCCAGTTCTAAGCGGGTGCAAACATAAAGATAATCTTCAGTGCCACATAAAGAGGAGCCAAATTAGTTCGCTAGCCAGACTGTCCATCTCAGCAGCTCTCAGGCACATTTAGTAAGCACTGAACACAGCTCTTTCTACCATTTCCCCTTACTTAATTATTGATGTTAATTATCATGGTGTGGTTTGTCTGTGCCATAACAATATATTCTTAACAAGAGCAAAGTCAGTGGGCTTTCTCTGGAATTATCTTCAGCAGGGCTAATGGAACATCCCAGGTTTTTCCCCCTGCACTGAAACAGTTGTTTGTCAGTGTAATGTGCAACTACACCAAAGCCTAAGATAATGCACAAAACAATTTAAAATAGTCGCTGTGTATATTTAGATGTTTCTAAAGTTTTCTAAATGGTTAGATTTGATTATGAATAAATGATAAATGATGGATCCTTCTCATACTATTGTGGTTTCATTGGTACATTGAGAATACCTGTACATCTGGACCAAATTTGGAAATGTACTTTGGAAAATGGTAAATGGTCAGATTTTAATATAGCTCTTTTCCACCTTCCAGGCACTCAAAGCGCTTAACATCAAGAAACCGCTCACCCATTCACACACACATTCATACACCAGTGTACATAGACACTGGGGATGAGGTGGGTTAAGCGTCTTGCCCAAGGGGAGCTAGGGTCAGTGTATCTGACCGCTCTACCAGTTTTTGCTTATGTTGATAGTCAACCTTCTGATCAGTGGGATCTTTACCAAAATGTTGCTCTTATTCCAGTTGGCTTATTATTCTACCTTATTCTGCCTGGTTTTATTTCTTTGGCTACTGACCTCTAGTCAAACTCTCTAAGGCCTAATAATTCAAACTCCAACTTGCTTTAAATTGATAACAAAATGTCTATCAAAACCTGATATCAGACAATTGTTTTCAGACTTGCCACTCTCCACAAGGCACCTGTTTGTCCAGATCCAAATCAGTATGTCCAACATGTAAACATCCAATAACGGCACAACTCAAATGCTTTTACCTCTTGATTATATGATCTTGGCCTCTCCCTCTGCTCCTCTGCTCCTCTGCTCCTCGCGCCTCTTGTTGTGGTGGAAGGGCCCGCGCTCTCCGTCTTCCAGTGCCGCGGGGCATGGAGCTGCAGCCCGCCAGTCAGTTCCCATCAATTAGTGCACCCCTGCGGCCCCATGGCAGGACCCACCTTTGGCTGGGGAGGAGAGATATTGATTAGTTCAGCTGCTCTGTCAGGTCGGAGCAAGCTGGTCTGGATGATCTAAGGCCTTCAAACCAGAGACCAGATCATGTTGAGATTTTTGACACTTGTACGTACACACACACACGCGGAGGCACACATATGCACACATGCACTTATAAACCAGAAGTGTCCACAAATGCAATGCAGCGTGGCTCTCAGATGGCTGCAGGTGAGAGAGGAGAGATGAGAAAAGAAGTGCACAACAGTGGCTTGTCAGGAAAGTGATGTCTGAGAACTGACAACTGCTTGTTAGTTTTTTTTTCCTACATTTGACTGCAGCAGAAAACCACCGCTCTTTGGACGCATGGGGAGATAATGCTGGACTCAAATAAACAGTACAACAAAACAATAACAATGTAGACTGTATTGGGCATCAAGTCTACACTGACAAAAGTAACCGGTGCCTGTCCCAAGTTTGGATAAATAAAGAGATGAGGTAATATTAAATTCATTTTTAAAAATTTAAATCCAATGATCTATTGCAGGAACATTAAAACCAGCAACAGGGCAAGAATTTTGCAAAAGAAAGATTTGAAACGCTTGCTTTAAAATATTTTTTGGTCAAATTCACATCAAGTGACACAAGTTATTACAAAAGACAACAAGGGACAACACTGTTTCTGACCTGAGCAGTAATAATTAGCATTTTTATAAAAATATCACATTGTTTAGATAGAAACAGATGAAAAAGTATGAGACTTGTTCAGTGAAACTGTAGCTTCACTGTGAACTTTATGAAAGTAAAACATAATTTTTTCTGAGTACATAATGATGCAATTGAAAGTAACTCCACAGGTGCTCACCTGTAAGAAAAAAACAAAAAAAAACCCAACAATTCTCCCCCAGCTCCTCTCCACCACTGATCTCAGGCCCAGTGCTGTTGCAATGTTTTTCATAATTATTTATTTCACCAATATTATGGTTTATTTAGAGTCTGACTTACTGCATAGAATTCTACACCACAAAACAAGATGAAGATGAGTCGGTTAATATTCATATAATAAACATTTTATATAAAAATGTGTCTAAGGTTTAAATAATTGAACAAAGATTGAGATTACACAATATGCAGGTTCCATACCCATATAAATATGTCAAGTTTACAAATATATGTTATTTAAAATATTTATCACATTCAATTAATACATTAAGAATAAACATTGTGAAAACCTCTATCATATTATTATTTAGCTGACTGTTCTGCAGAGATGCTGACAAGTGCATGAGCTCTGTCTTATTCAAAGTGTCTACATGGGCTCAGATTCCTCTCGTGAGCTGCTCTGGTGTTGTCAAGCCTCTGCTGACTTGGCTCTGTTTCCCGCATGAACAAAAAACTGTGCTCCAGACTCTGTTTTATCCAGGCAGAGGAGAGATACTGATGGAGACGAGAGCCCCCCGCAGTTTCATCCTCTGTGTTGGTTAAATAAGCCATTTCACCTGTGTTTCATCCGACTTTCTCCGCTCACACAAGGCCTGTCATCCCATTAGAACAGAAATGTGCTGCAGCCGAGCGGATCTTTCACAGGTTACTGAGGTTTATGTGGGGAGAGAGAAGAGCTGATGTCAGGCAGGATTGCACAACACAGGAACATAGACACAGAGCTGGGGCACACTGGTGTAACAGAAACCTCAGATGCATAGTGAAGCTGGTGCAGAGATTTGAATCAAGTGATTGTGATGAATTTATTTTTCTTATATAGCTAGTAGTAGTTTCTTTCTTTTTTCCCCACAAAAAATAACATGTAAATCTTCAAACTATTTTATTTGTTTTTTCTGGATATAGCTGTCCCCACCCACTTTTGTACTCCATATGCTGTTTCACCTGTGTTGTCAGCCAATCACAACCTGCACCCTATAACCTCTCAATTCATTCACATTTTGATGCTCTTTCTCTGCAAACATTTTTGGTGAGTGCTACAATCATCACCACAGCAGTAGAACCATCTGTCTTCTCAGCCTCTCCATCTCTTTTCACTGAACCTGCTTGTCCACGATCAATGTAAAAGCACTGACAAAGGAAACAGTCCTAGACAAACCATCAACTCTTACTTCAATACATAACAACCTTAAACTGTGGAATGGACGTCTTGACTACAGTGTTTTAATCTATTGGCAAAACAAATTCAATGAAAGGAATTTTTGTAAAGCCCAAAATCCTAACCACAAAGTAAATTATAATCTGGAGTTTCCAAATTGCTGCACATATATACACATTGTAAAGTTCTATTAGTCATCATTCAAAATAATCAAAATAAAACCAAAATGTCTGTATTATACCATTGATATTAGTGATCACTGCTCACTCCCTAAAGTGCTCTGACAAAACTTCAGATAGACGAGCGGATCTGGAACCGTATCCTGTCTCCTCGAGTTCAGAGGGCATGATTGACAGACGCCTTAACCAATCAGAGACTCATAGTCGGTTCAAGTCAAAAACAAACATGGCTGCTTAAACATAAAAATGGAAAAAAAGAAACAACATAAAGAACTGAGAAACAGCACAGATTTTTGCAGAACCAACACTGGAAACATCACACTCTTATTTATCTCAAGTAAAAAAAGTTATATATTGTTCTGAAAGTTATAACAATTTTTGAGAGAGTATGTCTTCTGCATTTGAGAACGACGTGATACAAATTAGTGACTGACTGGATTTTTTGGCTCCAGACCCTTTTGGATTCAATCAGGCTGTAGAAGAGACTGGCTGGTCAGGCAAGCTCTCCTCTGATGGACCTAACATCATCGTATATGCATTTCCCCACACAAGGCTCATCTGGGGCTGTCTCTGTGATTTGCAGCAGGCAGACACTGTCACCTCCCTCCCAAAATGTACATATCGTTTTTTAAATTGTTTGCGTCGCCTGGTTGCTTCCAAAGCCAACAGGGTGATAGGATGGCCATAATTGAGGGAGAATTAGCAATGGCTTAAATATACGGCAGGTGATATATCATTACCCATAGACTTGACCTCAACTGCCCCCTCCCCGGTCCCCTGTGTGTACAATGTTGGGGTCTGCTGGCTCTCAAACAGCTAAATCAACAGAGTCTGACTGCAGCCCGTGTCCATGTGTTGTGGTTGAGTGATTTCATGAAAAACTAATCATCTGTTCATCATGGAGATCAAACAGGCGCCGGACGCAATGATTAGGAAAAGCAATCGGACGAAGCTTCAGGATTCACTAAAGCAGATATAATAACTCCTGGATTGGAAATGGTCCTCTGCCTCTGAAGCTTTTTCGGTCAGAGATTCCAAATGGTAATGCAAAATGTGTCTGGTAATTGGAGCTCAATAGGCCACATGGGGTCACTGTTAAAAGACAAAAATAAGTAAGTTTATCACAAATCTGAAAAACTATAAAAAATTTGATGCTGGTGAGATGCTGTTGAAGAAAAGGGGAATCAGACAGAATTATGATCAAGTTCAGTCTAACACAATTTGAAAGCATGATTTCTGTTATCACTGAATCTCTTTGCTATTAAACCTTGTGTTACGTACGGTGTACTACAGGAACTGTGTTTAACTTGTTTCTCAGTAAAAATGCTACACATACTTATTTTATGTCCTCACTACAACCAGCTCCTTCAGTTACAAGCTGTATCATCTCAACCCATCTTTTCAGAAACTGCAAGCAATCTTTTCTGTGACATATTCTGCCTTCTTATAAACAGACAAAGGTATATTGATTTATGACCTTGTATGGACAGCATGGCAAATTATTTTAAGTCCATGTATGTTCAACCTTCTATAGATAGTACCTTTCTCAGTATGTAAGTACAGGAAAGGCTCCTTTGTAAGGTGATGCATCTGCCTGCTGTCTGTACGTTCACTCAGCTGATCAGATAAAAACTTTCAACTCTCTGCTTGGTCTGGAAACACGCCCTTCACAGTTGCATTATTTTAAACATCGCAAAACTTGGGATATCACCTGGTTCCATGGAAATAGAAAGTTAAAACCATATTTTTAAACATTCTCCCTAGAGATAGTTAGAATCCTGCCTCCGCGCTCTAGTAAGAGTTAGGTTTGTGGAGATGCAAGCCTGCTCACATTAAGGACACGTGCTTTTCAGTGCAATAAAAACTCACACAAAACTTTATTGTAGCTAAAAAGTTATGTGTGGGGTCTTGAGTCAACATAAACTTCTCAGGGTCCAAAAGAAACAGGTCTGAAGAAGTGTGAGCCCCATTCAAATCAAGTTCAAGTCAAGTTCAAATTAACTTCAGAAATCATCATCAAAATAAACCTTATAATGTGATATGGCAGCTTTTTAAACCTTTGTCACTATCCTTGTTCAAAAGTCTATTACTGTCTACTTATTTTTATTAGTTAATTTTGTATTACTCCAAAGTTAATGGTAACTCAAAATCCATGTTAGCAACCCATCTAACTCCATTGAGAAAAGCAGGTCACATCACTCAGTCAGATCTGTGGAGAGGCAAGCCCGTAAAAAAATAAATAAATAAATGTTTGCAATAAAAAATTTAAGTGAATAAATGCAAGATAAGTTTAATGCAATACTCTGGGACATTCATGATGATAAGCGGCTACCCCCTCCCACGTTACGGTTTGAATTGTCTCAGCAATCACCCATTGCTAATTGGTATTCTTCTCAAATGATAGTAATTCTATAGCTGTTCTAACTCAATTCCATGTTTTTAATAAATTCACCTGTCATAATTTGCCCAGAACAAAGCAAAGACAAAAATTTACATTTCTAATATCTGTACATTGTCTTTAATCTTATACGGTGCCATTTTCCTTTACATGAAGAATGCCTTGGATAATTAGAACAGACCCTGTCGACAGGCGAACCACTCCACTGTCTGCTCCCCTTTTGATGCAAACATGTGAAGTTAGGCCCAGGTCAAAGTAATCTCCTTGTGTCTCTAATAGCCTTCCCAGACAAAAATCAAATAATAAATTGGATTAGAAAGTTTTACAGAGTGATTGGAGACGAAGTTGTAGACCATTTAAAGTTGTCCACCGTCAGAGTTCCCGAGAGATCAGAGGAGAAAAAGATGATTTATTATAGCTCCAGAGCCTAAAACAATTACTACAGATGCCCCTGTGTTACTTAAGCAAATAAAGTGAAAATAAATAGTGCCTATGTAATGTTTGATACACCCGCTGAACGTAATAACATTTTGTCGTTTCCATAAAGTGGACTGGAATGAGATTAGAGGTCCCTGTAGTCCGTAATGCAATGTGCTGCCTCTGCGTTCTAATGTTATTTGTCATGAGCACGTATTAATGCTCCAACTTTCCCTAGACGTGGGCTGGAAGCAAAGAGAAATACAGACTACTAAAAGTCAATTCATAAACATTACATTTATTATGGGGCATGGCTGATAGACTCTGTTAGACTTATTATGCTTGATGCACTTTGGTTTGTAACTATGTTTGACTCTCCCTTTCATTCTATCAGGGCAAACTCATTGTCCAAACCATGGTCCATATACTCACATATAGTTACAATATACATAGCTGCAAATGTATTTGATTTTTTTATTTAGGTGACAGTAGCTCAGTTGGTAGAGTGTTTGTCAACTGATCTGAAGGCTGTATCTATCTATCTATCTATCTATCTATCTATCTATCTATCTATCTATCTATCTATCTATCTATCTATCTATCTATCTATCTATCTATCTATCTATCTATCTATCTATCTATCTATCTATCTATCTATCTATCTATCTATCTATCTATCTATCTATCTATCTATCTATCTATCTATCTATCTATCTATCTATCTATCTATCTATCTATCTAATCTATCTATCTATCTATCTATCTATCTATCTATCTATCTATCTATCTATCTATCTATCTATCTATCTATCTATCTATCTATCTATCTATCATCTATCTATCTATCTATCTATCTATCTATCTATCTATCTATCTATCTATCTATCTATCTATCTATCTATCTATCTATCTATCTATCTATCTATCTATCTATCTATCTATCTATCTATCTATCTATCTATCTCTATGTATATGTGTATATATAAAAACATTTTATGTAGCACCACCATTTACCATTTAATTTCACAACAAAACATAGGCTCTAATTTCACTCTTGCTAGTGAAACTAACGTGCATTTGCTGAAATTTGATTAAGATTCATTGTCTCAATTTGTGCACAATTTGTACACAGAGTAATTCAAAGTGCTTTACAGAATAAGAAATCAAATAAAATATAAATGATCACAAATAATCATCATAAAATTAACATTAAAACAGAAGAGTGCAGAAAATAAAAACCCCCACTGCTTTTTTGAACTGGACTGAAAACTAAAAGTACTTTTTATGAATATTTGAGACCTGTTGAAACGTCTGCTCAAATTCTAAACTTTTTCAAGTTCATAATTTGAGCAAACAAAAATATACAAATAAAAACAGCTACAAAAAATGTATTCAGTTGTGTCTGTTGAACAAAATTCAGCACAATTTCAGCACAAATTCAGCTTTGTCAACATCACTACATCTGAAACTTTATAAGACTTCAAAATCTGTGCAAAATACTTTTACTGTTTGCTCTTTAAGTGATTTTTAAATGGGTTAATACTTTTACTTAAGTAGATTTTTTCATGTGATACTTTTACTTTACTCTTACCTGTACTTTTACTTAAGTAAAATTTAATACTTCTTTCACCACTGCTGAAGAATGACTCTTTCTTACAAGGCAAAATCAAGCAATCTTTGAACATTTGACTACAATACAACATCCAAAATCCTTTTATTTCCAAATTTACATCAAAACAGTATCAGATTGAGTTGGTTTGGAAAAATATTTAGTATTACTGTAACTAGCTGAGATGAGTTTGATATCAATCCATTAAAATGATACTGTTCATAAAGTCCCATGTATTCGGTTCCCATTGTCATCTCAGTATTTTATTCCCCATTTAGACAGCTAAGTGCCAATAAATCCAATGTTTTCTTTTGGTAATTTACAGCTGAGTAATATGGCCTGTGTACTCATGTGGGCGCAGCTGACTGGAGCCCACCCTCTGCTGTTCAAATGGACCGCTGGACATCCCACTGGGATTAGAAGAGATGAAATACAGTGCTCCAACAATAGGCTCCATGAACTACAAATCCCCACGGCAACCCGATCACTGGCACATCTATGGCATTATCCCTCATTACACAACCACTCCTCGGGCCAAATGTGCGAGAAAAAAAACAGATTTTATCCTCCATCTGAAACGATCTGTAATTTTGGGAGGTTTACTGTCATGGGGTAACACTAAAATCACAAATAAAGCTAATTGTACCGTCACGCTCCTTACCTATTAGGGAGGTCATTACAGAGAGGCATTGGTTAATCTTTGAATAATCTCATGGACTGGGTGGATTTTCAGTTTTTATTTTTGTTTTTTTGGTTTTTTTTTGGAGGGGGTGGGATGTGTGTCGTCTGGCAGTTCATCTATATTTCATACTGCCACTCAGACAAATGAAACAAGAGCCACCCGGAACAACAAGGGGAGGGAGGGTGATTGCTTGGGTGGGGGTACCCTCTGACACTTCAAAGGGAAAGTCCTATGGGTGATTTTCTACTGAAGCCAGGACGCTGTACCCACACCGACCCAAATACATAACCCCACCCTCCTGCCCCATGCCGAGAGCCTGCCAGGGTCTCATTAACCCTTAAACAGGCGCGAGAGGTGCACAAAGTACGGGATAATCACCTCACCAACACACAAACACAAAACACAGTGCCAGTCCGATATCAGGGTGGAGGTGTGCTCAGACTAATTGAAAACCATGATCAAGTGCTTTAAATCCTATATAGCTAACTACGTATGAGTATACTGTATACAAATACTGAATCCAAATCACTTTTCAAGCCACTGCTAACACACTATTTATCATTTTATTGAAATAACTAATTTGAGGTATCAGAACTTTACTTAAGTAAATTTTAAAGTGAATACTTAATTTTACTTTTAAATTTGAGAGAAGGTATCTGTACTTTCTACTTCACTACATTTTTTAACAGGACTGAGAAGTAATTTTTATTATTATTTGAGACCTGCTGAAAAGCCTGAGGTGTTTATTTTTAACATGTTCATAGTTTGAGCAAACACAAAATATATAGCTAAAACACACAGAATTCAACTGTTTCTGTTGAACAAAATTCAGCACAAATCTTGACCAAAAGATTTGATACATTTAAAGCTTCATTAGAACTCAAAATCTGAGTGAAATACTTTTTACTCCTTAAGTTCATTTTTAAATTGGCATTTAAATTGGCACATGATTTTTTTATGTGATACTTTTACTTTTACTTGAGTATTTTTTGGCTCTGGTATCTGTACTTTTAATTGAGTACTTTTTCCACCACTGCTGTAAATATTACAATTCTTAAATACAATTAAGGGACACATATCTGACTTCTTAAACCTTTTATTCCTTCTATATTTCTCTATATCTGCACATGGTATCCCGATACATAAAGTGAGCTGGGCTGTCTCTCCTTAATTGAAAACCAAGACTTCAATTTGAAATGCTGACTCCCCCCTCCACACCTCCACCCTTCTCCTCCTCCACCCTTCCACCTCACGTCTTCACTGTGACACAATGCCAGGCCTTTTCCTGATTAGCCCAATCTGGCACCGATAATGAGGAGAAAGACACCATGAGAGAGGCAGGACATGGAATCAAGGAAGATATCAAAGAGGGGTCTAATAGAGGTAACACATTCAGCCAAATCTGCAGCTCATTTGCATAAGAGAGTGCGGCTTCATTTGGCCATCTCTAACGACGCTAATGTCTTAACAAATTAATTTTGCTAATTAGACACGCCCAGTGGAGCTCACCAGCAGATTAAGCACATTAAACAAACAGCGGATGATTACCCTTGGGCGGGCTGAGAGGTGTTCCTCCCTCACAATGACTTCTCTACAGTGCCAGCTCTTGACATGGATCACAAAATAACACTTAAAGTTGCCAGATACCACACACCTGTCAAAATGCAAAATGAAAATATTTTGGGGAGGGATTCAGAGCTGCGAGGAGCTAAAAATATGCACAAAAGTCTCTCTATAAGCGTGGACGTGGGACCATTTTTTACATATAAATATTTGATATGTTGGACAAAAGTACTTGAGAGAAAAGCAGACAGTGCGTAGGAGGAGACGTTTGAATGTGCAAGTGGGACAGTCAGACCAGCTCTTATTAACGCAACATTATTGGACACAAAGTGAACGCACAGGTCCCTTGTTGAAGATCAAGTGTAACAAAACACAAATGCTCATATTGTTATCTTTCAAAGCTCACAGATATTTACTTAGCAGAAGAACTACAGGTAAACATAAAAAGCTATTCAAACACTTTCATGTGAGTACAATTCTATCAGTGTCAATACATTTCAGACCTATAGTAACTTTGTTCTAGCTTTGTATACTCACATTACATGTTCTAGTTATAATATATGACTAACTACAGGGCATCTGATGCAAAAATGTCCCAAATCCCCATGCCCCGGTCTCCAATATAGTCTGTAAGAGTTTAGACTGTCTCTCTTCAATCTTTACCCCATTTTCTCACTAATTATAGGAAGTGCTCCACTCTGTTTTTAAACTCCATACGCCTTCACTAGAATTATTTGGATGATTTCAGTCCTAATTTCCAATCCCATCTAAACAAAGGGTATAATGTAACTTAATTTGAAAATTACTGCTTCATGACATTACAAGGTGGAACATGACATTACAAGGTGGAACAGAGCATTTTGTGCTTTGGAGATGTAGATGGACT
Source organism: Periophthalmus magnuspinnatus (assembly GCF_009829125.3). Lineage (NCBI taxonomy): Eukaryota > Metazoa > Chordata > Actinopteri > Gobiiformes > Gobiidae > Periophthalmus > Periophthalmus magnuspinnatus. The sequence goes on along the minus strand of NC_047128.1, from coordinate 7,401,519 downwards.
AATAATATAAGATTACTGAAACGTGTGAAAAAAAACCCAAAAAATAAAAAAAACAAAAAACCCACAACTCCAGGTATGTTTTTGAGGAGGTAACAGCATTATAACATGGCATCAATTTTGTGTAATATAGGACCTTTAATGTGGTACAATAACATTTGTTTTACTTCAGCATTAAACAGCTGATCTTAATCTAGAAATCAGCAATAATTATAAAACAGTTTTATTAATCGCAAACCCAGAATTTGTAAGGACATGTTGTTGCTAGTTATTACCATTTCTGTGATAATAAAGTAAGAATCATAATGTTACCAAAAACTCTTTGTCATATCCAAGTTTGAGATCCCTTAAATGTACAGGACTGGATTAAAAATAAAAATGTAAATTCAAAAAAAGTAGTATAATGCCAGCGCCAGTGTTTTAGAGAGCCATACCCAACTGTGCCCCTTTCTAGCCACCAGTCCCCCGGTGCTGCGTGGTGACAGCTGCTGCCCTCTCGGTGCCGCTGAAATGAATAGATTATGAGCAGTAATTAGGTATACAGCAGAATCAATGTGCTCTGGGGCAAGGTCTGGGGGACGAGAGGGAGAGACAGGGGTGTGGGGTGGAAGGGACAGAGAGGAGGAGGAGGAGGAGGAGGAGGAGCAGGGAGAGGTGCAAGGAAAACAGAAAGAGGAAGTTCAGGAGTGACAAATGTGCTTATTATTGCCATTTTGGGGTATGTGGAAAACTGGACTAGGTAGTTTATTTTGGTTTTGTAACATTATAACAATATTTTTATCACTTTGGGTATATCTTATTTAACTGTTCTTGAATCACTGCACCAGTGAATAACACACTTGAAACACACTTGAAACTTGAAACAATATTTAATTACATAAGAGTTACAGTTGATATGGATTACATGTTATTAAATGGTAAATTATCACATTTTTATATAGCACTTTTCCATCTTCATGGCACTCAACGCACTTTAAACACACATTCATACACCAGTGTACACAGACACTGGGGACAAAGAAGATTAAGTGTCTTGCCCAAGAACACGACAACAGCATTCATCTGTGGGAGCTGGAATTGCACCACCAACCTGTGGGTCAGTGGATCTGACCTCTCTACCAATGATGTTTATGTCAAGAGTGGGATTTGAACCATCAACTTTTTGATCAGACAATGAACCCTAACTGAGCTACTGTTGCCCATTACATGTGTGTTTCATTATTCCCAATAATGTATAGTAGAGGGTAGTAATTTGCAATTCTATATGTAAAGTAGATTTGCAAATTTGATGAAACTGGTTGGAGAGAAAATCTAGTCTATTTACAAATAGTAGTAGTTTTATAACCCAACTGTAATAGCCTATATTACTATAACCTTACAACTCACTCGGGTATGTCTCAATGTAACGTTATTGAACGCTGTCTATTTGCACTCTTGTGGTATTATCAAACCAATAGAACATAATCTATATACATTTGTGATTCCATCTTATTTCTACATATGGCAGTCCATCAGACTATTCTTACAGTTTTAAAATTAGACTGCACTTGTCATCTGACTTGTATGGACTCCTCTGCTCAGATCTTCCCTGGGATTTGTCACTTTGTTCCAGACTGACAACATTTATACTAAAAGGTTTGAGGGCTTCCAAATAAAAGCATGCATATGAGGGGGGTGAGGGGGCAAAGAGGCATGTGGGGGCTGAGGAGGTGAGGTGTACCAGTCCCAGTCCCGGATGTGCCCTCCAGTAATGCATTTCCTTCTTTTTAGTGCTTGTGGAGTGCTGCCTGTGATCTGCTTCATAATTAACATATGCTTGTTAGTCAAGGTTGGTTGGAGGCTCCATGACCCGAAGTGCACACAGAGAGACCAGTGATGGTGATAGATTTTATATTTAAATAAGAAGACGCTGTATACAGAGGTAGCAAGTAATTATATCTCGTAGATCATTTGAGATTTGTCTTTTTCATTGTTACAGATTGCAATAAATAATGTTGTCTGAAAATACACTTAGGCTTGGTATACTGTTTATCAGGGTTTTTGCCTTAAAGCTGACCTGTTCTGCAAAATCAATTTTCAAAGCTTTTAACTTTGTTATGGTTGTTTCTCCTTCTCATTTACCCTCTTGAAATTGTATTTGCAGTGATTCGTGCATGTTTGAGCAATCTTTAATCGGTTATTTTCAAGGCGCCATAATGCCGATCAACCCCTGCTTTTCACTGCCCCCGGCACACGCCGACTGTGACGTACTTACTTTGTACTCCGATTTTATTTTCTTAGTTGATGATATGTGAAGGATTCGGCAGCATCACCTAGTCATTTTAATAGATATGTAAAAAAATCCACCGCTCGCAAACGTGATGTGCTTTCATGTCGACATCAGCTCCCATTGGTTTCAGTTTTCTATCACAGAAGTCAGCGGACTTGTTTCTTTTATTAAGTTGTTGTAGATTCATATTATTATTTGAAATGTGCAAATTATAACATAATGATCCACGAGTGTCATAGATTATAACTATATTGCAGTCACAACCACAATATGTCTTCTTTAAAATAATGTAAATATAATGTTGTGAGGCCAAAAAGACTTTGCTGGTTCATTGAGAGGTCAGGTAAGACTAAAATAAATCAATACTACCTGGAGATGCATCAAAGTAAAAGGCTATATGAGTGGAGCTCAAATAGTTTGTATGAGTAAGGTGAACTTTAAAAACACGGAAGAGCACTTGTAATACCAAATTATCCTGTCACAACAGTGAACACAACATTTTGAAAAATGTAAATATATTTTTTGATGAGTGGCAACAACCAAAAACTGTAAAAACATAAAACCTGAAGTTTTTTTTGTTGTTTACAAATTTAGTTCAACTAGATTATTATTATTATTATTTTTTAAAAACAATTATTTTATTTGAATAGATTTTTTGACAATTCTCCACGCTTCCAGAACAATATAAGCATTTATTTCTCTGAACCTCAATGTCCAAGTGCAAACACCCCTCAGCAGCCGGACAGCTTGGTTAAACCTGATCAAATTTGTTTAGAGAATGAGTGCAGCCACTTTAATACGCTGATGAATATGAGGTGCTGAATGTGCACGTGTCATATTTGTCCAATCTCTGCACCTCATTTGGGCATAATGAAGACATGGCCCTGCACTTGTGATTATTCACACATCTCCCAGGGCTCTTGACCCTCTCAGAAAAGATAAATAGAATCTACTTAACCTATTCAGACAATAGATGAGCATCAGTGAAAACCAGCTGAATTCTTGTCATTGTATTCTGCTCAAGTGCAGGAGATCCTTGAAAAACATATTCTTTTTTGGTAGTCATAAAATGTGGATTGCTGGTAGTGTTTTTAAGCCTCATTTGATATGAGGCTTAAAATGATTGCTACAATAAGTGATCACAATAAGTGATCCAGTCACAAAGAGCCACAGGTCAATGGGACTGCGCCACAAATTATATATATTATATATATAATTATATATATATATATATATATATATATATATATATATATATATATATATATATATATATATATATATATATATATATATATATATATATATATATAATTATATATATATATATATAAATATATATATATATATATATATATATATATATATATATATATATATATATATATATATATATATATATATATATATATATATATATATATATATATATATATATATATATATATATATATATATATATATATATATATATATATATATAAGGTCTATTCCAGGGTACTGGAGAGGAGAATCTGACCGATAGTCGAACCTTGTATTCAGGAGGAGCAGTGTGGTTTTCGTCCTGGTCGTGGAACACTGGACCAGCTCTATACTCTCCATCGGGTCCTCGAGGGCTCATGGGAGTATGCCCAACCAGTCCACATGTGTTTTGTGGATCTGGAGAAGGCATTCGCCCGTGTCCCTCGTGGTGTTCTTTGGGGGGTGCTCTGGGAGTATGGGGTCCGGGGCTCTTTGCTAAGGGCTGTCCGGTCCCTGTATGACCGGAGCAGGAGCTGTGTTCGCATTGCCGGCAGTAAGTCGGACCTGTTCCCGGTGCATGTTGGACTCCGCCAGGGCTGCCCTTTGTCACCGGTTCTGTTCATTATATTTATGGACAGAATTTCTAGGCGCAGCCAGGGGCCGGAGGGGGTCTGGTTTGGGAACCACAGGATTTCATCTCTGCTGTTTGCAGATGATGTTGTCCTGATGGCTTCTTCGAGCCAGGACCTGCAACAGGCACTGGGGCGGTTTGCAGCCGAGTGTGAAGCAGCTGGGATGAGAATCAGCTCCTCCAAATCCGAGGCCATGGTTCTCGACCGGAAAAAGGTGGTTTGCTCTCTCCGGGTGGGTGGTGAGTCTCTGCCCCAAGTGGAGGAGTTCAAGTATCTCGGGGTCTTGTTCACGAGTGAGGGAAGGATGGAGCGGGAGATTGACAGGCGGATCGGTGCAGCGTCTGCAGTCATGCGGTCGCTGTATCGTCCGTTGTGGTGAAGAAGGAGCTGAGCCCAAAGGCGAAGCTCGCGATTTACCGGTCAATCTACGTTCCTACCCTCACCTATGGTCATGAGCTCTGGGTAATGACCGAAAGGACAAGGTCGCGGATACAAGCGGCTGAAATGAGCTTCCTCCGCAGAGTGGCCGGGCGCACCCTTAGGGATAGGGTGAGGAGCTCAGTCACACGGGAGGAGCTCGGAGTAGAGCCGCTGCTCCTACACGTTGAGAGGAACCAGTTGAGGTGGCTCGGGCATCTGTTCAGGATGCCTCCTGGACGCCTCCCTAGGGAGGTGTTCTGGGCATGTCCCACCGGGAGGAAGCCCCGGGGAAGACCCAGGACACGCTGGAGGGACTACGTCTCTCGACTGGCCTGGGAACGCCTTGGGGTCCGACCGAAGGAGCTGGAGGACGTTTCAGGGGTGAGGGAAGTCTGGGAGTCCCTGCTTAGACTGCTGCCCCCGCGACCCGGCCCCGGATAAGCGGAAGAAAATGGATGGATGGATATATATATATATATATATATATATATATATATATATATATATATATATATATATATATATATATATATATATATATATATATATATATATATACACACACACACACACACATATATATACATATTATGTATATTTTCCTTTCTCTATTTGTATTACTATTAGTAGGTATGTATGCATGTATTTATTTTGTTATTGTGAAAACCATGAAAATAAATAGTTAGAAAAATAAAAAATAAATATATGGGGTGCACCAAGTTAACAAGTTCCAAATAGAAAACATTTTCTCTTGCACCTTTGCTAATATAAGTGAGACAGGTGAACCAGTTTGCCAAAGGACACAATGGCAGTATGAAGCACTGATACTTGACAGTTGTATATAGTATATGTAATTAACTGATTGTTCACATCTTCAAAAACGACTTGATCTTGATTTTGTAGATGATATTGCCTAGTTGACTCTAGCAATAGCATTTTACCAGTTAATCGTTAATCTTTATTTTGTAACCTGACTACCGATCACAAAAATACATGTTCAACTAACTCTTATCTCTAACTCAGAATGCAAAGTTCTGCTAATACAATCCCATGTTTCTGCACATCGGCCCTTCTCCACACTACCCCTGCAGGACTCCATTGTTATAAAATGTTGGTATGCTGCATATTTTGTCCAACTTGTCTTCTGGCGACTGGCTCTCTGTATCTCTTGTGTGTGGTACCGGTCTGATCTCCACTGTATGCATGTTTAGACTTCGCTTTGGGCTGGCGTGCTGCTGCTGTCTGCTTACTGTACGAATGCTGGAACAGAACAAGTCTAGTAGTGTGTGAGTCTGTTTGCCTTTGCCACATCTCAACGACATCAAAGCGCTGTGCAAACTCAGCCCCTGGCACCACTTTGGATTCCCATCTCCCCCCTTCACTGTTTAAAGCGGGCAAGACAGGAGCGACCTGCACTAATAAAAGAGCTATTATTCAAAAGAAGACTGCTATGTGCGCGTGTGGCATATCTGTGGAATCTGAAGGTGAGGGAATGCAAAGCTTTAGTGAGAATGGGTTAGGAAGAAAGGTCAAAAACAGATAGGAGACTAAAGAGGGATAAGGAGGAGGTGTGTATCCCTAAAGCACTTCTTGTCGTATTTTATTTGTTATGAGGATATAGAAGCAGGAGGTAAATGGATTGTGTAGATGATCAAACAATACACAGGCCACAAATTGGGCAATGTAACAGCTTTGTTCTGGGTTAGAGGTGTCACTGTGAGAAGAGATGAAAAGAATAGGATAAGTCACTTTAAAGCAGGGCTAAAGCAAAATAAGTATAGTGCAAATGTAACCCAACACTGCAGCGGGATCTATACAGAGTATACCTATGTACATCAGTACATCAGCTGCACACAATAAAGAGCAGATTTGAAAAGAAGAGGAAGAAGAAGATACAAAGGGACAACATGGTCAGAAAGGTACAGATAGATAGAATTCAACTCAATATCTGTCTTCTTTATACTGTGTTTGTATTTATTGATTTGTATTATGTGTACTTTGGGCCTCTGTACACCTAAAGCCTAGCCAGCAAAAACCTACACTTTTCTAAACAACTGGGTCTACGGTCTCCCCAGATTCCAATGGACATGAATGGAAGGGGGATTACCCAATCAGAGAGACACAGGGCCTGGTTGAATAAATAATATAACTGTTTACAAGCAAAAATAACAGACTGAAAGTAAATCTGAGGTAAAATTACTATAAATGTCACATAAATGTTGCCTGGCAAATCCAGAATGATATCTCTGTATTTTTAATATAGATTGAAAAGCATGTTTCCAATTGGCTAATCCACCTGTCAGTCACACCTATTTGAAAGCGGGGAAATTAACCTGTGACCAGTCTCACATCTTTGTAAAGTATTGAAGAAGTGCGTATTCTGGATCCCAGGCAAAGATAAATCTGCAACTCACATACCTATAAAGAAAGTACTAATGCGTCCAATTTTACTTTAGAAATACCATGTTCTTTTTAAGTGAAGCTCTAATTGTACCATATTGATCGCAAAATATTTCCATCCTTTCTTCCACTTTTTCTAGTTGCCTATAATTTGCATAACCTGACAAGAGTTGCTTGACTTTAAAACTGTCCATCTGATGAGAGAGGGAGCAGAGTGAGAAAAGAGAGCAGCCCATGAAGCTCTTGTGAAAGTTGTAAAATAAAATACTTTGTAAAGAGGAAATAAACGCTGCAGCGAGTGGAAGATTCATGTGCTCAAATAAACTGGAGCTTTTGAATTTTTAATTACGTTGGGCCCTAATTATGGCCATCAGACAGTACAGCTCTAAACACACTCTGTGCACTTTCTCCCCATTGCTCTTTCTCCCCATCCCCTCCTCTCCGAGTTGGCTGTGGACCGAGCCTGGGTGTATTTTTCCATCCCATTAATATTTGATGAAAATGGGCCAAGCCTGCTTCATCTGCTCATCGCCACTAAGAACATGGCCACCATTACGAGCCCTCCGCTTCCTCCTCTGCATTAGCGAGATGACAGAACGCAGAAAGCCCTCTATGCAAAAGAAGGTGTGGTTAAGTATTGGCTGGCTGTGCGCTCCTCAACTGTCGATCGACGCTATTAGATGTTGAGAAACAGTTGGGTGTGAGCTATAATTGAGCTGACACTAATAATGAAAGCAGATACTGTCTAGAGCAGCCCTTGGCAATATGCTAAAGATATTGATGCCCCTAATAATTCAGGTCCTCGACAGAGTAGTGGAGGAATTGTATTTTTTTCTCCTGTGCAGATTTGAAGCAGGAAGCAGGGAAATAAGATTTAAAATGGCCCTAAAATGCAGCGGCGGGCTCCATTCGATAACGTACACTCAGCTCTGGTGTTCAGTCATAATGCATCACTGAGAAATGCACAAGGACATCCAGGCATTAGGCATGATCAAGGGCAGCGTAAACTGGTGGATGTTTTTTTTTATTGAAGGAATATTGTATAGAGGTATAACCCATTTTGGACTGAGACTATATAAGCTGTGAAAGACATTTTATCACATGTAGTAAAATGAATCAAATTATATGTTTTTTGTTTTTTTTTTGCGTTATCATAATTTGAGAGTGAAAGTTTGCCTCTTGATAGGTCAGTGGATGTATAACTGTACCTGATTTCTATGGTTTTAAAGCAAACCTATTCTGAAAAACTTTTCAGACTTTTTTAATCATGTTATAGTTCTTTCCTCTTCTCATTTACCCACTCAAAGATGTTTTTGGAGTGATTTGCGCATGTTTGAGCAATCTTCAATCGCTTATTTTCAAGACAACATATTGCTGATTAATACTCATTTTCATTGCCACCAGCTTGTGCCCACTACTCTACTTTGTTCTCCAGTTTTATTTTCTTAATCAATGATGCATTTTGGTACAAATGAAAAAATGCACTATTTGCATCAGTGTGATGTGCAGCTCTCCATAGGATGGGCTGACAACTGCAGCTTTGTGGTTCCTTGTCATTTAGTAATTTTAGATTAATCTTGCTATTTAAAATGTCCAAATTATAACATACTGATCCATGGGTGACATAGATTATAACTATAGAGCAAACAGAAGCTCAATAGGTCTTCTTTAAACCAATTTTATAAAGCAATTCATTTTTAACAGTTTGCAACGATCCAAACGTATGAATGACATAACGCAGAAATTATTTATCGCAATGAATTTGGAAGTGCAACTCACAACTTTCAGAGACTAGAGCAGAATTTTGCTATCATCCCACTACTAACAACACTAGCATGCTAACAGTGCACTACAGTTAATTTCTGGTTTGTGGACAATAAAAATGCTTTTATAATTCGATGCAGACAGCACACAGCTCTCATTATGACCTTGCGTTATGACTAAGTTTTGCTTTATTGCATGAAAAAAATAGCTCATCCCCTTTAAATGTTATATTTTCAGAACAGAAAAACATTGTAAAAAACATAAAAAACAAAACAATGGCCCATTGCTCTGGTTTAGCTTTCTGCTAACAACAACTAGCATGCTAACAGCGCACTGCAGCGTGCAGTGGTTAGTGGAGTATAAAAATGCTTTGTATTAGATGAAGACAGCACACAGTACTCATTTTGACACTGCCTTTGGACTAATTTTAGCTTTCTCCTAACAACAACTAGCATGCTAACTGTGCACTACATTGTTCTATTTTCAACCAATAGTAAAATATTGTTAAAAAAACAAAACAATGGCCCGTAATAGAAATATTCCTGTCGTTGCTTTGGCACCTACGTGACCATTCGCCCATAATGCATCACACGAGTTAAGGCCTCGCAGTATGATGGAGAGGAGAGGAAATTGTTTGGTGTTTTTATTGAAGTTATATTGAATGGTAGTTAGTAATAAGAACAACTGCAGGCTCATATTGGCTTTGACAGGGAATGTAGTTGGCCTCAGAACACACACACACGCTCATACCCACACACACGCATAAACACACACACACGTTTTGTTTCATTGTATCACTCACAGGGGAATGCAGGGAGCCCGTGTTAGACTGCAGCGTTGGTTTGTGTCGAGTCTTTGTCAAGGACCTCTATAATGACCAGCTCAACCTTGTGGCTCCTGTCTGAGAGGCCCGCGCTCCCTGGGGCTGATATGCACAGAGAGGGGGAGTGGGAGATACGAGGGTGTACAGGGTAGTGTGGGTGGTGGTGGTTGCGGCAGTGACTGACCCTATAATGTGAAATAAGGTAACATGTCCACCAAATCACAAGGAGGATTAATGGTTTTGATATAGGTGGGTGTAAAAATAATATCAGGGAGGAAATTTATTATTTGGGCACAATGCGACATAAATCCATAACTGTGACAAATAAAAAATTAAATTTTTTTTTTTTAAAGTTTGTTAATCAGGAGAAAATGCAATGGATTTGAAATAGTAATAAAATATAATTATGAAGGTGTAGTTATTTTAAGTGTTCCCCAGCTGTATATAAGATTGAGATTGAGATTAAGTTTTGACAACCTGATCAGGTACTCTGATATTCGCCTGGTACATAAAATCTTGCATGACGCTACCCCACTCCCACTAAGACCTATGTACAGCCTCACTCTCAACTAACAAGTAGAGTGTTAAGGTCCGTGTCTAGGGGTGACTGCAATGTTCCTACAAGAAAGTCAGCTTTCTCTCAATCTGCCTTCTCTTTTAGTTTGTTGTTTATTCAGACACACAGAAAAAAATAAAATAAAATATAAAAAAACCCAACACAGTCACATTCATAGAATTTGTTCATTGAGACTGAAAGGCATAGGCTGAAGCTAAGCTTATTTATGCCTGCTTAATTCCACATCTAAAGAATAATATACAGTATACAATACAGAAGAAATACATTTGTTTTTATATTCTTACGGTAACCTCTGGATTTATATTTGTATATATAATAATCATTAGTAGTCCTTTTTTATCATTATCATAGGTGTTATTTTTAACATATTATTATTATTACTATTTTGTTTTCCTATTACATAATTCATATTATGTAGTAGACAAAGTTTATACTATGTTCTTTAATGTTCAGTTCAGTTGTCATAGTAACAGTTATACTATTGCTCTATATTTTTTTTAGAATTTTTAATTTCTACATTTTCTTAAATACTTTGATTGATGTACAGCTTTTTAATTCATTGTCCAAACAATTCCATAAATTAACCCCTGTAACTGAGATGCACATAGATTTTTTTGTAGTTCTTGCCATAGTTTTTTGGAAGATGCAAGTTCCCCTCAGATTATAGCGACTCTCTCTAGGTCTGAACAGCTCCTGGATACAGTGTGGAAGCATGTGGTTATGGGCCTTATACATAACAACTGCTGTATTAAATTCAACCACATTGTTTAGTTTTAATGTTTTTAGTTTAATAAAGAGTGGGTTGGTGGATGCATAATATTCTGCATGATTGACAATCCTAATCGCTTTCTTTTGAAGTAAAAATAGAGGATTCATGTTGGATTTATAATTGTTCCCCCATACAATTGTTCTTTCCACACAATAATTGAGGTATGGAAGGAAAATAGAACAATATAATATAAACAGTGATTTTTGGTTTAAAAAAGTTTTCATTTTACACATTATAGCAATAGTTTTTGATATTTTTGTTTTTACATTATTTATATGTACTTTCCAGCTTATTTTACTATCGATGATGATACCTAAAAATTTAGTTTCATACACTCTTTCTATTTCTATATCATTAATTTTTATTTTAATTTGTTTAGAAATTTGTCTATTCCCAAAGAGTATATATTTGGTTTTACTTAAGTTAAGTGATAGTTTGTTAATATCAAACCATTTCTTTATTATTTTGAGCTCATTTTCCACTGTATCCAGAAGTTGATCTAAGTCTCTTCCTGAGCAGTACAGACTGGTATCATCTGCAAACAAAATACACTTTAGGTTTTTCAATATGTCACATACATCATTTATATACATAATGAACAATTTTGGTCCCAAAATGGAACCTTGTGGAACTCCATGTGTAATCGTCTTTTTATATGAGTCAAAATTGTTCATATGCACATACTGATGTCGGTTACTAAGATAACTATTTAACCAGGTGAGTGCAGTGCCTCTGACACCATACCTTTCCATTTTTTTCAAGAGTATTTTATGGTCAATGGTGTCAAAGGCCTTGCTTAAGTCTATGAAAACTCCAACTGTGTATTGTTTATTGTCCGTTGCTGTTACTATCTCTTCCACTAGTGCCATGACTGCCATCGAAGTGGACCTGTTTGATCGAAACCCATACTGATGGTTACTTAATAAATTATTTTTCTCAATAAAGCTATCAAGCCTTACTGCAAACAGTTTTTCTAATATTTTTGAAAATTGCGAGAGTAATGAGATGGGTCTATAATTAGGGAACAGGTGTCGGTCACCATTTTTAAATATGGGAATTACCTTAGCTGTTTTCATTTTACTCGGGAAGATGCCGGTGGTAAAGGATTGATTACAGATGTAAGTAAAAGGTTTAACTATACAGTGTATGATGTCTTTAATCAATAACATATTTATATCAGAGCAGTCAGTAGATTTCTTATTTTTAAATTTTCTTACTATTTGTATAATTTCATCTTTGTGTACATTCCTTACAAACATAGAATTTGTATTTTGTTGAATAATCCCCTCATTTAACCCTTCCTTTTCTCTGGGCTCTATAATTCCATTTGCAAGGGTGGGCCCTACATTTACAAAAAAGTTATTAAATGCATTTGTCAATTCTTTGATGTTATCTATTACTATAACGTCCTTGACAAAATGGTTTGGGTATTGGGCTTTTTCATTCCCCTTTCTAATTATTCTGTTTAGTATTATAGTATTGTTTAGTATTTATCTTTTAAAGCCATCAAGGAATGGAACGGGCTTCCAGAAAATCTTAAAACCATAGCAGATTATCGCAGCTTTTCATGGGCTGTTAAAAACTGGCTTCTTGACCATCAGTCCTGCTCACACTAACAATACCAGACAGGTATTCAGCCATCAGATGTTACCCTCGTGGGTACCATCTGATGGCCACTAGATTACCAGATCATGAGTGTCATGCAAAATGTCTTAGTATCATATTACTGTCTTGTTTACATTTATAATACCAATAAGGTACAGAGCTATCAGATGCTGCCCTCGTGGGTATCATCTGATAGCGACTACACTGTATTTATTCTGATATGTCTTGCACTTTAATAACCTGTAGTTTGCATTATGTATTGAAAATTTTGCACACTTGTACATTGTCTTTTGTATTGCACTTTTTATATGTGAATTGTTTTTTAATGTTTGTGACACCAAGGACTACAGATGGAAATTAGCATTTTGCTAAATCTGGTGCAGCCATCTTTTTAATGTATCTGCACATTGTCCTTCAAATAAATAAATAAATAAATAAATAAATAAATAAATAAATAAATAAATAAATAAATAAATAAATAAATAAATAAATAAATAAATAAATAAATAAATAAATAAATAAATAAATAAATAAATAAATAAATAAATAAATAAATAGATGGTTATGCACCTATAGGTAAAGGTAAGATTATGGTATAGGCTTTTGCACTGGTATATCCACAGGTTCACTCAAGGACATCAGCTAAAAAGTAAATCTTTCAATTTTAAAGGCCCATATCATGCAATTTCTGATCTATATCTATTATAAACTTCAGGTATGTTTCCTCATCACAAACATACCTGAAGTTGTGTCTTGTTTCATTCACACATGTTTAACACACAAACCCTGCATACTGCTGAGTTCTTGTCTGAAACAGAAAACACTCTGTTCTATATTGTGATGTCGTGTGGTAATACAGGAAGTGCACCACTGTGTTTTTAAACTCCATACACCTTAACTAGAACCATTTGGGTTATTTCAGCCCTGAAACTGTCAATCTCTGTTGAACTAAAGGTAAAAAGTAGTTGCTAACTTGAAAACTACTACTACATGACATCACAAGGTGGAACAAAACATTTTGAGAGTTACTCAAGCATGTGGGAATGAAACAAAATACAACTCCAGATTTGTTTTTGAGGAGGTAACAACATTGTAGCATCCCTTAAAGCTCACATTACTCAGTTTTCATAATACAGCACCTTTAATATGCAAAATTTAAATCACTGAAATATTTAAAATTACCCAGTGAATCATACGCCCCCAAAAACACATAATTTTTTACTTTTCTACAGTAGGGAGTCATTCTGTGTGTTTATAGTCAGTTAAATTAGAGTTGTGCATAAATCTGTTACTAATTATGTGCTTAAATCATGTGAATATTCATTAGCTACAAAGTGTTGTACATAATCCACACCTGACTAAAAATACTTGCCCATCTCCACCTCACAAAATCTACAGCTTGCATTTTCACTTACATCTTCTCTCATTAATCACTTCAATAATTCCCTGCACGTCTGTCCGAACCATAAATGCTGTTAAAATTCAAAACGTCTGATTGGCAACTATCGTTCGCTGGCTCTAAAAAGGTCTGCAGTCAGTCAGAGGAAGAGGAGCAAATGCGAGGAGACTTGACTAAGTAGACTAGAAAGTACCTGTCAACTCCAGCACTGCGTCTTTCAGATTAACATCAAATTTTCATTCCTCTGTGCTGAAAGCTTGTTATAGTGCTCTATCCGGCCCCAGTTTGTAGGTTACAGGGCTAATGCACCAGGAAACGCAATGCAATCTGACATGCCATGAAAAAAATAAAAATAAAAATAACGCTTCAAAAGTTTTTCTGTTTGTGATATATGTGCGCTTTGAATGATAGTGAATACAAGATGTACTCTGTAAAATATAAATCAACTTTGATAGATGAGAAAACAGATTGGGCTAAATGGAAAATACGTTCTGTGCCAACCTCACTGTCGCTGCTTCCTGGCCAACTTTATCTCTATAGGGTTTTTGTCACGCTAAAATGAATAAATATTTAAAGATGAGGCAGTATAAGTATAAGTAGGCAGTATTTTACATATAAAAATGATTGGATAGTCTTTATTTTGATTAATTTTAACAAGTTGTTTATTTTATGATTTCTGATTTTTAATAAAAGTAAAAAAAAGTTGCTAGCTAATGTGCTGCTGTGCACAGAGCCTATGGACTAACAAACTAAGCAGATTGCTAACTCACTAGTTGCAAGGCTGATCATCAGTAACACATATTTATTAAAGACGCACTGTGACTTTTCTGGTCGAGGGTCTGCCACCTGCTCAGCTCCATGGAGATGTTATTGCTTTGGGCAGAACATTCCATAGTGTTTTCTTTTAATTACAGGTGTGTTTTTATTGCTTGGAAATATCTTACAAGTTTTCTCTGTGAACAGACTTGCCTGATCTTGCCAGATCTGACCTGAAATCTGGCAAAGTTATATAACACACCTTTAAGGTACAGGTTTATGTATTTCCATCCTTTTCACTGAAATAAATACTAAAGAGTTTAAGTCTTCTTTACCAAATTGTTAATATTGGGAAAATTGTGTATTATTGAAACACAAAATTACAAATGATTCGAAGAATACCATTACAATATTTCAAATTCATCACTTTAAATGATGAACACACAATACAAAAAAATAAACAAATCCTAAACAATATTTATGTATGTTTTGTGTAAATTTAAAACACTTCAAAGTAAATTTCAGCATTTCTCAGAGCAATTTCCCTGTAACACTCTGCTTTGTTTTACAGTGCAACTTCATTAAACCATCTTCCCCTATACCCGTCATTATTACATCTA
Organism: Periophthalmus magnuspinnatus; assembly: GCF_009829125.3. Taxonomy (NCBI): domain Eukaryota; kingdom Metazoa; phylum Chordata; class Actinopteri; order Gobiiformes; family Gobiidae; genus Periophthalmus; species Periophthalmus magnuspinnatus. The sequence goes on along the minus strand of NC_047128.1, from coordinate 7,386,246 downwards.
TTGGGTTGGACTGTGTAAAAGAAAAACTCTATCTGGGGAAATATTCACTACAATTACTTCAAAAGGTGTCCCCCCAAAAGTACCACAACACAATAGTACATGAGAGAAGGAGACCAGAACAACTCTAAACGACTGCAGTCCCAACATGGCATCTGTAATATTTCTTAATTGGAGTCTGAACATCACATGGGCCTTTTGTTTAGCACTCTCTCACTTCCTCTCTCGATCTCTCTCCTTCTCCCTCGCTCTCCTCATTTGCATATTCATTGAGATATCAATTATTTAACGCTGGGCACAATGACTGGCTCCATTGCTATGAGGTTCTGTGCTCCATCGCATACATACAGTGTGTGTAGTGTGTGTGCAGTTTTCTGAATAACACATGGAATAGTAAATCAGTGCATGTGATAATAACAGGGCTCAAATATAGAGACACATAAAGAGGAGACATGAGAATGCACAAGAAGGATTCATTTATTCTAATTGATGTTTTTGTTTGTGTTTTCTTATAATTTTTTTTTTTTGCACTAATACATTCTCCAATAAATACTATGACTTAAGGATTAATGTATAAACTATAGCCTACATCAGATATTATTGTTCATATTTTACAATTACATATTTATTTTAATTGCATTTATTCTTGGTGTAAATTATGTTTTTCAAATGTTAATTTTGTGATGTTTGAATGTAAATCTATTACATAAATTATTCCTTTGTAAAACAAGAAAAAAAAATCGTTTAAAGGACTTGGTAATTCGTTTCAGGTTTTAAGTAATTATAATGCACAAAAATGTTTTCAATGTGAAATAGGCTGAAACATAAAACTTGAAAAAACACATAGAATTACATATTTAACTACAAAACCTAATTCATATAGCTTAAAAGTGACATCATGTAAGTTATAGTAATGAAAAAATATTCATATTTTTGTAATGAAAACTTGATTTAAAATTTAAATGGAGTTAGAAAGATCAAAAGTCCCTACATTTCTTGTTCAAATGACCCCAAATCTGTTAATACTACGGACATCGCAAACACACTTGTGGACTTCCTCCTCGCTATGTGATGTAAGAACCAACGAAGCATGCAAAATTCTATGCTTCAATTTTCTCCATTCTCCACAACAATGACCAATCCAGCACTGCACCCCCGAGACCCCCCCTCCCTTCCCTCAAAAAAAAAAAAAAAAAAAAAAAACAACAACAAAAAAACCCCACTTTTATTTATCCTCTGAACACTACAATGTAAATAAACAAAACTATAATTTTAGCTGCACCGGGCAACTCCTGTCTCATCACACCTCAGCTGGTAATGACCTAAGGAAAAAAAATCAACATGGTCTCAACAGCAGCCAATACAGTTTCTCCTTCAAGCATCTGACACACACTTCTGAAAATACACACACGCACACACACACACTCGCGACAGAGCAACCCAATAGATGACCGCACTTACTTTAAATGTCCCATGAAGGAAAAGTTTTGGGATTTTTTTCCCCGCTTCTCGCTAGAGTCTCTCTCCCTTCCGCCTCCTCTGTTAGGACAAAACCTCAGCCATTCTTATCAGCAATCTATGACTAAAAAAGGCTTGTCTTCTTCATCATTTTTATACATTTTTTCTAGTGTAAACGCTCTCGCTAGCTTGCCGCGGATGCCGACTGGAGCTCTGTGTGCATCTGGTTGCACAAGCACAATCAATATGGAAGGGGAGAGCTATTTTATGATTGGAGAAGTTGTTGTGTTTTTGGTGGTGGAAATTCATTATTTAGTATCTGAACCTTCAGCAATTCAGTATCATTTATTCATAAAGTCCCTTTTTGCCAGGAGGAAATGGATACAGCAGCTGCAGCAACCCGAACAGAGAGAGAGAGAGAGAGAGAGAGAGCAGAGAGGAGAGAGAGAGGGTGGAGAGAAGAAAGGGCGAAAGAGAAGAGGGCTTGTAGATGAAGGGAAAAATACATGCGGGGGGTGAACGTAAGCGCAGGGATATGGGTAGGAGGATGAATTGATAATATTGATCAGGAAGTGCTTGATATAAAGGCGTAGGGTCTCTATTTTTATCAAGCGCGGGATGATTGACAGTTAAATAGCAAAGATGGCTGGGAGGAAGGAGCACGCGGCCTTGAACATCACATAGAGATGGGAGCTTAGCGATTAAAGCAAGCTTCACTGACACGCAGCAGCAGCAAAAGGGGAAGTATAGAAGCAGCAGAAGCAGGCTCAAGAAATACATCTACACAGCCCCAGTGAAACATAGAGAGAAATCACTCGAAATATTGTTTGTTTACTCTGCAAAATAACAACAACAAAAGAAGAGGATTCAAAGTGAGACTATGGGGCAGAGTTGTTAGCTGGAGTCAAACAGCAGGCTTTGTAAATGTAGCCCTCTGAAGTCGTGGCTATGGACAAATGCTGAGTAATGTCAAAATGAATGTAAAAACACAAGACTGCAAAAAAGCGTTTTCTGTATATGAAGGTTTTGAATGGGCTCTTTGTGTAGAAACCAGCGAAGATGTATGAAACCATTTAAACGACTCTGCTTTTCCCTGACACAGAAATCCTTCCAGTGGAGTTGGATTTTTTTTTTTTTTTTTTTTTTTTTTCCTGTTTTGTATTCTGCTCAAAATAAAAGCAATTTGAAAAGCGCCCCACTTCTTGAATTATTTAGACACAACTTAGTCCGATGCTGGCAGCAGAAATTGCACTGATCCATCTCAGTCAAGAGGTAAAGAATGAGACACACCTGTAGCGGCCAGCTTCAGGGCTGTGATTCGTTGAAAGGGAACACCTTCACTGTTTGTAGTGCGGACGTGATGTTCAGAATGGCCCATACGAGGCTTGGACTTTGACTTCAAATATGTGGAGTCTACAGAAAGTAAAAGTAAAATACATGTAATAAAATATAAAACTTGGGACTTAACAAAATATTTCTTGACACCTTAACAATGAAAATACATCTGCAAACAGGTGTTACTTTAGGAACATGACTTTGACTTAAATTTGTAGAGCTATTTTAATTTTGATTAAAATGTGAGCAATTAACAAATCCCAAATGCTGATATTTAGGTATTAGGATGTCCTCTGCAAACCACAACATATCTAAACTTTTATGAAGCAACAAAAACTGTAGCCTAAACCTCTCCAAGTGTGTTCTGAAATGTTATTGTTCTATTGCTTTAGCAGTTGTTATTTCAATCCTTTCTAAAATGTTAATGGTCTTGTATGTGTTGAAAATGTACAAATGAATCATGATCTGAAAATATAAAACACAAATCACAGTTAGCTGCTTTTCAACTTTCAACTAGCTTCACACAAAAAAGTGTGGCCCAGCTAAAATTGACAAATAAAGATGTTTTGTTTGGAAATGAATCATATGGAATTTGGAGAGTTTATAGTCAACAGTGTTAGGCCTATTTAAGTTTTGGTCAAAATCTATTAAACTGGAAAAAGTAGACTTAAATAATAAAATGCTTAAATATTTTTTTTTATTTCTGATACTCCATTTGTCCTATTCTTGAGACACACAACCAATACTATCCACAATGTTGGTCTTGTAAATGTTTATAGAACATAGGACAGAATATAGAGTAATGATCTGATGTTTTGTGTTTAGCTTAGAGTTGACACCTTTTGCTGTTGTTAATGTAACTGCTTTTGTATGTGACACTTGGTTGCTATGCCAACAAGTTGATATGAAGGTTCTGTTAATCAGTTACTGGTCTGGTTTTGGAGACTGGCTTTGGTGAGTTGAGACTGCTATTTTTTTTTGCTCCTGTTTTGACATGGGCTACGGCCTACAGTAGCCCTTGTGTTCAGAAAATAAACAACCTGAATAAATTCTGCCTGTTTCCTTACACCAGAGCCCCACATTTGTAAAGCTGCATTGTTTTGTTTACTTCATTTGAACTATTTGAAGTCTAGTCTTACAGTTAATAGTCAAATGATCTCACTGTGACTGAACACTAAAGACCAGCCCTTTTTCCTGTCGATGTCTTAAAAGGTTATCCCTCACAGAGCTGGCAGGGTTGACTTAATAAATGGATATTGTTATACCACAGTAAAATACATATTGATCGATGTCCCGTAATGCACCTGGATTAATACGGCAGTCATGTGATGCGTTCAGTTCTGTCTGTTTTCGTGCTCAGGGGAGTCTGCTACATACTATATGACATCATGCGTTCAAGTTTAGACAAAGTTAAGTTGGAAAGCCCACCCCGGGAGGATTTTGTAATTAATTTGGTCTCACCTGGTGTAAAAGCTCTTAGTGTCACATAATTGAATGAATAATTTAGGTTATATTTTTTATGAAGACGGTTGCTACATTTCCCCGGCTGCAAACTTTCCAAAGCTTGCTCAGTGTCTTCTTGAAGTTTTCATTGTCCAGAGAATACTGTTGCTACGCGATCACACAATGGAAGTATACAGGGCTTTGAAGTGCTCCATTCTACCATAGGGAAGATTGGGGGGTGACTATGGACTGACTAGCAACTCCAGCTCTACTCATGTCAGCTGTCCATCAAACCACCCCGGCTCCAAAAGTGTGTATACCAAGCCTCCCAAGCTTCACAAGGCAAAGCTAGGGCCAGGTAGTTTAAAGCGCATCATTACTAAAGGGACACAATGTAGTATCGCGCACCAAAACCCATGTGAATTCTCTTCCCATTGTAAATTACATGCACCAACAACCCAATGCGAGACAATTAGGAGGTGATTACGTATAAATCAAATGATGACAGGTTGACCACGCGGATTTTGGTGGCACGTTGTAGCCAATCCAGTGCCCCTCCGGATAGCAGTAATTGATTCCCGGGCCCCCTGAGGGAATCACCACCTCACTTCATCTCGTATGGCAGAGGAGCACGAGCGTCTTCCCTGCCATAACAGATTTCATCCCACGCTACATATCCACAATGTCTGCGAACGGTGACCCACAGCGCACCCGCAGCTCCAAATGTAAGCAGCGCAATCCCCAAGAGGCAGCCCGAGTGTGATGGAGCAGCGTCAACAGAAACTTCAACTTTTGGGGATTTAATCTGTTGTGAAAGTTGTTGTTTATGTTCGTAATTTAGGTTGTCTTGGTCAATCCACTGGCTATTTATTCATTCATTTGAGTTATTTTTGATTACAGGTATTTGTGTTTTTTATTAATATCAAAACACTAACCTGAAATAACTTATTATGCTATATTTATTTTACATTAATTGTTTTAAAAAATAAAAAGTCTGAAAATTAGAGTGAAAATTTGAGGGTCCATACGTGTCATACAGTAGTTTGGTTTAAAGAGATTTAGGCCTATGCTTTACAGAGCTGAATCCCGTTTTTCCTTTTGCGTTTGTTTCAAATAGTTCTGTACTACAAAAAATAACAGGCCTGTACTCACACAAAAATACGTGTGTGCGTACAAAATTAACCAAGATAAACAGACAATGCAATAAATAAAATGAGTACATCACTACATAAAATTATATATATATTTTTCAAATGCATCATAAATAGACTGGTTTATGTAATAATAAATACAAATAAACAACAATATCCGGATATCCTATTGATCACAAGATGAATGCCACTTTACAATCGATTATGAGGACTATCTAAACACAGCATAAACCATAATCCCTGGTATTTCAGAGGTGACCCGTGTGGCTGTGTCAAAAAGCCTGCGCTGGTTGGAGAGCTCTCGAGCGGTGAGTGAGCTCGCTGTGAGGGTGCTTCATGAAGGATTATGCCTTTTCACAGACATTCGTGCGCAGATCCGCGCTCTATTCCCAGAGAGACTGATTATCCCGCGCCTGTCACCCTCACACGGGATAATTACGGGGTCTCCCTTAGGTCAGTACGCGCGCCACGGCCTATGAATGAAAACACACCACAGCAGCGCGCGGCCAGCCGATCCCAAAGAGGTCTGAGGAGGGAGAAAGGCTATACTTCCAAAAATCTAAACGAAACATTTATTTTTCCCAGTTCTTTGTCTGTCGTGTACTTTTCTCTTTTTGGGGTCATGATATTGATTTAGACTGATCCCAACCTTAACCAGTGAATTCTTGCTTAACTTTAACCTAAACCATAACCTGTTTCAACCCATACTTTATTTGAACTTTAAACTATGTTGTTGAACTAATACCTGAGGATACGTCATGATTTTTGTCCCTATAAGGTAGGCAGGATTTCATAATGCGAGAGTGTATACTGATTTCAGTCCCCGCAATATGATAAATACCGAAAAGCCATTCTCCCCATTCAACACCTTTTTCAGTGTTAGCTCTACCTCTCCCCCTAGTGGCCCATGCCAAGTATAACCCTCAGACAACCCCAAACTTACTTTTTCATAGAGTGGCCCACTGGTGTTCTTCCCCACTTGTTCTTAGCAACTGAGACGTTCAAAAGATAAGGTGAGGCAAGAAACTTCACAAGGACGAGTGGGACAGTGGTAGAAATCCTAAACCAGTGCTTGTCCCATAGCCCCTACAGAAACTCTACACCAAAACCCCTCTTTCCACCAAAATAACAGCACTACTGCAAGAGACAAAGGGACAGCAGACTTAACCAACAAAAGTTAAACATGTTTTACTGTAACACCTAATCTATTTTATATTTCTTCACTATTTTTTTGTTTGTCTTTTCAAAAACATCGCAAATGAAACTGGGCACGTCACAGTTGTTTTGCTCACACTCCATAAATAAATAATAACACACAGACTGGGCCTGGTTGGGTCACACAGTGCAAATGTCTACAGGACTGACCCAGAACATTTTGTATCTAAAAAAATTAACATACCAAATCTAACTGCAAACCACCATCACTATTACGGCCTGTTGTATAATTTTTATAGCACAAAAACAAATAAATAAAAATAAATAAATAAATAAAACAAAAAAAACAAAAAAAACAAAACAAAAACCCAAAACAAAACAAACAAACAAAATGAAAACATTTAAATATATTACATATTTTTCCTATAACTGTATTACTGAAACTGCATGACAAATATATATATATATATATATATATATATATATATATATATATATATATATATAAAGATCTTACACACAACTAAAAACTTAACATAATTGACACCAAGCTTTAAGCCAAATTTTAAGCCAAATTTAACTGAGCTTTAAGCCAAATTATAATGCTGTTATCTCCTCAGATACCTGGAGTTGTGTTTTCTTTTCAATGTTTGTTTGAGTAACCTGTTATTATTCTGTCTACATCTCCAAAGCTCCTTGTGATGTCATGAATGTGATAGTTTTCATCCTTTTACCTTTTATTCAGTAGAGATGGCCAATTCCAGGGCTGAAATAATCCAAATGATTCTAGTGGTGTATATAGTTGAAAAACACAGTGGAGCACTTCCTGTATTACTACATGACATCACAAGGTGGAGTGTTTTTCGTTTGAGATAAGAACTCAACCTAAAAATGTCTTTGCTTTGTCTGTCTGGAGATATATAGCCCTATTTCGCATGACTTAAGTCCAACCTTGTATGGCGTCCACCCAGCCCTCCCCATGGCCACCCCTCTGTGTGTGGCTGCTTAATTATTAATGCTTATGTATTGCTGATTTTGGTGTTCGTGCCGTCCCTGGTGTCCGCTCCAGTATAAGACCGGATAGAGGTATTTATCTAACTCAGAAAAGTGGGGCTCTATGTCTCATCCCGTCCCAGTGGATATGACCTCAGCAAACTTCAAGAAGACCGACTCACTGACAATAAACAATATGTTTTCATTTAGGCCGGAAATCTCTTTCACTTAGTATAAAGGCTGTGCTATGAAATATGTGCAATGAAGTGTGTTCTTTGTATTTGTCATGAACAAATTCCTCTATCTGATATGTTCACAATGTTGGACGGTTTGAAAGCAAAACAAAACTGCAGTTATAGAGACTATAAGACTGTAAGAATGTTTATGGACTATACTGACTATATTGAAAGAGTTTGAATAGTACCGGCATATTAAGGAGAGGGTGAGCGTTGGAAATACAATGTGATTTGGTAAAGTGCAATGGTTCCCTCTTGTGGAAAGAATGCCTTAATGCTGTTTAATGTCAAGTTGAAAAATGTGCGCTACATAAATATCATATTGCGCCTCTAGTGACGGAACGGCGAACTGGTTTTTCGCCTTGGAATTGTGGTTAAGCAGAGATTGAAATTTTCAAGAGTAGTCGATACTTTTACTTCCAAGTACGAGCAGGGTTGGGATATGGATTGAGGCCTCTGTCTGTAGTAAACTTAAAACTCTTAAGTACTGCTCTGCCACTTTGGGAAATGTTTTGAATATCAGTCCTCTGTTGTCTGGGTTACCGTTTGCAGTATTTAATGGCGCTGGAATGAGATGTAATATTAAGAAATCAACACCAAAGTGAGTTGGTGTCTGTGTCAATGTATTCTGGGGGATTTTAATTTTTGAAATGTAGAAAGTTAAAGGTGAAGTGCCCATCTTGTTTCTCATCATTGTTTACAGTTTGTTTCTCAAAAGGTGTCAGAAATTTGTCACAAGAAACAGACCACTACATGCTGTTTTGATCTAAAAGAAAAGATTTAATCTATTACTTGTGCTCACTGTGAAAAAACAAATGTATACTCAAGTAAGAGTACTGTTACACTGTAAAATTGCACATGTAGGAGTGTAGTTTTAAAAAGTAAAATACTATTACTCCATCAAATAGTACTTAAATGAACTTCAATGTCAAATCCTTTTTTCTTTCTTTATCTTTATCTTTATCTTTATCTTTATCTTTATCTTTTTTTATACAGGGGGACCCATTTAAGTCACTTGGGCTCTCTTTTTCATGGGTGCCCTGCTTAAAATACAATACATACAAGCCCATACAAAACATTAAAAACAGGTGTATGTGTATAAAAGTTCATTACCAGATTATGAAATTGCGATTGTGTCAACTTCTCAAGTTTTGCTTTTCCTTGGAGTGTATTCCATTTTTTGAAGAAAAACAGCTAAAAGCCCTAGACCTTAACCTTATGTAGTCATGTGATCGAGTATTAAATGTTGTGGTATCAATGACTAACAAGCAGATGATGTATTCTGGCAGGTAAGGTATTCTAGCAAGTGAGGTATTCCTACAGCTCTGTTATAAATATTGTGATGTTCAATACTTATAGGTGGTTACTGACCTAGATAAGTCAATACCAAAAGCAGAGGAGGAGTGGGTCTGTATTGAGTCTATGGGTTGAGCCCAACAGGTTAAATGACCTGACTCATGGGCCATTAATCTTCTGTCAAGCGTTGATTAAAAAAGGAAGAAGCCAATAATTTATTTACAAAAAAACAAAACACAGGTGATCCCTTTAAGGCAACACTTTTTTTACTTTTATATTTAGTCAACAATTCTTTGTTCATTTACAACAACATGCCCAGTCAGGGTTATTTAATTTCATAAAATATCATTCAATCACCATTCCTATTTCTTTTTTTGTTGATTTTAGTTTTTTTTGCACCATTGGAAGGTCATTTAAAGAGGAGATATTTTACTTCTTTGGGGTATTAACTGCTAACAGATTACATATGTAGATCACTATACCACCACTGCATAGGTTTGTCAAGTTGCTGTGTCCAGTTTTATATCATGCTTTTGTGTATTTATGGATAAATATTGCGTGAGAATATGGCTAATGTAGACTTGTGTGTGGAGCGTTGCACAGAATCTTACAGTTAATTGTAAGAAGGCTGTGATTAGGGCCTGAGAGACATTTATGGATGGCATTGAAAACCTTGACAGGCATGTTTTTAATGAGGGAACAATGTTATAACATGGTAGAAAGTAATAAAGCAGAGGTAATACATTTCAAATAAGTAAACTAATCATTTTTCACCATAAATATGTTGTTTCACTATCTCTTTCTAATGCAGGCTGGTTTGCATGTTAGCCAACAGGACTGCATATAAACTACTGATGTGTAAATTACAAAGGTTTTGCACAATTGCTCCCGGGGACTGGGCTGATTGCTTATTTGGCCCTCACTCCAATAAAAGACAGTTCCTATTGGTCCACTACACTCAAACTCACAGTGGTTCAATAGATCCCATCACCCAGATCTGGTTACTCAGGCAGTCCATGTGACAAGTTGCAGGACCTCTTAAAACAATATTAGCAGTATTGACATCTTAAATGCATGGCAGAGACTTAATCCCAGAGGCAGGCGCGCTAATGGGGAAATATTGAGTGTTGCCAGAACAGAGGTTTCCTCCTAATCTGCCCATCACAGCCCAAACCACTACAGTATGAGCTCTACTCAAAAGAAGTGAATGTAGGAAGATCATATAATCCTCTTTGGTAATATAAAAGGGATGATAAGTCAAAGTCACTGGAGCTCTCATGATTGGCTTATGTGACTAAGGGACATATTGAGCAGAAATCTGTGATCCATATCCTGCTTTTATGCTGCTTAATCAATGATGAGCAGCATACAATCAAACAATTATGTTATGCATTTTAGCATTTTTATTTCAAACTTTTTTCAATCACCAAATTTGAGCTTTTAGGATCACGAGAACAAAAAAAACAGTGTTTATCACAAGTATTCCTAGGTTGTAGAAAGTTTTAGATTGTTGTATATTTGTTTTTACTTTTTTAAAATAAAGAAGTACGATATAACATTACAGAGTGTGTGATCGGCTGGTCTCAATCCAAATAGTTCAGTTACTTGCAGCTAACTGTTCTCTACCCAAAAAGTTACATATGCTCCTCTGGGTACTTCTAGTAAGTTCATTCTAAAAGTATACATTCTGCATATAGTTGGGTCATGTCCCTGGGCCTTTGTCTTAGAGGCCAGTCTTTCACTACTGTCTTGGGACAGTGCAGAGTATCCAGCCTTCTTTATGTATTTATTTGACAATGACAGTGTACATTTATATACATTCCTGTAAGCCCTGTAGGGGTTCTGGATGGTGCCCGAACTGGAGGATTCCTTGTTTTACTGCATGAAAAACTCAATGTCAAAAGGAACGACTTTAAAACCTGGAGTTCCGCACAAGGGAAGAACACCCTCCACAATCTGAACCTGCGCTGTCCTGCTTCTGGACCTCCGAGGTCATTTACCTGGTGGAAGAAGTGATGCACAGTTTAACCAATTTCTCACAGAGCATTTACATTTCAGTATGAGATTCTAACTATTCTACTTACCTCTATCCAGCTTGTCTTTGTTACACTGCTCCATCTGCCAGTCCATTAGCCCCACATTTTGTGGACCAAAACACAGAAAACCACACAAAAATGTTAGTACAGTTTGAGGCTTCTACAGTATTTAAGCTCATGCTTGTAGTTGTGCATGTGTGACTGTGTTTGGAGCTGGCAGAGTGTGAGAGACAGAAAGCAGGGGAATGACAGCTGAAATTGGGTGATTTTAAGATTTTAAGACGACGCTTCCAGTGCTCTGATGCAAAACTGAGAATACACTGGCTCTGTGCTTTTAGCTACACAATACTATTCTTTAGGCCCGAGGCACTATCAAAAGCTCTATCTTTGCTCCACATCCAGCCTGCAGGGGTTGCACTTGAGCGAGCCAGCCAGAGGAGGGCACTGTGGCTGCTGATAACTGGATGTATTGTATTGTATTGTGGTCTGGTGTTGTGAGTCGGAGCAAAGCTGGTGTTGGATTTAGACAGCTGTGAAGTGCAGAGGCAGCTGTGGACTCCAAGCTTACACTACTTGGATTATGTTTGTTTTGACTATATATATATTTATACAGCATACAGACTATAACACTTTCACAATTAAATTAACATTTAACTTGTGAAACTGTGAAAAAGATAAGCTAATAATCTCATTCATTACGCATGTGAACCCAAAGCACTCTATTTAAAGTAAGGAAGCTGCAGGGCCTCTGCAAAAGAATCCTTTCAATGTTATGATGTAGCGTCATCAATACTCCAAATCACCCAGTTGAAAGTCTGTTGATTTATAATAAACTTAAAATTTATTGAGGAGTTATACCAAAATTCACACTTGAGTGAGTGAATGACATTTTGAGAACTTTTGATCATTCAATAAATAGAATACTGTGTCCTGAATTTCATTGCCTTAAAACCCCATGTAATAGTAATAGTGGCTTACACTTGTAATGCGCTTTACAGGTCAAAGCCTCTGAAAATGCTACACTATAGTCATTATTCATTCACTCCACACTTTCTGATAGTAAGCTACTATTGTAGCCTCAGCTGCTCTGGGGCAGACTGACAGAAGTGAGGCTGCCCATTATCGGCTCCTCCAACCACCACCAATCATTCACCCCCCCCCCCCCCCCACACACACACACCACTTTCATACTAGGCAATGTGGACGTCTTGCCTAAGGATACAACAACAGAACTTGTATATATATAAGGCATGCTCACAAGCCCATGGTATCATGGATGGATGACGTGGACTAGGGAATAATAATATGTAGTATGAAATACATGAATTGATTATAAATTCCACATAAAATGATCAGAGAACAGACTAGCGGAATACACTCAGACAAAATGTCATAGATTTTCTGTAGCATTTTTCCCTGTCTCCTGGTCCCTCTGTCACATTAGTGAACCCTCTCCAGCCTCACTCTGACCTTTACAAATTGTACCCTTTATGCTGCTTTTGTAATCTGACCTTATTAACTTTATTTTGTAGCATGTGGTCAAAACCAGAGTGTGTCCTCATCTGAACACGGCAACAGTGGCATGCTTTAAGAGGGAACTCAGCACGACATGAAGGACAACCATATTCAGAAGAATTAAGAGACAAAAAGGTCTTATAAATGACAAAAACTAAACTAACTAAAAAGATACAGATAAATGAAAGGAGTATTAAGAATCATTTTAGTTAATGAGTAATCATCTGTGATAGGAAAACAGCACACCATTCAATAGACAGTAGCTGGCCAAAATAAGTGTTAATGCAACCATTCCATTCCAGTCTGTTGAAATGGATTTGATGATAGTGACAGGGAGGGCATCCAGCACAAACTAATGCCAAATTTGGGATTTTGCTGTGGTGCCAGAAACTGCAGAAGAGAAGCCATGTAATATTACAGCACTATTATTATATTTACATGTTCCTATTACACCATTGATTTCATACCATAAATACATTTTGTATACCAGTACTTAACCTTGGAACAATCAAATACAAGTCCTATATTACACAAAATTGACTCTTATGAGCTTTAAACCATGTTATTATATTGTTACCTCCTCAAAAACATATCTGGAGTTGTGTTTTGTTCTATTCACACATGTTTATTATTACTCTGTCTACATCTCTAAAGCTCAAAATGCTCTGTTGCACCTTGTGATGTCATGTAGAGTTAGTTTTCAAGTTAACAGCTACCTTTTAACTTTTGTTTACTTGAGACTGACAATTGTAGATCTAAAATCATTCAAATGATTCTAGTGAAGGTGTATGGATTTTAAAAACACAGTTAAGTTTCCCGTATTACTGCATGACATCACAAGGTGGAACAGGGCATCCTCTGTTTCAGAGAAGAACTAAGTCTAAATATGCAGGGTTTGTGTGTTGCACAATGAAACAAAACAAAACTCCAGGTATATATTTAATGAGGAAACAACATTATAAAATAAATTATAAAATAGCCTAATATGAGCCCTTTAAAATTATTAGAAGGAATACAATTTCAATGACCAACCACGTATGGATTTGATTGAAATTTCATTATCTGATGGACTTGATACAATGCAATAGCATATTTCCAAACCCAATCTGACTGTGGTTGAACTAATTATATACAGTATTTGCTTGGAGACATATTTAAATTATACAGTGCCCCCAGCAGGTTGACAGATGTGGAAGTGTCCATGAGATTTGTTCACACATTATGCTTCCTACAGTCAACTGAAATTACTTTAATGTGACCCCACTTTTGTCATCTCAAATTCCCTGACTGGTCCAAACTCAAGTCTGCCACTGTGCCAAATCTTACATTAGATTTTTGGGTGCATTTGTGTCTGTTCTGATTCACTGTCCATTTTACAACAAGTAGGAAGTGAAGAAGTTAAAAAAAAAATAAAAAAAAATGCATTTTTAAGTTGGATTTGAAGTCTGACCTTTAACAAAACCTCTAAGTGGACTCTGTGTAGTCTGTATTGATCAAACTCAGTGAGTGAACAACCTCATATAGAACTAAAATACAAGTTTTCTTTTGCTACTTTGGCTTGAGGAACTGTTTTCTGGCCTCAATTGTAACTGAAATGCATTTTGTGGCTTTAAATGTGATCGATCTCCTCTATTATATGACCACTTCCTTAACGCTGTGCTTCCTCATCTGAAATGTGTCACTGAACATTTAGGTTCCCTATATACTGATGGAATAAAATACATGGTTTTAAATACATAAAATGAGACTATTACAAAAGAAATAATATACAATAGAATTATAAAATTTAAGTGCAATATGTGATCTCACTGGGGCTTGTTCCATCATCTGCTTGTCTCCCTGTAGATGTTTTGTCTTTCCTTGAAATGATTCATGGCACTAAACAAAGTAATAACCAGACCTTCCATCAGAATAGTTATGGTGCATCTTAATTAATAAAGAAAATTACAAAGTTGATTAATGAATGGCGCAATTATCATTATTTTGTTTAATTCATTCAGCTCAAAGTTTTACATTTCATATTCCATTCAACTGGCTCATAATGTCTTTCCTTGAACAAAAGTTTAAACTAACCTAATGCAAATCAGTGCTGTGGGTATATTTTGGCCAGAATTTACTGATGACTTTTAAAGTGCTTTATTGCTTAGCTTGCAGCTACGACTCAGATATTTAAGCCTCTTAGTATTCAGGCCTTACTTTCAGATCCTCCAGGTTTTATCTGCACAGGCCAAACTCCAGAACTAAAGGGGGTCACCGAATATGGTCCAAGCCTGTGAGCACTGCAGCCACCTGCCGTAGGGAAAAACAGGTCGACCAAGCAATATTCTCCCAAACTTCTGTAGAAAAGTGTGATTATGAGGTTTCGTTATTGTTACAGTCTGGTCTTACACTCCCCTGTGAAATACATTTATATTATATTTGTCACAGTAAAATAATGTTTGTATCCAAGTATCCATTTTGCAGACTGATCTGAAATTGTACTCAAAGAGAGATACTTACCTACTTAGATAAAGTTTAATATTATGGTTACACATCCACCATTTAAACTGGGTATTCATGACAGCCTGCAGCCCCATACACACCAGAACCAGATAAAAAGATGAAAGTTATGGTTAACTTCTACTCAACCTTAACTTAACCTAAGCATTGAGATAAAGACATAAGCCTATTTTTTTCTGCTTCACAAAACTTCCTAAAATATTTATTAAAAACAAAAAACAAGATTATTATTGTTTGTAATTTACTTTCAATAACATCCTCGATAAGGGTATTTATTGTATAGCGTATTTTAGCCCACACAACCCTGTTATAGACCCAATTCTCCCTAATGATGGGCGTCACCGTAGCCTGGATTTAGGCTATAAGTTTGAAAGTTTTGAAAGCAAAATACTCACTATACATACAATGTACTCACTATACATACAGTTCCATCACTATACATACAACACACTCACTATACACACAACACACTCACTATACATACAGCACACTCACTATACATACAACACCCTCAATATACACACAACACACTCACCATACATACAGCATATTCACTATACATGCAATACACTCACTATAAACACAACACACTCATTAAACATACAACACACTCATTAAACATACAACACACTCAATATACATATAACACTCACTATAGATACAACACACTCACGATACATACAACACACTCTCTATACATATAGCACACTCACTATACACACAACACATTCACGCCACACAAAAAAACACCCATTATAAACACAAAACACTCACTATACATACAGAACACACAACATACACAACACACACTCACTATAGACACAACACACTCACTATACAGACAAGTCACTCACTATGCACACAACACACTCATGAGACATAAAAAACACCCATTATAGACAAAACACACTCACTATACATATAGAACACACAATATACTCAACACACTCACTATGCATACAACACACTCACCATATACACAACAGACTTATTCTACATAGAACACACTCACTACACACACAACACACTCAGGATACATAAAACACATCCATTATACACACAACACACCCACTATGCATACAACACACTATACACACAGCACACTCACAACACCCAATACACTCACTATACACACAGAACAGTCACTATACATACAACATGCTCACTATAACACAACAAACTCACTACACATACAATTATAGAACAGTCCATTTGAAGTTAGAAGTTAAAAGTGAAACTACCAATCCCTCAATATAAAAATGTAATTTTGTAAAACATAGTGACATATTTAACCCTCGAACAACCACTGTTTTAAAGCTTTCAAAATGCTGCTAGTATAGAGAGCTCTTGTATATGAGCAGCAGTTTGTTCCTTGTCTGACCTGTTCGATCAGCAAAAGGGACTTGTCGAAAAGCACTTTTCCTAAACGGCACAGAGCAGTCACCTCTAGAACCTGCTCTTGTTGTTCAGTTATCTATATGATATGATATCTAGTTAAATTTGTATATGATTACCATGCTGCCAATCCTACTGTCAAAGTGTCTTTTCAAATTCAAGAAGTCTCATTTGTCTACCACCTGCAAATCTACTGTAAATTATTATTCTTACAATTAAATGTAAAATTACCTTAACTTATTTTTATTGTTTTTTAGGCAATACAATATTTGCACTTTTGATAATTGAATTGGTTTAACTGTTAAACTATACTTGTTGCGTGGCATATTTTAAGTGCACTTTGAAGTCTTGATTAGCCCCTGTTCCCTCTTTATCCTGGCTCAACACTCTCTAAAGGGATCAGAGCAGCACAACTTCCTTTGCTCATTATGTGAAATAAAAATAGATGTGCCTGGCATTGCATTGGTTATGACAACTGGGCAAGGTCACATGTTCCTCTTTTATCCAATCACAGGCTCGTATCCACAGGGAAGAGCAGACAGAAAGATGGATGAATCTTTGGAGGGCTTGATGGCTAATCCTATCAAAGATGTGGTCACAGTCACAAAATGTAATTAAAAATGTGAGTTGAAAATTTGTTAATGTTACTTAAATATATTCAGGTTGTGATCTAATGTCCAGGCAGCCAACTCTGTATGAGTTTGAAGTACAGAATGAGGTCATACCAAATTATTAATCTCAGCTACTATGAGCCTTAAGAGGTCAGTAGGCATGGCAAAAGAAATAAGAAACAGAATATTTTCATTACATACAATTCAGATAAACAGATTTAGTTTATTAAAGGTGCACTGTGGAACTTTTCTGGTAGATGGTTGCTCAACCTGTCTGTACCCTCAGTAGTTATTGTTTTGCCTTTAATTTCCAATCTTACATTTATTCAACTACTGGTGTATTTTTTGCAACAAATAAAACCTTAAAAACATCCTTACTGTGAGCAGATTTGTCTCTCCATAGATCCAACCTGTAACTTGGCCTGGTGGCGCCAAATCCCTATTGAGATAAGCAAGTTTAATGCCATTCTGTGAAAAATCCAGGCAAATGCATGCAATCTCCCTCAAGACAAGCAGGTGGCACACCTTTCACCATAAACGTGACATAATGCAGCTTTAAAGAAGACTTATTGTGCTTGTGTCTGCTATATAATTATACTCTATTATAACTGTGAATCATTATGTTATAATTTGTACATTTTACATCAGAATATTCATCTAAAATGACTTAATAAAAGATACTTTTTTTCCATTTTGATGAAATGACTATGAAGTGCTGCCAAATCCTGCACGTATCACCGATTAAGAAAATAAAATTGAAGAATGAAGTAAGTATAGAACAGTGGGTGGGTTGATTTATGTCGTCTTCAAAAGAAGCAATTAAAGATTGCTCAAACATGCATGAATCACAAACAACTGATGAGTAAATGGTGGAGGGAAACAAATATAACATAGTTAAACATGGTTAAAAGCTCTAAAAAGCATAATAGATCTGCTTTAAAAGTCACTCAAAAATGTTTTCTTCTGAAAGCAAAAAGAGAGGCTAAAATAAACAAGAGTGGTATAATTTATATATGATATTAAAACCATTAAACGAATACATTACAGCACAGTACTGGCACAATAATAATAATATCATACAAGTCATGTAAGTTGTTGTTGTTTACATCAACAGACACATTTAAATATGGTCTCACTGATCCATGCACTGGGTCACCAGAATAAGGAAATAAATGTGTTCAGTGATAAGACAGACTGATAAACTGTAGTGTTCTTTGTTTTTTTATTTTTTTTATTTTTTTTTAAATAATACTGTTTAATATAATATGCCATGAGATTTATGCTATACTTTAACGATATCCCCAAGTGCGGTCAAACACATGTAGGTCTAACAATATAAAGAGAATATACAATGTTTGCCTGTGTTTGTAGCTTGACCTATCGCTAATTACTAATGAGTTACTATTAATGGTGAAGGGGGAGCTTTGTTCTGTTTCTCATATTTTTGGCATCTTATTTTGAAAGTCTAATGCTAAACAGTGTTACTTTAAAGAAAATATTCATGGCATGAGAAGGACAAAAAGACTGCCTCATTTAGTGTAACTGCTCATTTCTTTTAAGTACACATTATGAAGTCGAATAAGCTGTTATTTTCCTATTATAGTGGGTAACTGGAGGTATAAGTGTGAGGCCTCATGCTGGTGCAGTACACAGACTACACAGGCAAACTGTTGGTGGGTGGAACAATGGAGCACTAGTGAAGCAGCCAGCTTCTTCTCCAAGTCATCTTGTGTAATTTTTTTTCTTGAGCCTGAAATGCTGCACTCTACGTTTATCAACATTGTTACCACATATAACCTGTTAAAATCCTCTCTTCAATACCACTGGGGCAAACTCTCAGGACCAGAATAGTGGCACGCCCATCAACATCGGGATCTTGAGCTGGGGCTTAGTCAGAACTACCTTAGCTAGAGGATTATTGTTAAAATTTATTTTATTTTTTTGTTAATGTTGATGGGGAAACCAGAGGGTGCAGAAGAAAGCCACCCAGACACAAGCAGCACATGCAAACACAGCACATGCATAGAAAGGCCAAACCCCTGCAGGATCTTTGTATATATTACTCAGCCACTCTGCCCTCACTGTTGGCCTGTTTCACCAGGCATCAAAGCATCTGTGTATATATCGTAATTTGGTAAAAATTGTTACATTCAAAGAACCACTCACCCATTCACACTTGCCCAAGGACAAAACAATAGCATCTGTGGAATCTGGAATCACTCTGCCAACCTGTGGGTCAGCGGAACTGACCGCTCAATCAATTATGTTTATGTCGAGAGCGGGATTCAAACAGCCAATCTTCGGATTAGTGGACTATAAATATTCATATAGTTATATTCAAATTCCATTCAAATACTATTTTGTGTAGAAAAGCAGGATTAACAATATACCCCTGCTTCAATAATAATAGTAAAAATATGTAGCTATAAGGACTTTGATCCAGCAATGGACCAATGGATGGATAAAATGCTTTTATAATGGGACAGAATCCTCTATAACCTGGTCCAGCCTCATTCAACCGGCCTGCTTTTTTACAATGTGTCTGAAATGCTGCCAGAATCCGTCACCTGCACCGCTCACCATTGCAGACAATTGTGTGCTGAGTTTTTAGAGAGGGTTTGAAGACCAGTGCCCTGCCACCTGAGTTATACAATGTGCTTTATTCTCCCTGTCCAGGCTGTTGTTGATTTGCACCTTTGGGCTGCAGGAGGATCCCAGTGTCCACCTCCTCAGCCCCTGCTTTCTGACAGGTGTCATGGCTCAGGCCTCATAATAAGCTCTAAAGCATTGTAAATGACATCCTTCACTCCTCCTGGACATACTAGCTCTTGATGAGGGGGCACTTCAAAGCTGACACATGCCCACGAGAAGGAGCCGCCTGTGGACATTTGGGTAACACAAGAGTGAAGGCCGATTGTGTTTTCCATTTTCCATCCAAAATCCAAATGAACACTTGCAGCAGACACTTGAATGTGGATCCCCAAATAGTTTTTTTTCCCCTTCTGCAGCCACACAGCACAACAAATAAAATAATTGCCAATGGAACAGTGGCATTACATCTTTCAGTGAGAATGCCAGAACCCAAAGCAAACTGCAATAAAAAGCAGTTCTTGTGCCTGGCAAAAACTAGGCTGAATTAGTAATGCTATTTTTAATATTCATAGCTGTTCTATATTTGATCTCATGAAATACACAAATCATTATTAGATTGTTGATTTATGTTCCATGCACACTATACTAGACACTAATAGCAAACATTTCATAATAAATACCGCCTCAGTCACGACCTTGTTTGAAGGAACTAAATAATCTTAATTTGTAATTCATAATTTCCATAATATTTCATTACAGTGATGTGGGTTTGTTCCACATTCCGGCAAAATATTTCTACTTTAGTTTGTCATATTACAAGATATAAAAATCTCTGTAACATCTAAGCCGTCAGAGAAAAGTGAGTGATTTTACTGTTTGTTGCTTGTGTGCATTTTCAAATTTTTTTATCAATGAATCTTCAGTTTATGTTTTACAATTCATCAAGAACAGTAGGCAAGGCAAGGCGAGTTTATTTGTACAGCACAATTTGTACACAAAGTAATTCAAAGTACTTTACAGAATAAAAAATACATTAAAATCACAATACAATATAACAGTATAAACCTGAAACACTGTCTAAAACAATGTTAGACAGAACAACTGTCTAACATTACATAGGACTTCAGTAGACCTGTAAATTTTTCCACATTGTTTTGAAACGGGAAAAATACAGAGAATCCATGCAGACAGGGCCCAGGTAAGCTTTCTTTCTACTTAACTGCGGATACAAGTTTAGCCCCGGGCCAACAAAGAAATAAGACCTGAGTTTCCATGGTAGCAGTCCGTTATAACTTGAAATAATTAGAGCGTTGAGTGTGCAGGGTATTGTGGTGCTGGAGTGGACTGTCGGCCTTGGCCAGCCGCTCATTTTCTATGTGCAGCAGGACTTTATTGAAGAAATTGAATAAAATATGCTCTACCTGTGCAAAGGTTTAAAACATATGCCGCAAAATCTGTTATTAAAACACAAATGAACATTATCTAATATGTAAAATGGGCATTTTTTTTTAGGACTGTTTGCCTTCAACTTAAATACATTCACAAGTTTGTCTAGTTCATGTTTGTAATTTAGGTTAAGTCAGTCAGTTTTAAACTCAGGGAAGGACAGAGCTTAGAAGGCTGTAACTTTCCATTTCTGTTACACGTAATATAGACTATAAATGGACATTGCTAACCTACCAGCCACCACTTTCCAGATAGGAAGTGTGCATGAGCGTGCTTCTAACTTCATTGTCTCCAATTCACTTTACTTTAGAAAACCGCCACCCCTCTGTAACTGCTGCTGCAATGCTCATCATTTTGGTCTTAATATTAACATAACATAACATTAATAAGAGACAAATTAGCTGCCTTCTTTCCACAAGGTCGCTGCTGGTAGTGTCAGCCACAGGTCTGTTTGACCATTATTACACTTTTTCAAACACTCAACCTCGCTTTACAGTTTCTTGCATCATTCATTCCATACCCATATTCCATACCATGAATCCAGACTTACATGCATCCCAATGCATTCATTGCATTGAGATGTCTTGTTTCATTATGGTTTGTTTCAGTGTGCATTTCAAAGTATTCTTCTGCCCATCTAGTACACTCTGTATGATATCAGAGTTGGAACTATGCCGTCCAGGGAAGAGTGAACTTGTCAAGGAAGGTGAAAAAGAAGAGTTGACTGCTTGTGTGTAATGATCAACGACCAACAAGAGCTCATGAATAAAACACATAATGAGACTTATTATAATTGACTATATCGTACAATACAGCTGCCTCTGAAGACTTCCAACTCCTCCCCGTGCATACAGATAACAGTTTTAGCACAAAGTTGACACAAATGCTTGTCAGTACATTAATTAGATGAGACCCAAGAAATCCTGAAAGGCTTCATAAAATAGCTAATTTATCATTTGTTTTCTGTGTTAAGATATAAATTCCATTATAGAGAAGAATTGTAATGCATGTAAGTCGGCAATTATATGCAAATCCCTTGGGAAGTTTTTCAGATCCAGCAATGTAAATGTGAGGTATTGCACTAATCACTTGTAATGTTTCAGCTTGTACAACTTTGCAAACTAAAAGAATAAGCCAGCATTCAGGTTTCCAGTTTGAAGATTTTGCTGTGTTCTGAGGCAAAGGTTGTATGTGCTTGGTTTCAACTGAAGATTAAAATAAGAATCAAACCAAATGGAAAAACTAGATATAAAACTGGTATATCACTAAATGTAAACAAACATTTCCTGAGGTGTTCCCAGGCCACAGAGAGACAAACTTCTATTAGCGTGTCATGGGTCTTCACTGAGGTCTGCTCCCAGCCCCAAACACATCCAGAACAGATGACTGCGCCAACTCAGCTGACTCTTCCGAACATAAAGGAGCAGCAGTATGACACTCACTCCATTTCTAAGAGAGTGCCCAGCCCCCCTTTTCTGGTGGAGAGCATGGCCTCAGATTTGGAGGTACTAATTTTAACCCCATACTTCTCACAAACTGAACGTCTACACAGTTCACAGTTCAGTTCTTCACTATTGAACTTTGAAAGTCCATTTAACTGAGGCTGTGACTGTGGCTGAACTAAAATGTACCCATAAAAGACTAAAGGAGTCAAGAAAAATCCCATCGTGGGTGATAGGCAAAAGGATTCCTAATCAGATAAAATGTATCTTTAGAACGGGGAATGGTCTTCCCAAAATCCTTCAAATCAAGAAGAAATCATTTGCCTGAAATCCACGAATAGAAATTGCACCAAAATGTTTAGCTGCAGTCTTCCTGTTGACGGAGTTCTTGTTGGTTGTAGGCCACTGTAGGATAACACATTACCAGGACAGTGAATGACCCAAATGAAAAAAGCAAATGCCTTGTTCGTGCTTTGTGGTCATGAGACATTGAGGAGCAATTAACAAACACTGGTCACATCCAATCACATGTTGCGTCAAT
This sequence comes from Periophthalmus magnuspinnatus, assembly GCF_009829125.3. Lineage (NCBI taxonomy): Eukaryota > Metazoa > Chordata > Actinopteri > Gobiiformes > Gobiidae > Periophthalmus > Periophthalmus magnuspinnatus. The sequence continues at coordinate 7,363,105 of NC_047128.1, read as the reverse complement.
AAGGTTACGAGGCTGATTGATTTCAGCTTAATTAATTATGTTTGAGTCATTAAGCTATTAGGTGAACTCAAGGAACTATAAAAACTCAGCCATTACCTCAAGGATCACACAATCGTACTGCTTACCTACAGTGTATATGTTTGAAACTTCTAGCTTTGCTTAACACACCTATAGTTTTATTACAACAACAAAAGGACAGAGTTTGACATTTAAACATTTAAAAGGAGCTGTTTTGAAACACAGGCAGTAATTATGGTTGTAAAGTAACTTTGCTTAAAATAATGTGTTAATCTGGTATAAAAAGCAAACATGTCAAGTTCTTGGCATTTCTTTTAAGAGTAAACAAAGAGGTCTTTTTACAAGGAAAAAAAAGGAAAAGTGTAAACTAAACTTTGAAATTGAAAGTGCGACTTCAAAATAACTACACCCTAATTAGCCTTACTCAGACTTACTTCATAATAGTGTATTAAAAATAATTAAGGCTTAGTCATTTACTTTATTAAGGGGTTAGGACTTTCATTAAAATTAATTCCTAAGCCTGAATCGTTCTTAATAAGCAGTTTGTTTGTTATGAATTAAGCTAAGTTAAGTAGCTTATAGGGTGACAGTAGCTCTCACAGGTTGGCAGTGTGATTCCAGCTCTCACAGATGACTGCTGTTAGTGTGTCCTCGAGCAAGACATTTAACCCACCTTGCCCCAGTGTCTGCGTACTCTGGTGTATGAATGTGTATGTGTGAATGGGTGAGTGGTTCTTTGATATAAAGAGCTTTGAATGCCTTGAAGGTAAAAAAGCGCTATATAAAAAATGTAACCATTTGCCATTGAAGTGAAACCAAATTTAAAACTTACAATTGTGTATACAGAATGAATTTCTCTTCTTCTCTGGCCCCCTCCCAACCTATACCAATTGTGAAATGTACAGCCGCTTTTCAGCAGTCAACCAGTGGTTGACCAATTGGTGCCCGCAGAATGGTGTCGTCTTCATAGATAATTGGAGGGCATTTGAGGGGAAGCCTAGGCTTATACGTAGAGACGGCATCCATCCCACGCAGGCTGGCTCCGCCCTATTAGCTCAGAACATGATTGCTAGTCTAGATTGACCAGGTAAGACTAGCACGCAGAATAGCTCAGGGAAGCACAGTGACAGTGATAGTGATGTTAGGGAGCAGTTTAGACCAGTGAAGCACAACTCAGTCAGAGGGAACAGCTCCAAACAGACAGAGACTGTGTGTGCCCCACGTGCCCCACGTACAAAAAGCACAAATAAAACACCCCTAAACTCTGACAAGGAAGCTGTCAGATCTCATAACTTAACAAAAATAAATAAATGTGCCGCAAATAAACAAAATGATAAGTGTGTAAAATGTGGACTGCTAAACATCAGGTCTCTTTCCTCCAAATCTCTTTTAATAAATGAACTAATTGGCGACCTTAATATTGATCTGTTAGCCCTAACTGAAACATGGCTTCGAGAAAATGATTATGTTAGACTAAATGAATCTACACCATCAAGTCACATGAACTTTCAGAGTGCCCGGAGCACAGGTGGAGGTGGTGGTGTGGCCGTCATCTCTCATTCTAGTCTAATTCTCAGCCCCAAACCCAACTATACTTACCTCTCCTTTGAAAGCCTCGCACTCTCCATTACGTGCCCCAATTGGAAAAACCAAAAAGCTGTTATATTTATAATAATTTATCGACCTCCTGGTCCATATGCCGACTTCCTGACAGAGTTTTCTGATTTCATCTCAAGTTTAGTCTTGAACTGGGAAAGGATTGTTATAGTTGGAGATTTCAACATTCATGTAGATAACGGCAGTGATTGCCTCAGTAATGCTTTTGGTGCACTCCTGGATGGGATCGGTTTCACCCAGAGTGTGAATAAGCCGACTCACTGTCACAATCACACTCTAGATCTCGTTCTAACCTATGGTATTGAGATTAATGATCTAATTGTCCTTCCTCAAAACCCTATACTCTCTGACCATTTCTTAATTACCTTTCAATTTATACTAAAAGACTATCCAGCCCCACAGAAAAAAACTATAATGAAAAGAACATTATCAGATAAATCGGTTACAGAGTTTAAAGAAATTATTGAGCCATTACTGAAAGATATGTCATGTGACAATGGCAATAATTTTAATCCAATTGTCACTGATCAATTGGTTGACAGAACAATGCTCACCTTAAAATCTGCTCTCGATGTTGTAGCTCCGCTAAAACAGAAAAGCATTAAACCAAGACCTCCGGCTCCATGGTACACGCTACAGCTCAGGACACTCAAACAACATGTAAGACGCACAGAGAAGCTTTGGCGCCGCTCGCGCTCTGAGCAGTCTCTGAAGTCATGGAAGCTCTGCCTGCTCACTTATAAGGCCGCTCTGCGGAAAGCCCGAACTAGATACTATTCAAATCTAATAGAAGTAAACAAAAATAACCCCAGATTTTTGTTCAGCACTGTAGCCAGGCTGACAAACTCCCACACTGCTAATGAGTCTCTTATCCCCTCGAACATTAGTTGTGATGACTTTCTTCACTTCTTTGATTACAAAATCACAACCATTAGAGACAAAATTAACAAAGCTACTCCAAAAATCAGCTCTGAGCAAATCCAGTCTGTAATGCCAATATCCCACATGGATCCTCTAATAATATTAGATAAATTTACTCCTGTTGATGAGGTGGAGATTACCTCAGTCATCATGTCGTCAAAACCATCAACCTGTTTGCTCGACCCTATTCCAATCAGACTCCTCAAAGAAGCCCTCCCCCTAATAATAGATTCCATCCATAACATAATAAATATGTCGTTAGAAAATGGCTACGTTCCTCAGTCCTTTAAGTATGCTGTGATTAAACCCCTTTTGAAAAAACCTAACCTAAATCCTGATGAATTAGTCAACTATAGACCTATCTCTAATCTTCCCTTCCTCTCAAAAATTCTAGAATGAGTTGTGGTGAAACAGCTCTGCCGCCACCTGCAGGACAATAATATATTTGAAAAATTTCAATCTGGATTCAGAGCTCACCACAGCACAGAGACTGCACTGCTTAAAGTAACAAATGATTTACTACTAGCTGCTGATAACGGGCTGGCTTCAGTCCTGGTCCTACTGGACCTCAGTGCAGCGTTTGACACCATTGATCACAACATTCTACTGCAGAGGTTAGAATGTGACATTGGAATCAGAGGGACCGCCCTCAAATGGTTTAAATCCTATCTATCAGATAGGTACCAGTTTGTTAGTATAAACCAGAGCACCTCTCCCTGTTCTAAAGTAGCCTGTGGTGTTCCACAAGGATCTGTGCTTGGTCCAATCCTATTTACTCTGTATATGTTGCCATTGGGGAACATTATCAGAAAACATGGCATTAATTTTCACTGCTATGCTGATGACACTCAGCTGTACTTATCAATGAAACCAAATCAGACTGATCAAATAGATAAACTCAGTGCCTGTGTGAAGGACATCAAAACCTGGATGACCTTGAATTACCTGCTCTTAAATCCTGAAAAAACAGAGGTCATTGTCGTTGGTCCCAAAGGTCAAAGAGATTCTCTGTCAGACCAGATAATCTCACTCGACAATGTGAATATAGCTTCTAGCCCTACTGTAAAAAATCTTGGAGTCCTATTTGATCAAAATCTCTCATTCACAGCCCATATAAACCTAGCTTGTAAAACTGCATACTTTCACCTGCGAAATATAACTAAAATTAGAAATATTTTACCTAAAAACGATGCTGAAAAACTCATCCATGCATTTGTTACTTCTAGACTTGATTACTGTAATTCCCTGCTTGCCGCCTGCCCCAAAAGTACTATAAGGAGCCTCCAGTTGGTCCAAAATGCAGCGGCCAGAGTCCTAACAGGAACTAAAAGAAGAGACCACATCAGTCCTGTACTAAAATATCTGCACTGGCTTCCTGTCGAGCTTAGAATCAAATTCAAAGTCCTCCTCCTGACATACAAAGCCCTAAACGGTATGGCCCCATCCTATCTGCAAGATGCTATTGTCCCATACCAGCCAAACAGAGCACTCCGCTCTCAGAATGCAGGACAATTAGTGGTTCCTAGAGTGTCCAAAAGTACAGTGGGAGGGAGAGCATTCAGTTACCAAGCTCCTGTGCTATGGAATCAACTCCCTGCTGATGTTAAACAGGCCCCCACAGTCTCTGTATTTAAGACCAGGCTTAAAACCTTCCTCTTCGGTATAGCGTATGACCAGGTTACTTAGTGAGGGAGTTAGGGTTATTAAAACCCGGGATAAGATAAGCTGCAGTAGGAGTAACTAGCTGGGGGAAGTATGGCAACCTGAGCACTATCCTCTACTTTGCCCTATTTTCTCATCAGCAATGCTATTCACATGTTGTCCCCTGTCCCACTCCCCCTGTGGAGTGTATCTCTTTCAGATGCCCCGATGATAGTTGGACCTCCTCCTTGCCTGGCTCTCCTCCTCCTCGCCCAGCTCTCCTCCTCCTCGTCTGGTCTTCCTCCCCCTCGCCTGGCCGATTTCTTATGTTGTCTGATTTTTCCTGTTGTGTCTGATTTTCCTGTTGTGTCTGATTTTTCCTGTTGTGTCTGATTTTTCCTGTTGTGTCTGATTTTCCGGTTGTGTCTGATTCTTCCTGTTGTTTTGTTTTTTGTGTCTTGGCGGCACGGTGACTGAGTGCCATCACTCATGTCTCACAGCAAGAAGGTTGGTTCGATCCCCGGGTCACCAGGCCTTTCTGTGTGGAGTTTTTCATGTTTCTCCCCGTGTCTGGATGGGTTTCCTCCGGGTACTCCGGTTTCCCCCATCAACCAAAACATGAACGCCCTTCGAGACAACTGTTGTTGTGATTTTGGGCGTTACAAAAATAAATGAATTGAATTGAATTGAATTGAATTGACTTGAATGCATATCTAGGAATGACACTGGCATGTACCCATAGTTTTCATAGAGGGACCATGATAGTGACTGACCATTATCACACCTTAGACCATAAACCATAATTAGACTATATAAACGAGCACTGACAGCACTAGTATCTGCTAACATTACAGTGATAAGTATATGTATATAGCAGGAGAGCAAATCCATCAATAATGTCCTTTACAAAACCTCATCTGTTTTTTTCCAATCACTAATGACTGACATCCTTCTGCATGAATCCTGACAGCATAAAAGCCACACGCCAGTAAACCAGCCAACGCTCTTAATTCTCTGAAAAAAAGGAAAAACCTTGCTCTGCATTGCCCTTCTAGATGCCCATGTCCATCCCCAGAGATTTCAGCATCACTATAACAACAAGCAAATCCGAGGCCATGCACCCGGTGATTACTATTCCAGCCCTAATTATCATTCTCATTATTGACCAGTGAAAGAAAGAGGCGCCGCTGCAGTCACATTCACATCAAAGGCATCATCCCAAGGCAAAGAGGGTCATTACATAGTCTAATCTGTCCTCTCTTGTGCCTCTGCCAAATCAACATTTTTGCACTGTTTGTTTTCCTATCCTCCTTCTCTCTCCCTCTATTTCTCCTTCTTTCTCCCTCTCTATTTTTCCACTCTCTTTCATCCCTCTCTGAACAGACCAATGATCAATTAAACAGATCCACTGGTTTCTCATTATCATTCTGCCATATGCAGCATTGCTTCTGTTACAGCTAACACGTTTTTTTTTTCTGCAGTTGTTTGTTTCAGGCAGACATAAATGAGTTGTAATTTTGTATAGATTAGTTTGTAGCAATAAAGGTTGTCTTACTCAAACTTTATACTCATTAAGAAGTCTAACTGTGGTCTTTGTTCAAGGTACTGTAATTCGTATACCTTCAGTTCAGTTGTGAAGGACAGCAAAAACAAGGATGCACACACACGTGTTCAAACATAAAAAATAAAATGGCCAATGATAAATAATTTTGTTTTGCTGGTTGTAAGACAGTGAGAAGAAAAGCAGAAAAAAACCCATCTAGAATTTAAATAAAAAACAAATCTACAACAGAAAGGGGGTGAACTGCTGCAATTGTTCTCAGTTTTACATAAAAAAGTAAAATGGTAGATTTTTTACAATACAAAAATAATGAATCATTAGGAACAAGAAAAAAATTGTTCCTGTGTTCCTCATTAGTGCCTGTCTTTAAAACCTCCCATGCTTTTACTGTATTTGGATCAACAGATGGCACTGTTACTCTGCTGTGTATAGCCTCTTCACCCTCTCCCTTCTCTCTTTTCTTCCCCCTCTCTCTCGTTCTCTCTCTTCCCTCTCTCATGTTACCATCTCTGCCCCTTTGTCTGTCTCATTCCCTTTTTCCCATTTACTTAAGAGAATGAGGGCACCGGAGAATCATTAGGTGTAACCACTACCTGAGATTAGCAAGAGGCGCTCAAATCAAGTATCACTAATATGAGGATTACAACAGGGAAAGACTGCTCTGTCCTCAGCCATCTACAAACCAATCACACTCTGACACCGGATGTGAAGGCAGCATGGAAATTTGGAGATTTGCATTATTAAAAATATTAAGTTGAATTTTCATGTTTTTGTTAAAGGAATTCAAACAGGTAAATATGAAGCTCACAACATTTGAATAAATATGATCGATGTGCTGTCTTGCTATGCATAATCAAATCAGATTTTTTAAGGTTAAAAACATTTGTCTGCAAACAAAAATAAATAGTCATTTATAAATGACTGAATACATCGCAAAATTGAGATTGCTTTAGTGTATTTCAAGTGAAAACAAATCTGGAGTTGGCTGTTTCATTTGTGAACTCTTAAAGAGAGACTATTATGAAAAATCTTTTCTTTTTTTTTTTTTTTTTTTTTTTTTTTAGCTTTCTGCCATGTTGTTCTTTCACAAAAAAACATGCCTGAAGAGGTTTTAGGTGTCATCCGTGCATGATTGAGTATTTTAGCGATCTCTCTGGGGCCCTATTTGAACCCTCCTCACTGTCTTCTGTCTAATGTGCAGCCCACAAGCCCACGTCATCCAGGCTCCCACACTTCTCCATAAATATACAAAAGCAGGATACAAAACTGTACACAGCAACTTGACAAACCTGATGTGATGTTTAATTAGCAGAATGCACGGGGATTGTAAAGTGATAGTGCTTTGAATGGAGAGAGCAAAGGAAGGGGAGACATTTATGGACACATTGTAGTGAAACTGCAACAGAAAGTTAAAGAAAATAAGTTATGAATGTTTATTTTCTCTGTTTATGTTGGAAATATCTTAACAGAACAGCACTCTATTGTTAAGCATTCTCAACAAAGACCACAGGAACAATGGGAAACACGGTTGCCACAAGTACTTAATTTCCAAGAATTTAGGGAGTCATGCAAAGAGCACTCAGTAAACTCTTTTGTGTCCTTGGGCAAAACACTTCACATGCCTTTGCCGCCATTGTTTGTGTAACTGTGAGGTTGAAAAGGTTGTTACACCTGTTTTAACATATTTCATTGGTTATTAATACACAGATTGTCACGGTAATTATAACATGATTTTTAATTGAGCAATTAATATTAATCAAAGCAATTATTGTTTCTACTTTTGTGTGGGCTAGGTAAAGGGTCATATCTCTGACTAATGACAGTGTTCTTGGTTGTCAGTTTCATATCATCCTGGTTTAAATGTGACTTAGTTTGAAATATGTTGTGTTTTGTTTTGTTTTTTCCAATTCTCAACTGAGACTTTATGTATTCTGGCAATCAACTCTATACTATGCTTTCCTTCACTCAAAAATCTGTTGACTAGTTTCAAACTAACTAGTTTCTTTATCTTATTTTCACCTTGCATAGCCATAGCTAATCATTTGTGCATTTGCTTTTGTTAATCAATTGTATTACACTGGATGCCCTTCCTGCAAACATCCCTTCACTGCGGCACCATTGCAACATTATTTCTATATACTCCAAAGTCTCCCTTTAAAGAACCATACAAACGATAACATCCCACTTTTATCTGGCGACAACTTTATCAAAAACACACCAGCAACTCCAAGCACAGAAACGATGTCGACATTCACTCTCTCAAACGTAATTTAGCTCTGCCCTTCAATTTTTCTACTGCCTTTGCTCTACATGAGATATCAAACCAGATCAATCAGGACGAGCAGTAGGAAGAAAGGGAAATGGAAGAAGCCAGACTCAAAATACAATTGAACCATGAGCTCTTGTCCTTGCTGTGCTACAAGAGGGAATGCTTTAGCGAGATGATCAATAAGTTTGGGCTGTATCAGTGGAGAGAGAGAGAGACCAAGAACCAAGTGAACACAATTTTTTATTTGCAAAGGATATTGAAAGGGAATTTTTGATGTCTCCTCTGCCTTCACATGGGCCACTGGGCGGGTTACTACATATTACAAAGTCTACATTATGGTGCTTCAAGGGATCCACTGTTGTTTTCAAGTAAATAAAAAGTAGAGAAATATTTTTGAATAATGATTCTGTAAGTCTATAGGGTTTCTATTGAGAGCCAGAACAAAGAGAAGATATGCAATGCTACAACTATGGTGTATACACGGGATGTTATGGTCCCATGCAGTGGTATAGAAAGGGGCTCCTGGTGGGACTGCCCCATGCTGGGAGATTTATTCACTACTTCTGTGGACCAATTCAGCTGCCGACACGCACATATAGATTCTATATGTTTGATGTTGAAAGAGACAGAAAGACGGATTTCTATCAATGTTTACATGCAAAATTGGACACATTTATAATTCTTCTGTAGTGCTCATCACCATTGTATGAATATAGATGAATACGCTTTGTGTTGCCTTAGGTTGGGCAAGAGTAGCTCAGTTGTTTGCCCACTGATCCAAAAGTTGGTGGTTCGAATCCCGCCTTGATGTAAATATCATTGGTTGACTGGTCAAATCCAATGACGCACTGGTTGGTGATTGCAGCTCCCACAGATGAATGTTGTTGTTGTGTCGATAGGCAAGACACAACCCACTTTTCCTCCAGTGTCTGTCTACACTGGTGTATGAATGCATGTGTGTATGAGTTAGCAGTTCCTTGATGTAAAGGTGGAAAAGTGCTATATAAAAACGTGAACATTTACCATTTGTGTTGGCCTTAAGTTTTCAGCAAGTTCCAGTTATGCACCTCAAACTACTAATGGGAAAGATTTATGAATTAATTTACCACATAAAAAGAACAAGAAAATAATTAAAGATGCACTATGTAATTTTTCAAGTAGAAGGTAGGCTGCCTTTTTGTCTATTTGCCTTGAATGTTCCACAGTTGTGCATTAAATGTATCTATCTTGCATTTATTCAGTTATCAGTGTGTAAAAAAATCCTGAAAGCAGATGGAAGCAAGTGAATGACCTTCGACCAGAAAAGTTACACAGTATCTCTTTAAAAAGGACATATTGTGAAGGATTATGTGTTGTTTAGCAATACTCAGATATGAGTAGCCCATATAGAACATATTGTATGCTTACATATTCAAAAGCACTGAATATAAAAATTACTTTTAAACATTGGTTGATGCACAAAAAATCAAATCTCGTGTGGTGTCATCTCAATTCAAACAGAATATTGCGAAGAGTCTTTTGAGTTAAAAGCATTACCCAAACTGACTTAAAGAAGACATTTTCCTACTGTATTTGTGGTCTTGAGCTGAAATTGTTCAAAGTGCTCATTGATTGGCTCATTGGCTGTATCAAAGGGAATTCCTCACATACGAGAGCATTAATAATAGAAAGGTGCACATCGAAAGGCTAGGAGGAATGTGAACTTTCCTGCTGTCCAATTAATGTTTTAGCTGACTTCAGCTAACGGCTAGCTCCACACAATCTGGCAGAGGTAAGAAAGGACAGATGCAGGGAGCTAGTGGGAGGAGCTTACTGGGAACAATGGGCAACAGCTATGCATGGTATAGATCTGCTGCAGAGTGGCCACAGAACCAAACGCTCAATAAAATGATATATTTCTATAAACTATTATTGGATTTGAAACTGAATTGAAAAGTTAAAAGCCACAACATAGATGTACAATATACATTATCTATTATTCTTAGATCTTCTTCTATAGGTTTCACACAGTCTACAGGTTTCACACAGCAGAGGTTTCATGAGCTGAAATAAGGCACATTTACATAAAGTACATAATTACCAGAGCCATAGCACTAGTACTTGAAGACACATATTGTGCATTCTAAATCTAACCCACTTTTAGTTCAATTACCCACAAGTTTGGTCTGTTTTGTTTATTCTAAATTGTCGGCACATTAGAAAAACCAAGACAACAAAATATCCTAGTGTCATTATATAGGCTCTAATTGGGCTGCATCAGACTTCCAGCAGCACACAGCTTTGGAGATACATCACGCTGGAACAGCCGGAATCACTGAAATGTGAGCAAAGAGAAAAACAAAACAGACAGTATTTTTGTTCCGAGCCTAATCCTTCACATTAAGGCAAACACTGAGATCTCACAGAAAGTTGTGCATCACGTCCAGCTCCGGCTGCGTGGGCCCAAAGTCACTAGGCACTAATCAACTTTTATTACTCTGCAGCTCAACTTTTAACTATCAGCAAACTTGATCAAAACAAAATCCAATTACAAAACATCAGCTTTTATGTGTTATATCATGCGAATTTGACACTTTAATCTAATTTTACACATAACCAAGAGAAAAAAAGGAAAATTTAGGTTGCCACATTATCTTGCCTAATGCAATCACCATGTAAACAGGTCTCCACTGGTGACTTGAACAACATTAAGGTTCCTTAGAGTGATATATTGATATATAGACATGCTATTGCTGGGACTGACAGATGACAACATAACACTGTACAAGTTCATTGATACTTTGCAGTGACATCATGCTTGGGAGGAAATGGGAGGAGGGTCTGGATGTATGTCTATGGAGGAATGTTCAGCTATTTCCAAATTTAAACAACACATTTTCAGAAGCCTGTGATCAATACGAGTGTTCATGGTCCTGTTTAGGTGTTTGATTTTCAACAAAAAAATATGAGAGTGTTCACTAGAGTGAAAAAAAACCTGTTGACTAATGCTAGCTAGCTTTTGACTGTAATGTTATTTGAGAGGGAGTTGTTTAGCAGTACAAATCATTTCCCCTGTTGTATTTACAATCAAATCAGATCTTTCTGGTCATATTGTGTTAAAAGAAATCTCAGATTGAGCATCACATCCCCTGCGAATGTTGATGACATCAGCTTCAAAGTATCAATAATATTTAATGGAGATTGAAGGCATGTAAACTGACTTGTTAATACACTAATGTGTGTTATATTGTAGCTCATCCTTTTAGGTTTTCCATATGAAAGTCCATAATTCCATGCAATTAATAAACACATTTGAGAATCTGGAAGCCGACCTAGACTACATCCAAGCATTCATTCAAGAATGGCTAAAGGGGACAACACAACGTAACCAAATGGTTGAATTTCTGTCACATTTTGTTTTGTTTTGCTTATGGAAGATAAAAAAAGTAAATATTTCAGCTATAATTTAAAAATGTAACAATAAAGACAACAAAGACACAGCCAAATACTTAAGTCACTGTCTTTAGCCACTCTGAACAGCTTGGCCTAAGTGTGCACTTGCCCCATTACTATATATAGTCTATTTTATGACACATTTAAACAACACATTAATTTCACTGAATACCACATTAGAACTAACAGTAATAAATAAAACACTTCACTCATTCATTTTACAGTTCTATAAATATTTTAAATAGAGACGAACCTTCCAGGGCTGTTCAAATGAAACAGCATAAATGACTTCAGAGTCTGGTGGGTGTCTAAGTATCTGTAAAGTGCAACTATTCCCATTCTGCAAGCTGAAAATGGCTGTGAACATTATGTCCAACACTATACGTCATAGCTCATAAAACATGCATGCGACTGTCCAGCAATTAAGCCCAGAGTTGGACTCAATTAATTTCATGTTCAATTAAGTTTAGTGGCCCTCCTAATGTCTCCAATCTCTTTCTTTTATGGTTAGTTCTGAATCGCTGCTGACTGTAGATGCAAACTTACACTTAGGGTTCCTTAGTAGAATCTATGTTGTCATGTTTGCCTGCTCTGCATCATTACATTCCTGTCAAGTCCACTATATTTTAGCAATCCTAATTGATGCACAGAAATGGCCATCTGGATTTTCTTATCTGCTGTATAAGATCTATAAATGAGATCTCATGAGAGAAAGCTCACCAGGAAATCCATGCATCCATCCATGCTAGTAAATATACATATCCGGGTAAATTCCACATGTACAATAATTCATCATTAAGGAGGCATAAATTTTCATTCAAGTTTGTATGGATTATTTGACAGAAAAAAAATACCGACTTTGATTGATCAATATGTAACAGTGTTTGCATGGAAAATAAACAGCATGCTCATTAAAACAATTGTTTGCATCATAGACACAGTCTGCTAATGGGGCTTAGGGTTTTTGCTCATAGGCAGTGTGTGTAGTGGTGGTTGTAATGGTGAGACTAAAACTTAAAAAGGTCTAACTGATGAGGGGTCCATCACCTGGTTTTCTTCATGGAGTTGATTTTGCTTTATCTGAAATGTTCTGCTAGATGGCATTAAACTTATTACCGTATGGTCACATTTTTATAAAGCGCTTTTCCACCTTGTAGGCACTCAAAGGTGGAAAAGCACTCATTCACACATACATTCATACACCAGTGCAAGCAGACACAGGAGGCGAGGTGGGTTATGTGTCTGGCCCAAGGACACAATGACAGTATTCATTTGTATCACTTGGAATTGCTCTACCCAAGATGTTTATGTTGAGAGTGGGATTCAAACCACCAGCCTTTGTATCAGTGGACAAACACTCAACCAACTGGGCTACTGTCACCCCTGTACCGTGTTTTATGTTTTTTATTGCAACAATCTAGAACAGAAGTTACCATGTACACCATAGTAATACAAGATGCACTGTCTATTGTTTTCTCAGGTACAAGATGACTAATGCACCAGCTTTTTCGTAACAATACCTTGACCTACATTCACTTCCTGGAAACTGACTCAGACTTTAACATGGTTACTACTTGTTATACCTTAACCTAAACCCTAACCTCAACGTATTTGAACCCATATCTAAACTTTAAGCCTATACATCTAATAATAAAGGATGTACTTTATGAGGACCTTAGTGCATATACAGATTAAAGTCCCCACAATATAAAACTGTCACAAAAAAGATGTGTTTCATCCATAGACTGTAAGAAGGAAAGAAATCACCTCAATGGTCTGTTATTAATGTTCATATCTTAGTTTAGGGACAAAAGAGTCACATAAAAACACCAGGATCGTGTGGAGCAGATTAATATAAACATTTTAAGACCAAAATGACGAACCTGACAGCAGCAGTTATGGAGAGAGTGACAGTTTTTCAATAGAAATGGAATTGGAGCCAGAGTCCATGAAGCCAGAAGCGCACTCATGTTCACTTCCTATTTGGAACACAGTGGCTAGCAGGTTAGCTATGTCCATTTATATACAGTCTGTGGTTCTATCTTTAAATGCTTTAATACTTTCTCTGAGTTAAAAAGAAAGAAAAATCCCCCAATACCTGCCTAACTTTGCAACAATTTGCGAATTAAGAACTACACTATAGCTGTGTCCTTCCCCATTTGCTTTGAGAAACAGTGCCCAAACATAGTTGCAGTTGTCACTTGTTGAACAACTGTCTGAGAAGGGATAAAGATCAATGCTCTCATCAACAGCACCGGTGTTTTATACCAGTCCTTCCCTGCTTCCATGTATGTGTGGTATTAGCTCCAGCCAAAGTCAATATGACACTGTGTTCTAATGGCTATCCTTCACACTGACTCATGGCCTGCGCTGATTGTGTACCATAATGATAGACTGAAAAGCCATAATTCATGGTTTATCCCACATCCTTGGCTGGCATCCCAGCAATGGAGAGTACTTTAGTAGTAGTAATAGTAGTATGAGACATGATTGGTGTTATAGTCTGTAAAATGAATTCTCTGCAAGCAGCGGTAGTTCCCACATATTTCTTGAGAAGGAGAAGATTTTTAATTTCAAAGCTTGCATTTGACATTTCTTGGAAGCAAAAAATTGAAACTAAGTATGATTGCTTTCATCAAATTGCACCCCACTCACTCTGCGCACCTCTCCATTCTTCACTTGTTTTGCATTTTAAGGACATCGCCCGTGGATAGTAGTTCTTATATGCAGGCTAGAACGTCAGGAAGCGATCACACTACTGCACCATTCAGATTTATGTCTTAACGCTCTTTTAAAATTCGAACAAATCTTTACTTTGTGACAGCTTAAGGGAAACAATCATTATCTAAAGACATTGGCTTTAACTGACACGGACTGGTGCAATAGAAATCACTTGGGGGAGATGGTGCGTGTGGCGGTGAAGGGTTTCTTGCCTGATGACGTGCAGGTATAAAAAAATAAATCTCCAAGTTCATCATGCAAATTCATCCTCCCAACCGTGGCACATTCTTCAAACAGACACCTCACCGGGGGAGAGGGAGACACTGGCTGATAAAGAGACAAATGAGCTGGTGATCTCCCATACCAGCTTTCTGTGTGTGCTGTGTTCAGTGTGTGTGTGTGTGTGTGTGTGTGCGTGCAATGCATGATGGAAGAAAGTGATAGGGGGGAGGGGGTAAATAAAAGAGGGGGAATGAGGGGAGCGGGGGTGACCTTTTGCAACAAGCATGTCCAGGAACATGGCTCTGAGCATGTGGGCTCTGCTTTTGCCCAGTGATTACAGCTGTAGTAGAGGAGGGAGGAGGTTAGGAGAGAGCAGCATATCTTCAAAAGGATGCAGGCTTACATCAGCTTGTTTATTCTTATTTGTATTGATCTGTATCTCCCCCCTCCATTGATCTGTGATCCATTTGGAGGCCTTCTAAAAGATAATTCAAGTTGTCATAAGCAGACAACCTTTATATGATGTGGTATGTAAGGACACCTCACTGGTTGAGACAAAACAAACTAACATAAAATTATCAATATTTTCACTCTTCTCTGAGTAGGTTTAGTGTATACCAACACTGATTTAATGTGATGAAATAACAGAGATTCATTAAGACCCCTCCCTGAACCGCCACCTTAATGTGGTGGAGGGGTTTGAGCACTCGAATGATCCTGGGAGCTATGTTGTCGGGGGCTCCATGCCCCTGGTAGGGTCACCCATGGCAAACAGGTCCTGGGAGATGGGTCTGACTAAGAGCGGTTCAGAAGCCCCCATGAAGAGTAATCCAACAAGGCCAGTTACGGGGCCTGGCTCCGGGGCCACACCCTGGAGCCAGGCCTGGGGTGGGTGCTCAGCAGCGAGCGCCTGGTGGCCGGGCCTTTCCCCACGGGGCCTGGCCGGGCCCAGCCCGAAGGAAAGACGTGGGGCTGTCCTCCCGTGGACCCACCACCTGCGAGAGGAGCCATGAGGGGTGGGTGCTGAGAGATCTGGGTGACAGTCGAAGGCGGGGACCTCGACGACCGGATCTGGACATGGAGACTAGCTCTGGGGACATGGAATATCACCTCGCTGGGGGGGAAGGAGCCTGAGCTTGTGCGGGAGGTTGAGCATTACCGGCTAGATATAGTCGGCCTCACCTCCACGCACAGCTTGGGCTCTGGAACCCAACTCCTTGAGAGGGGTTGGACTCTCCATTTCTCTGGCGTTGCCCACGGGGTGCGGCGGCGAGCTGGTGTGGGCTTGCTCATTGCCCCACAGCTCCACATGTTGGAGTTCACCCCGGTGAACAAGAGGGTCGCGTCCCTGCACCTTCGGGTCGGGGACAGGTCTCTCACTGCTGTGTCGGCCTACGGGCCAAACAGCAGTGCGGAGTACCCAGCCTTCTTGGAGTCCCTGGGAGGGGTACTAGACAGTGCACCAACCGGGGACTCCGTTGTTCTCCTGGGGGATTTCAATGCCCATGTGGGTAATGACAGTGACACTTGGAGGGGCGTGATTGGGAGGAATGGCCTCCCCGATCTGAACCCGAGCGGTGTTTTGTTATTAGACTTCTGCGCTAGTCACGGTTTGTCCATAACAAACACTGTGTTCAAGTACAAGGGTGTCCATCGGTGCACGTGGCACCAGGACACTCTAGGTCGGAGGTCGATGATCGACTTTGTTGTCGTGTCATCTGATCTCCGACCGCGTGTCTTGGACACTCAGGTGAAGAGAGGGGCTGAGCTGTCAACTGATCACCACCTGGTGGTGAGTTGGATCTGCTGGCGGAGCAGGAAGCTGGACAGACCTGGAAGGCCCAAGCGCATCGTGAGGGTCTGCTGGGAACGTCTGGCGGAGCCCTCTGTCAGAGGGGTCTTCAACTCCCACCTCCGGGAGATCTTCTCCCTGATCCCGGGGAAGGCTGGAGACATGGACTCCGAGTGGGCCATGTTCTCCACCTCTATTGTCGATGGGGCTGCTCGTAGTTGTGGTCGTAAGGTCTGCGGTGCTTGTCGGCAATCCCCGAACCTGGTTGTGGACACCGGAAGTAAGGGATGCCGTCAAGCTGAAGAAGGAGTCCTATTGAGCCTTGTTGGCTCGTGGGACTCCTGAGGCAGCCGATGAGTACCGGCGGGCCAAGTGTGCCGCGGCTCGGGCAGTCACAGAGGCAAAAACTCGGGGTTGGGAGGAGTTCGAGGAGGCCATGGAGGAGGACTATCGGACGGCCTCAAAGAGATTCTGGCAAACGGTCCGACGCCTCAGGAGGGGGAAGCAGTGCTTCACCAACACTGTTTACAGTGCGGGTGGAGAGCTGCTGACCTCGACTGGGGATGTTGTCGGGTGGTGGAAGGAATACTTTGAGGATCTCCTCAATCCCACTGTCACATCTACCGAGGAGGAAGCAGAAACTGGGGACCCGGAGGCGGACTCGTCCATCACCCTGGCTGAAGTCACTAAGGCGGTTGGCAAGCTCCTCGGTGGCAAGGCTCCAGGGGTGGACGAGATCCGTCCTGAGTACCTCAAGTCTCTGGATGTTGCGGGGCTGTCTTGGCTGACACGTCTCTGCAACATCGCGTGGCGGTCGCGGACAGTACCTGTGGAATGGCAGACCGGGGTGGTGGTCCCTCTGTATAAGAAGGGGGACCGGAGGGTGTGTTCCAATTACAGGGGAATCACACTCCTCAGCCTTCCCGGTAAGGTCTATTCCAGGGTACTGGAGAGGAGAATCCGACCGATAGTCGAACCTCGGATTCAGGAGGAGCAGTGTGGTTTTTGTCCTGGTCGCGGAACACTGGACCAGCTCTATACTCTCCATCAGGTCCTTGAGGGTTCATGGGAGTATGCCCAACCAGTCCACATGTGTTTTGTGGATCTGGAGAAGGCATTCAAATGTGTGTGGGGATGCTCTGGGAGTATAGGGTCTGGGGCTCTTTGCTAAGGGCTGTCCGGTCCCTGTATGACTGGAGCAGGAGCTGTGTTTGCATTGCCAGCAGTAAGTCAGACCTGTTCCCGGTGCATGTGGGACTCCGCCAGGGCTGCCCTTTGTCACCGGTTCTGTTCATTATATTTATGGACAGAATTTCTAGGCGCAGCCAGGGGCCGGAGGGGGTCTGGTTTGGGAACCACAGGATTTCATCTCTGCTGTTTGCAGATGATATTGTCCTGATGGCTTCTTCGAGCCAGTACCTGCAGCAGGCACTGGGGCGGTTTGCAGCCGAGTGTGAAGCGGCTGGGATGAGCATCAGCTCCTCCAAATCCGAGGCCATGGTTCTCGACCGGAAAAAGGTGGTTTGCCCTCTCTGGGTGGGTGGTGAGTCTCTGCCTCAAGTGGAGGAGTTCAAGTATCTCAGGGTCTTGTTCATGAGTGAGGGAAGGATGGAGCGTGAGATTGACAGGTGGATCGGTGCAGCGTCTGCAGTGATGCGGTTGCTGTATCGGTCCATTGTGGTGAAGAAGGAGCTGAGCCTAAAGGCAAAGCTCTCGATTTACCAGTCAATCTACGTTCCTACCCTCACCTATGGTCATGAGCTCTGGGTAATGACCGAAAGGACAAGGTCGCGGATACAAGCGGCCGAAATGGGTTTCCTCCGCAGTGTGGCCGGGCGCACCCTTAGGGATAGGGTGAGGAGCTCGGTCACACGGGAGGAGCTCAGAGTAGAGCCGCTGCTCCTAGACGTCGAGAGGAACCAGTTGAGGTGGCTCGGGCATCTGCTTAGGATGCCTCCTGGGCGCCTCCCTAGGGAGGTGTTCTGGGCATGTCCCACCGGGAGGAGGCCCTGCGGAAGACCCAGGACACGCTGGAGGGACTATGTCTCTCGGCTGGCCTGGGCCTTGGGGTCCCACCGGAGGAGCTGGAGGACGTGTCCAGGGTGAGGGAAGTCTGGGAGTCCCTGCTTAGACTGCTGCCCCCGCGACCCGGCCCCGGATAAGCGGAAGAAAATGGATGGATGGATGGATTCATTAAGAACTGATGGATGTAATGAAGGCTGTGAACGAAGATCACTGGAGTGGATGCACAGAATATATTGTTATTTGTGTGCTTGCGAAATTTGAATTCTCTTATTGCTTTTATGAAAGAGAGAGTACAGCTAACATTTGCACCAAATAGGCAACAGGTTTCCAGTCACAAGCTAGTTTGCAGGAAAGGCTTTTAGAAGTGTTAAAATACAAAACTGTACAACCCAATAGCAGATTATTCAAACACATAAACAAAGGGCATACATAAATAATTTCTGTTCACTTTACTTATTCATCTGTTTAGTGTTTGCATAGTTTATTTTAAAGATTGTTTCAGTTTTGTGGAGAAAAGTTCAAGTTATTATTATTATTATTTTTATTATTATTAAGAAAGATTTGATAGTTGTATTCTCCCTGGTGTTTTGATAGATAATAGATAATGACAAACATTTTAACATTCAAGCATAATAATTGCAGTTACAATAAATATGTGGATTATGCATTAATTGTGGCAGAGCCCATGTGACCGGCTGCTGAGCTCCTCCACTGATAATGTATTCAGATATTCCAACAAGGTGATAACAAAATTGCCTGACATTTTCCAGATTTATTGCTGTATTTTCTTATTATGGCCAAAGAAATATACAGAGATTCTGTGTCATAAATCATATTGAGGGCAAAGCAGACACCATTGTGTTTAGGCTGTTGCTACCGTTTCTGAATTAGAAATAAATTGCTGGCTCATTTTCACAAATAGAAAGGAAAAACCAGTGCAGGAGCCACAGCGTGACTTTCTAAAGAAACTGTTTATCAATGGATGGATTTCCTCTGCATCGCTCTTACGTGAGGATCAATCCTGATTAGCTCTCACTGCTTTTGACAATAGACTCAGACGCTTCTGGATTCTCAAATATGTCTTCCCTCGCTTCCTTTAGCAGTAGACTAAAATCAACATTTTTCTAAGTCCTCTTTAATGTAGTATGAAAATTAAAGATTTCAGTTCAAATGTCTTGACACCAAAAACATGATTAATGAGTTATTGTTCTATACATTTTTACCCTATTACATTTTATGTTTCAGAGTTGTTTATTTAACAGGACTGTCAGGATCCTCCCTTCTGCTGTCTTCGCTGCTGTCTCCCCCTCCCTTCTGTGTTGTCTGTCTCAACTGCCACCTGGGCGTCGGCTTACCTGATCTGGCAGCTGGCACACCTGGATCCAATTTCCCTCATTACCTGCAGTATAAGATGCTTGTTTTTCATCCACTCTTTGCCAGTCCATGCAAGAGATAGAAGAAGCCTATTCATTAAATTGACAGTTAGGACTAAAAACATTTTCAATAGCTACTATCTTTTCTGAATTGAAAATGTCGTACTTAATCGATAAGGCAATAATAAGATTCCTGCTCTCCACCGGGCTCTACCATAAAATTTAATGATAACTGACGTGAACTGATCCAACCTGGAGGTGGCAGCATTACACTTTGTTTGCATACAGCCTGCTGGAAATAATTAGAAGAAGACACTCCTTGCCAGTTAGTCATTGGCCATGTCTCAATTTGCCAAAATGGCCTTAGATTCACCATTGGAAGTGTGCGTCGAAGGGCAGTTACGTAATTTCCAGCGCGACAAGGCCTGTCCCATTTCAATGCACCCGACTGAATGCGCCCACAAACGTGCCCTGCCCTTTCCAGCGTTTCCATGGAGATCAGCTGTAACCGAAGCGTGCATCCATGTACACTTCACGCACTGCTATATCCCATCATGCACCACAACTACGCAAAAAAGAGAAGAAAATGGAGTCCGCTGCGCAATACACATTCAAATGTTCATACCGGTTTACCTCACCTACAACAGTGCGACATGAAACTGTTAAATCTGAATAAAGATATGTACAGGCCGTGTGTTTGATGATTAAAAAGGAGGGGAGTTACATGGAATAAAGGAATGTGCAGTTATTGCTAGACAATATGAATACATTATTATCATTATTAATTATTACTGCAATAAGAATAATGTAAGAATGTTCATTTCTAGCGTCAAAGACCAAGAGACTGAAACATAAAGTAAGAAGGTTTAATGAGTTCCACACAGGTAATGTGAACAATGAAACAACTCTCAGGAAAGGATAGAAGAGATTCCTGAGACGTGAACAAAATCTTCATGAATTCCGGTACATTCCATAGGTCCGCGCCCCCCTGGTGGCACGTGTCATTTACCTTCGTGTTAGTAAATCAAGATACTAGCTTGATGTAGCACTGCACTGCTAGAAAATACTTTACAATAATAAGATGAAAAGAACTGGCACGGCATAGAAGGGAAATGGTGCCCTCTACTGGTATTAAAGTGGTGTAGCCACTGGCCAAAATACGGAATCGTTAAACTGCAATATCCCACTATATGTACAACTAATCAGTGTTCTCTGGTTTATAGACTATGAATGTCAAAATGATATTGTTACCTCTGTCTCTGTTATTACGTTTTCACAAGGTATATTTTGTTAAAGCTAGGAAGTAGCTACAGTGGAGGAAAAAAATCACCTTGAACGTTATATTTGTCTATTGATATTCAATCTAAACAAAAAGAAACAGCTGCAATGATGGCATCTTGACTTTTCTTCTATTAAATAATAAATCATTAAAAATAACGTACATAATGTATGTATCGTACGCTCAAAGACAGCGGTGGAAGTGCGGTCCATGGTGTAGGCCTGTCCCACTTCAGCAAGATGGTGGCTACACTGAGGAGTACCCATTCTCGTCCGGAAGCTTCAAACTATACTTTGAGGAGTACTTCGAAGAGTACCTTCAAAAGGTGCATTTGGCGAATTGAGACACGGCCATTGATACTACTCCAGTTAGTAGATGTGGTTGGCACCACAAGACAAGTTAACCTTTTTAAGTGTTTTTGTACTACAATAGCTTTATTCTGTGCCCAGGTGCCTCTGCCATTATTTTTGGAAGCTCCCTACTTGCCTGTCAGCCTGCCTTCCAACCTGTCTACCTGTCTGTCTACCTTCCTGCCTGCTAGCCCAATACCTACCTGCCCCTCTGGACCCTCCAATCTGGCAGTTAACACATTTACCTGATTACTAGTCTGGACAATAAACAGTTGAAATACTTACCAATTTTGTGCTGTTTTTGGGTCATGAGTAAAATTGTGGCAGTTAGTGTGAAATGAGGAGAGCAAATGTGGAGACATTTGGTAAATGATAGAGACCAGGAACCTAATTGTAACGCTGAAATCGTAACAACACAAACATGAAACACTTTAAACCACTATACTGCTGAGAATGTCCTATACATTTTGCCTACATCATACAATACATGAAAGTAGTAGTTAAGCCATCAAGAATAATAAGTTCTAGTACATTTAAAAACCTTTATTCTTCTTTTCAAAATACTTCAACAACAAAGCGTTCTTGTCGGAGAGTTTCTTCATAAGGGAAATGCAGAAAACAACCATCTATGAACATTATTATTATTTTTATTATTATTCTTTTTTTTTTTTAAACAAAGAATTGTTATTGTTTCCAGAAAAAGAGTTACCATAACCATTCTGAGTACCTACTAGTTTAGATTAGTGCATTTTTCAGAGGTAATTGCGCTCACTTTATGTTTATACTTTAAATACTCTGTACTGTACTATTTTTGCACAAGAACACAACCTCATAGTGACCGAACCATTATTCATTGGGTTAACAATAGTCACTGCTACTGTGAAAAACCTTGATATTGCTTAGTATTTAAAGACTCCACCTTCACACATATCTATTCCCAAATAGATCAGGCCAATCAGAACTGTCTTCACCTCCAGAGTTCCAAAGTCATCTTGATAATGATAAGCATAGCCTTGTGTGTCTTTATTCTTATCAGATATAATCCTCGGCCTGAATGCTCCTACATGCCTCCACATGTCTGTGTTTGGAGGGCACCTGGCTTAAATCATGCTGCTGGCCTGGGTCACAGTGATACACACTTATTTGGCACAAAATAATGATGATAACATTGCTGGAGGAGAGACCTACTGCACTGAACAAACTGTGTCACTTTTTCTTTGAGGAAACAGATTTGGACTCGTTTGGGTGGTGACCTTTGCCGGCACTGAGGAGGGCAGAGGATCCGACAGAGACTTTCTTAATATTTATGGGCTTTTTGATGGCGCACAAGGTCAGAGCTGATGTTCAGCCCACACATCCCAGATAGTTCAAGCCTTTGAATGAAAGAAGATGGAGCTTTTCTGTTTAGGAATGGCTTTTTCATGCTCAAAGGCGGAGGCATTTCACTGAAGATGCGGAAAGGAGTTTAGGCATTTTGCTTTCAACTCCGGCACAAGAATGCTAGTCACAGGTTTAGCATCTCCTTATGTGCTTATATGCCTTTCATCTCTTCACAATTTTAACAGGGTCGTGCAAAACTTTGTCTGGTTTTAGTTCAGTTATAAATGTGTGCATTACTTTCAACTTCTTATAGAGACCCTACTTTTTGATTGTGATGGGTGATACTAGTTATTTTTGTTTCGATCCAATCTGATACTGATACCAGTGAGTTTTGTATTAAAAAAAACATAAAAACTCTTGTAATATCTAAAAGATACATGTATGTTTAGATGGTCAAACCAAAGTATAAACAATTGGAAAAATTGATTAAAACTAATTCTTGGAGAAAGATTAAGTATTGATTTTTTAATAATAATAATTTTTTTTTGCATAAGAATGGATAGTTTACAACAGATAGTGTAGTTTATTTCCTTATCAATCCACCCATCACCACTTTTTGAATTATTAGGCTAATTGTTGTACTGTACTTGCACAAACATATTTTCTCTGTATTAAATATTTACCAAGCATACCCTACACAAAGTGAGAATGCCCTAACAAGATTCAAGAATAAACATTAGCATATCTTTTTAGCATTTCACAAAAAGGGATTGCTGTTGTGTTGTTCACTTATACATCATTGATAAACTTTCCCCTGCCATGGCTTTACAAACAGCACACGCACATAAGATATGCACACATCAGCCTTGACTTGCTCTTTTAAATTCTGTCCTTACATTTATTGCTGGGTTAAACAAACTACTTGTTAGAGCTAAACTTCAGAGTTACCCCGCTAAATTATTTAAAGACATAATATCTGACACGTTTTAAATGGGGACAGGGGAATAGTCCCAGAGAAGCACCTATGTTCAAGGTTAATGTGCTAGCATTGGTTGTTAGCTAAGCCATAAAGGAGCAGAGGCTGCAGGTGTTGCTATAAAAACAAATGTGCTGCCGCCAATGTGTGAGTCTTCTACATAGCATGACCTCAAGATGAGATGTGTTGACACCAAAACGTTACGCATAAATAAACGCCATAAACATTAAGGTAATGTTGTACATAAAATATAGCTTACGTGCACAGCTCCTGCAGCGCTAGAGCTTCATATTACTAGTAAGAGATGCACAAAGACTCCCAGAGTAAACATAAACCAGTAAATTTCATATTCCAGCTTCTGAATATATTCTGCCTCATATTGCTCTGGCCTACTGGGTGTTGCCTGTTAAAAAATAAGATGATAACAGCATAGCTGAAGGGGACAGTTCAATAGCTTTATCTAATTTTGATTGAGTGCAATGACTTCTACGGAGCTTTAGTTCCCTCAAGGTATCTGGCTTTTCCATTGTCTGGCATTTTACTGTATTTGTTTAACAAATGATAAAACTGAGACAGATTATACTGCCCAAACTGGTAGAACCTTAAGATAACTCGCCACTATTAATAATATGTAACACTAATCTAAAAATGAACAGTACTGTCACTCTTATTGCATTGCCCAGGAAACTAATCCCCAACAATTTGACAAGACAATGTTTCATGGTCACTTCCTCAGTACGCTATGTGTTCAGCAAATTATATTTTAAACATACTTAAGTCATTGTTCAGGATGCTATTTTTTACTTGAGGACAAATGTATTTGTATAACACCCACCTTTATGTATGAGTGAAAACGTTCCCTTTGAGTGCTGTATAACTCATTTGAACATTTAATTTGGCATATACTTTTTGTTTTAAATCAGTTGTACATTTCAGAAAACATGTATTAGGGCATGGAAAAGGCTCAGGACTACACGTGCTCGTTACTGCTGGAGTTTTATATGTCTTGGGGGGGGGGGGACACATACAAAAGCAAATGGAGCTACTATACTGGGCTACTAATGTATTATCTAATGTAGTTGTTGGGAACTCAAGAGTAAACTTGAGACATGTGGCCATGCAGTTCCATTACGCTGTGATGACTTCTGCTTTAACCATCTCCTTCATTAGCTTCTCTTTATTAAGTCCTCAGTTGGGTCTCCACATTAGCACAGCTGCAGGCAGCTTCACCTGTCCACTGTCTCTGAGCTCTCCTCTAAAGACTAGCGCTATGCTAACGCTCCATTTCCCATATGGCCTTTATAGTGCACAGCAGAACACCATGAAACTAACTGTCCAGTAAAACTGGTTTTGTCCGCCAGCCAAACTGAACTATCTGACCATTTCATTTAGACTAAATGTGCCTTCAAAATGTTGCCAAAATGTGTTTGCCAAACAGCGGGCCAGGGCCCAGGAGTGGCTGATCAACATTGTATAAGTGCACAATTACGAGCTTCAAGTATAAGCAAATGAAGACTGTTGGCTTGATGTTACTAATTATATGTGTGGGTCAAGACGACAACTGCAAAGTTTTTTAAGCTAAATGTGCCAAGATCTGCACTTTGTTAACTAACTTCTGCCTCAAGCCCTTCTTTACATATTTACTAAACTCATCAATGTCAATCCATGCTTCATACATGGCTTTTTTTGTCTACTTTCATTTAGGAAGAGGGTCTGCTCAAATTCCATTAATAATGATGATTTTCTAAAGATGTATATTTTAATGAGAATCAGTTTTTGCACTATTCTATATGAAGGTCAAGCATCTCTCCCCAAGCACAGTCTTGTCTGGAGAAATAAGGTCTAATTATTTTTGATTAAAGTGGCATTGCCTATAGCAGCACAAAACATACTCTCTGTTTTGCAGTGAAACAATGGACTGTTTAAATGATTAGACCTGCTGTGGAGCAGTGCTGTCGGAACTTGGTTGACATGCTCAGAGACAGAGTCGGGACTGTGGCACAAATGCATGGCTACACTAAACAAAAGTGCAGCAGAACACAGACACAAAATAGAGCTATGTAAATGCTGAATTCATAATTGGACTAACCTCTCTTAAAGGCATATTGTTTAGCTGTTTAAGTAGGTAGTTGGAAACAATTGGAAACAACTGTAGAGTGGTGTTTCACACAAATTTTTAAAACTGAGTAGCTCAATTGGTAGTGTCTTTGTCTACTGATCTGAAGGTTGGCGGTTCCTACTCTTGATGTAAACATCATGGGTAAAGGGGTCAGATCCATTGACTCACAGGTTGGCGGTGCAATTCCAGCTCCCACAGATGAATATTGCTGTTGTGTGCTTGGGCAAGACACTTAACTCAACTCAGGGTAAACTGGTGTGTGAGTGGGTGAGAGATTCCTTGATGTACTGTAGTGCTTTGAGTGACTTGAAGGTGGAAAAGCACATATAAAAGGAACTGGCTCCTGTCTTTAACACCTCCCTGGAGTCATGTCACGTCCCAGACTGCTTCAAGCTGTCCACCATTGTCCTCGTCCCCAAGAAGCCCAGGATCACTGGACTTAATGACTGTGGCGCTGACGTCTGTAGTCATGAAGTCATTTGAGCGCCTGGTTCTGCACCACCTCAAGTCCTTCACCTCCCCCCTCCTGGACCCTCTGCAGTTTGCCTACAGAGCCAATCGGTCTGTAGACGACGCCATTAACCTGGTCCTTCACTTCATCCTCCAGCATCTGGACTCCCTGGGAACCTATGCCAGGATCCTATTTGTGGACTTCAGCTCTGCATTCAACACCATCCACCCTGCTCTGCTCCAGGACAAGCTCGCTCAGCTCAACGTGCCTGACTCCACCTGCAGGTGGATCACTGACTTCCTGACGGAGCGGAGACAGCGCGTGCAGCTGGGAAAGAATGCCTCGGTCACTGAGACTATTAGCACAGGATCTCCACAGGGCTGTGTACTTTCTCCCAGACAGTGGAGATGATTGTGGACTTCAGGAAAGTTATAGCTCCCCTGCCTCCCCTCGCCCTGATCGACTCCCCCATCACCACTGTGGACTCTTTCCGCTTCCTGGGCACCTGCATCACCCAGCATCTCAAGTGGGAGCCGACCATCAGCTCCCTCATCAAGAAAGCCCAGCACAGGATGTTCTTCCTGCGGCAGCTAAGGAAAGGCAAGCTGCCGGTCCAGATGATCGTGCAGTTTTACACAGCCACCATCGAGTCCATCCTCACCTCTTTCATCACTGTGTGGTTCGCTGGGGCCACTGCCAGGGACAGACAGAGACTGCAGTGCATTGTGCACTTTGCTGAGAAGGTGATTGGCTGCAGTCTTCCATCTCAAGAGGACCTGTACATCTCTAGGACTCGGGGGCGAGTAAGCCGTATAGCAGCTGACACTTCTCACCCTGGACATGGACTATTTGAGCCACTTCCCTCTGGCAGGAGGCTACGGTCCATTGGGACCAGAACCTCTCGTCATAAGAACAGTTTCTTCCCCTCTGCCGTTTGTCTCATGGACACTTTATAGCATCTGCACAAAAGTGGACACTTTATAATACCAGTCACTTTAATAAGCCACGTTTGCACTGTTGTTCTGATGCTGCTGTTGTATATATTTTCTACCTCTAAGTATTATTTTATTTTTAAGCATATATTTTTTAACTTTGTGCATGCCCTTATTTGTATTTTTATTTATTCAGTGTGTTTTATGTTGGACTTTATCACCGCAGTAAGTTGAAAGTCTTCTGATTCTGATGACACCACCCTCATCGGGCTCATCTCGGATGGTGATGACTCTGCCTACAGGAGGGATGTGGACCAGCTGGTGTCCTGGTGCAGCAGAAACAACCTGGAGCTTAGCACCCAGAATACAATGGAGATGATGAACTTCAGGAAAGTCACAGCTCCACTGCCTCCCCTCGCCCTGACGGACTCCCCCATCACCACTGTGGACTCTTTCCGCTTCCTGGGCACCTGCATTACTCAGGACCTCAAGTGGG